>NC_058132.1:370219863-370382874 GCF_016433145.1 Gracilinanus agilis
GGCAATTCCCCTTCCCCCATCTACATTTCTCACCTCCCAGACTGGAGAAACTGCTGCTGGGGCTGCAGACTTAACAGTTCAGACTGGAGGAACTGTGCTACTCTGGCAGCAGACAATATTTGAATAGGGAGAGGATTCCAAATAAACCTCTCAGACCTGGAGGCAGATTTAACATCTGAACAGGAGGGGATTTGAAAGTTCAAAGTTCTTTCCTTAAGAAACACAGCCAGCTTAATGAACAGCTCACTTCCAATGCCCACTGTTAGCAGATAGCAGTTTGTTTAGGTGCTACAAGAAGCATTTGTTAGAAATCACAGCCAAAAAGAGAGACAAGTTTGGTCAATCAGAGTGTAAAGCACAGGGAGAGTTAGGGGACAAGGAAGTCAGCTCAGCCAATCAGATGGCTGATGGCTGTACCTGAGTACCCTCAGTTGAAGGGACAGTGTGCTGCAACTGTTTTAATGAGCTTTCTCAATGCAAATATTTCTTTTTAAACATGGATCCTAAAGAACTGATTTTTTCCTTTTAAAGCATGCTTATCATAAGGTTGTATGTTTTTGTTTATTGGTGTCTTTGTCACAGTCTTGTCTCTATGTATTCTTAAATTGGACATTACAAAAAAAAAAGAGGGGGAGTTGAAAGATTGAACTTCCCACAGTCAAAAATCCTCAGCAGAGGACAAAAGAAAATATCTGTTCAATGATTTTTCCTCTTTCTTCCTTTGGATGGGCCCCCAAAGGAGTGAAAAAGAAAAATTCAGAGCAGAAAAGGGAGATTTTACTCCATAATTGGAAGCATTTTCACTTAAGATCTGATTTTAAGGGTTGAGGATTGCTAATGATGTTGATATGATACAATGTAATTTTATTTATTGTGGTAACTGTCAGTCAAATGTGAAATATTAACCAGATTTTATTGAGCACAAAAACTCATGGTTAGAAGTTTGTTAAGCCTTGGTTTCAGTGAATTGAGAATTGTCTAAATGTGGTTAATAGCCAGTCTGACACAGAGAGGGAATGTTTTTTCTATAAGGTCAAAAATTGTATTGGCTACTTTGTAGATGTAAAAGTCATTCAGAAAAAGTTGTAATGTTATTATTGAGAACTTATTCTAGAATTTAAACTTGGGATTTTAAAATGAGATGTTCTTTTAATGCATGTGCTGTCAGAACTAGCAACATGTAATCATATGATACACAAGAAGTTTTTAAAGTGGTTAATCTGTGCATGGGTTTTAATAATACAGATACTGAAAATTTGGTAAAAATGTGTGCAATGTATAAGAAGGAATTTGTGATCTAGAGATTAACATGAATTTAGAGTCAAATTGCTAGAAAGTAATGATGAATGAATACAAAATATGTATGCATTTGGACTATAAAGAGAATTAAGTTTTTCAATAGGTTAAGAATATATGAACTGTATGAAATTAACAAGAGAAAATTTGACCAGCCCAGGAAGCTAATAGGATTACATGCAATTAAATATAGTACCTTTCCTCTTTTTTGCAATAATGGTAAAGGAAGAGAAGCCAGAGGAAATAAGAGTAATTGATAAAGAAATAATAGGTGTGAATTCTAGAACAAATGGTAAATCAGAATAATATTGATGGAATTTAATCAGTTATGTAAACAATGCTTTGAGGTAAAAGGAAACTGAACTAGAGGTTCTATTCTGTTTAAACAGAGGTCTGAAAGGAATAAAAGTAAATGGCTTTGAAATTCAGTTGTTTACATACTGAAAGATTGCTAAAGGACTTAAAGTTATTTGGAAGTTGTGGAGTTCAAACTAAAGTTTGTTGAAAATAATTTATTATGAAGATTTTGGTACTTGCTAAATTTTAAATTGTAGGTGATCTCACTTGGTAAAGAGAGATAAGAGACAAGGTTGTTAAGTCATAAAAACCTAAAATCAAGCCAGGCAGCCTTAGGGTAAATTGCTCATAAACCCTTCCTTGCAAACAGGAAGGAAAAGAGAGAAATACTTTTAATTGTTCCACTTTGATACTTAGGAACTGATATAGCAACACAGTACATAAATAAGATCTTAAAGAGTTTAAAGATGAGGATATTTTAATTGTATACTTCAGAGTTTTAAAGAGATGTTCAAGCAAGTAAAAGCTGATAGAAAAGTCATGGATATCTTGTAAAACAGGTTCTTTTTTAGCAGTACAGTTGTTATAGGGGTGCAAATGGTGAACCCCTGGGTTCGAGAAGGAGGCCCTGAGGATGAGAGGACTCCAAGTTTAGCTTAGAAGTATCCTTTTCAAAGAGCGTGGACATGACTCCTTGCACTCAGGCATTTAGTGAGTGGGGGGTCTGTCTGAGATCCTCTGGGCTTTGGCTATCAGGGTGTGGCCAGAGGTGTATCTGTTTAAATTGATTAAAAATATTTTTTTGGGTTAAAAAGTTATCATAAATGGTTTTCCAACTCAGTGTATTAAAATTAACTAACTTCATTATTACATTTGATTCCCTGCTCTTGAAAATAGATAAACAGCCTGCTGGTCAAAAGGCTTTCTTTAAGGTTTATAGTGCTTAAAAGGTTTCAAATCTTGTAATTGAAAATAGACCCTGTAATACTACATGCTTTATGATATTTCTTTAAGTATGATTTTTATGTAAATTGTTGCTAAAACATGTGCTTTAAGTGTTGTTTGAATGTAAGCAAAAGCTCATTGTAAACCTGACTGTACCATGGGTTTTGTTCAATACTCAGTGGTTACCTCAGTTTACCAATTTGTACTATGAACTGAATCTTATAATGAGCACTATGCTAAAGTTACAGTGTCTCAATTCTTGGGAGTTATTGATTAGCATTTGAAGGGATACAAAATGGTATGTTTGTTTTTGTGATGGTAATAGAGAGTCAGAGAAAGTGAAGAGGTAAGGTGTGTTGTGTTTGAATACAGAAGAAAGAGAGACTTGGATGTCCTGAGTATGCAGATTCGTGATGGGTAAATGGAAGTTGTGTTCTGCTTTTTAAGCAGAGGGTTTGAGGAAAAAAAGAGAGGAAGAAGGAGAGAGAAGGAGAGATGAAAGAGAACAGATAGGGAGGTGAAAGAGAATAGATAGATGTTCTACTCTTTTAATTGGATCCCTGACCTAGGCATAATTTCTAAAGTTAGTGTATATGGTGTTGGGAAAATCATAAATAGTTCTGGAATTTCTCTTGAAAGTTACACTGAAGAGATTCCTGTCTGGCTTGTCTTAGTCTTTCAGATGGCCCAGGTACAGGAGATGATACAGCCCTGATTTATATTTACAGTGGAGCTACTCAATCCAGCACTCCTGTTCCTTAATTCAGGTTTTGTGACTAAAGTGTGATATGTTAATTATTGCCAAAATATGTAAGAATAACTGAGTGATCAGCCTGGTAGGGATGTGAAAGGCTTGTTTGAGGGTATGGAAATTGTTTCCAGAATGCTGCTTAGCAGAATTTCTCTGAGCTGTAATGGGAAAGACTTGTCTTTTAAGGAAGGAAAAGGCTTCTGGGATCCAATAGTGATATAGTGCAAAAGACAGAGAATATTCTGTGATGGTTAGAGAGGCAATTCTAGGGCTCAACTTGGACTGGACCTCTTCTGACCATCTAGGCTACTAATGCTTGAGTGACACAAGGATGGCATGAGCCAGTGACAGCTTTGGCCTACACATGGAGCCCCTCACTATGTGTCCCTTGGGACGTGAGGAAATGCTTTCCTATCTGCCTTCCCTTTTTGGAGCAAGTTCCCATAATCAGCACTTAATGCAAATTGTAAATTAATGTTTCCATCTCCCCAAACAACCTATTAGGTTAATAATTGAAAATTATCAAATTGTTAGGGAACACACTTTGAGAAGTAGGTGAAGTTTAGTGATAGATGACTTGTAGCTTGCAGCCTTAATTTACCACAGCTGAAGTTCAGATCTTGACCCTAGAAATAACCCAGGGCTTTCTGGATTTCCTCCAGGATCTGGGATAAAGAAATTTATCTGTAAAGTGTTGTTATTCAAGTAGTTATAGATGCCATATTAATGTGGGCCTTATGAAAGGATATTTTTTTAACAGAAACATCACATGCCAACTCTGCAAACAACTTAGGGATCAAATTTCCTAAAAAGTTTAATTCCTGTCAGAGGATGATTTCTGGGGATAAAATCTGTTGGCTAAGATACCCAAATGTTAATGTTTAATATCAGTTTCTATTGTGCTAATTTTCTTTTTTTGTATCTGGTGTTCTAGTATTTGCCCTAGTCCTAGGTTCTATACTTCTGCCTTAGGGATGGATGCTCCCCCTTGTGACCTGTCTGTCAGTCTGGGGAAATAGTCTCTGATCTCCAAGCCTTCAGGACCCTGGCATTCGCTGCAGAGGTGCCTCTGAAGACCCTGTGCCCACAGCTCCTCCTCCTGTTCCCCCTCTCAGAGATTCTACGCCCCTTCTCAGCTTGAAGAAGCTACAGAAGATGGAAACCATCAACCCTCTTCCCTTAGACATTTGGAGGAGGGGAGGGGAGACGGCATGGGACATTGTGGGACATTGTACCCCAGAGACAGCATAGAACACTGTACCCCCATAGTGAAAAAGTTTTTTTCAGGCAAACTATAGGCAGGAAAATCCCTTTGCTTCCACTATGTACCCTTCCCCTTATTCTTAACTGCCTAGCAGCTTTTGTAAAGGAATGAATTAACACCGTTTAGCTTATGGTCCTGCATCAGTATTACCTGACAACCCCTACCCTTGATATGGCGTATGCAGTCACCAATCTTTAAAGGACCACCTGAGGATGATTCCTCAGGATCAAAAGAAAAAGAAGGGAATGTTGGATTTAAAAATCAGTCTGGCAGTCTACTGAACTATTTCTGGCCTGGGCTAGCTACCCCCAGCCCCCAAGGTTTCCCAGCACAGTCTTCCTTATCTCCCCCTATCATAAACCTAAAACTGAAGCTATCTTATCTGATGTCTTGAGGAATGTTTGTCTATGTTTGCCTGCTTTACAATATTTGCCTATTTAATGTATGTTTGCCAAATGCTTACAGCCCCCTGACCCTGAAACCCCCCTCCCCAGATGCTTCCTGACCACCTGTCCCTGACACTACCTTGATGTACCAACCCCCTTCCCCAAACATTTCTATATAAACTCTTGGCTGAGAATTCCAAGGGGTCGTTCAGGCATGCCTCTCTGCCTAGCGACCCTAGCTATTATTGCTAGTAAAGAATGAGCCTCTTCTTGCATATTGCATTGTCAGTGTGGTTCTTCCTTCGGCCATGAACCTGGGTTAGGTATTAAAATTTGGGTACAACAATACAATTATTGGCCAGCAAGACAGCATGAGTGGAACAACCCTGGGGGGTTGCTCCCAGAATGCTTCAGTTCAGGGTTTTTTATATTCACAACAGTGAGTACATGATGCTGTGTCACAGTGTGGACATGACTCTAGGGTGGTAAACACTCAGGCATTTGGTGGGGTGTTTGGTCATCTGATCGGAGTCTGCCTGGAGACCCTCATGGTTTAGGGAACAGATGGATGCCTGAGATACAGTCCAATGGTATCGAGGTGTAGCCTGGAGATGCATCTCTTTGTCCATCTCAACCTAAAGGCTGATTCAAAGATGATACTAATCTCAGGGTCTTATTGAAACTATCAGATGTTCTTGGGTTAGGAGTCACAAGGACAGACAGGAACAAGGGAATTTCCCTGTTTACAATTTGCTTGGGTTAAGGGGTACAATGTCCATGCCGTCTCTGTACAATGCCCATGCCATCTCCATATCATGCCCATGCCAGGTTCCAGTATGGAAGAAGAATTAGGAATTCTGGTGCCTAAGGGTAATTCAATAAAGGGGGATTTATATGGCCTGGGTAGATACAAGTTATTTAGTCAGGGAACCCTTGGGAGAAAGAAAAGAAAGGAGAGTCAGGATTTCAGGGAGGAAGGTGCCTAGAGGAGAGTTCAACCTGGTCCTATAGTCATGCCAAACAATCTCTGGGTGAAGGATGGGTCATGTTGGTACAAAAGATAATTCTAGATCTATATTGGGTTCAGGTCTGTCAGGCAATGTCTGGTAGGAATCAAAAGCATGGAAAGTTGGGATATGGTTTGGTATAGCTGAACTGTATCATCCTTGAGGGGATGTGGAAAGAGGGCAGGTCTCACATTGGAGAAGGGGGCATGACAATAAGGAAGAAGGGTGGGACCATTATGGCAGAAAAGAAGATCCAGGAGAGGGGCAGAAGCCTGATGGCATCTCATAACACAAGGCAATCAGAAGACATTGAGCTATTGAAACTGAGATGGGAGAGGACACCGGATTCCTGGAAGATGATTGTTGTTCAGTATTTTCAGTTGTGTCCCACTCTTTGTGACCCCATTTGGAGTTTTCTTGGCAAAGATAAACAGTTTACAATTTCCTTCTCTAACTCATTTTGCAAATGAGGAAACTGAAACAAATATATAATTAATTAAGTGGCTTGCCCAAGGTCACACAGCTAGTAAGTGTCTGAGTCCACATTAGAACTCAGGAAGATGAGTCTTCTTAACTCCAGGTCCAGCACTCTATTCCCTGTACTATCTGGTTGCTTACATATATATATATATATCAAACATTTTGTTTGGCCCAGTTCTGATTTCCCAAATTAGGAGGCACACCTGATAATGTAAAAGCAAGAGTTACTGTTTTATTGCAAACTCCAGCTTAGGTCCCACAGCCTCCAAGGCAAAATGGAACCCCAAATGAGAGGCTCAGTTAGCTTATATAGTTTGAGCAGGAACTTGGGGTGGGGTGTTGGATGTTTATTCAATAAATGCTTCCATTCAACAGATGTTACTGGTGTGTGTGTGGGGGGGGGGGTCTTCCCGCCATTTAACAGATGTTAACGGTTGGTGGTTTTCCTACCATTCATTAGGTGTTACTGTTTTTGGGTTTTCCTGTTATTCAGTAGGTGTTGCTGTTTTTATCAGCTCTTATATTCATTCGGCTTCCCAGGTATAACAATTTAGAACTAAAATCATGTATTGACATGGGCATTGTGCAGAGATGGTAGGGACCCTGTACCCCTTAACTCAGGCAGGCTGAGAACAGGGAAATTCCCTTCCCCCTTCTGGTCCTGGTGACTCCTGAGGCAAAGACCATTATCCTTGGAAGTCCTTTAGATTGAGTTAGACAAAGAGCGAGCCATTCCTTGATAGCCTAAGGCCAGAGAATCTCAGACAGACCCCCCACCCACCAAATGCCTGAGTGCAAGAAGTCCACACTCTTGTAAAGGATACAAAAACCCCTGAACTAGGGCACCAGGGAACAACCCTGGATAGTTGCTCCACTCGTGCTGCCGTGCCATGTCTTGGAGAGCAGCCCCCCATGGTTGTTCCACTCATGCTGTCTTGCTGGCCATTAATCCTATCTATCCTATCTTACTAATAAATCTTTCTTTTTACTTTAAGCTAAGTTTAGAGTCCTCTCATTCTTGAGAAAGGTTTCCTTCCCGAACCCAGGGATTCACCACTTGCACCCCTATACCAATATGACAATATAACTTTAGGCAAAAGCCCGTGAGTGCAGAAGGTGGGGTCTTATTTTAATTTTCTGAAGCTATAAAAATGGTTGTAATCTGGTATAATAGAAAGAGTAATGAGCATAGGAGTCAGGAGAGCTAGGCATTTTTCTCTCCACCACTGATTTATTGGATGACCCTGGTCAGTCCATGACTATAAAAGCCACAGGCATGTTTTGGTTTGAAAAAAAAATTGTGGTAATTTCTACTTCCCTTTATTTGTCTTGTCTTCAGGCTGCCTCCCAAGATAAGCATCACCTAAAAAGTCTTCCCAGATTCAACCAATATTATTTTTAAGTTCATGTTTGGGCTAAATGACAAATCTCTTGGGAATTACCCAGAGCAAGGGCTGTCTACATCATTTGTGATAAGTGCATGCATACTATGAGTTTGGTCCTGTGGCTTTCACTTTGGGACTTTAAAAATGACTTAGTAAACAAATGGCCAGTAAATATTTATCGAGTATCTACCATATTCCAGGCTAGGGATATAAATAAGAAAAAGAAAGACAGTCCCTGACCTCAAAGAGTTTACAATCTAATGGAGCCAAGAACAAAAAAAAGGAAGCTGAAAGGCAAGGAGGCTGCCAGAAGGTTTGCTACCTGAGGCATGCAATGTTACAGAGTAGAAACCAAGTGGAGCAGCTGATGGAAAAATAAAAAATTTAAAAAAATTGTTAAAAATGTATTTAAAAATTTTTTATCACAAAAAGGCATTAAATGTAACATTAAACATCAATACAACCAACAGTTTTGTAACTATTTACACTTAAATAATTTACTTTAGTTCATTAAATATCACTCTTTTTGAGTCATTCTTCATCATAATATTTTAAAAAAGGACTTTATATTCACATTTTGATATATTACTGATACATGTCTATCTTAATTATTTACATGTTTTCATATATCTGGACATTTAGATCACTTTCTACATTAGGCCTTTTTCAATTTCTTCCTTCTTGTAGATAATAACTCCCTTCCAAAATTATCTTGTATTCACTTTGCATATATTTCAAATATATATACATATATACACATATATTGCATATTTGTAGGTATAATTCTTATCACTTCCTATAGAAAGTAAGCTTCTTGGAGTCAAAGTTGTTGTTTTTTCCCCCTATAGTATCTTTAGTACAAACCCTTTCCTCTTCTTAATGTCAAACTTAAAAAAAAAAACAGAAGTACTATTGGTAGTTATAATAACAGATCTTTAATTAAGGTAGACAGATTAATCTGGGAAAACCCACCAAACTTTAGCTCTAGGACTTTTGCTGAACAACAGGAGGAGGGGTGCTTAAAATAGATTTTAGGGGAGGGGGAAGAACAATAGTCTGGTGGTATGAACTCACTGCCTAAACAGAAGGTGATTAAAAGATAATTAAGGGTTAATTGTCTTTAGGAGGCTATTCAGTCCTTCAGGGAAGAAGTGTATTTTCTGGAAATTAGATGAAATTGATTCATAGTCAACATAGCCAATTCAGTTTTTTGAGTTCTTTGTTTTTTAACTTCTGGGAGAGTCAGTAACAGGATTAGCTAAAATAATATTGTTACTAACTTCCCTATTATTGCAGAAAATTGGACAATCTCCAAGTCACTCTAAGTCTACAAGTCATAGGTGTCAACTTGAAATCTGGAGACCTCAGGTTTGTCCCAGTTCCCCTGAGAATACATCCCAAGGAGAGTCTGACTGCCTGTTTCAGACTGAAGAATAGACCTGGAAAGTACTTTGTTATCCCAGCTTAGGTGGGGCTAGCAGATTTAAACAAATGCTAAGTACCCTTTTGTCTTAGTAGTTTCTTCCATTGTATTGCCCACTCAGAGGTAGCCCAGTCCTTGGCTGGATCTTTCCTTTTTAATATCTATTGCATGTAGGACACTCTGATGTACCAGCCTCTGGCTATAGTTTCTTTCCCAGGCCTATTTGTATCCTCTCAGTGTAGTTTGGGTCTCATTTCCTTGTAACCATGTCAATAAATCATACTTCCCTGTCACTTAGTTCCCCAAAAGGTATATAAGTTCCCCAAATTCTATTGTTCTTTGGAGGATGATCTAGTGTGGTGATCCTCCCAGAGATACTGTTGCCAGAGTGCTAGTCTTTGGCTCTGTGTGGGTTTAGGCACTTGACTCTGTGTAGCGGCCGAATATTGAACACTACGTCTTTCCTGATTAAAGACTTGGTTTTTCTGACTACTTTAGTAGTTCTGTGTTTTTCTCAAGTTAACATTGTCAACTTAGAAAAAACGCAGAACTATTAAATAGTCATAAAACCACTCTTTAAGGGAAAGGGAGATGAGGGCTACCTGGGCTCTTTTGCAGAGCTGCGCCTTGTGAGGAGTCCTAGAATTGAACATTGCTTCGCTCTGCTCCCTGATCCCCCTGGGAGTGACACCACACTAGATGATGACTCCAAGGAACAAAGGAAATTGGGGAACTTATATACCATTTGGGAAGATCCAGGGGCTGGGAGAGATGATTGACATTATACTGACAGGATACAATCAAGCTTGGGAAAGGAATCATAGCTAGAGGCTAGGGTGTAGGGGAAGGGGCTGCTTTCACAATGGATACTAAAGGATGGTCCCTGCCCTGGGGTGTCTTCCTGGGAAAGGGTCCCTGATACAATGGGGAAGACTACCCAAGACAAAAGGGTATTTAGCATTTACCCTAGGGTCCATTATTCAGTCTGCAACTGCTAGTCTGAGATTCCCTTCAGAGTGGATTCTCATGGGAACAGGGAACAAGCACAAGCTTTTGTAAAAATGAAATTTGGGAGATGCCATCTTTAAGTATATATATGTATTTTCTATGGACACGTGGAAATTATCAAACTACATTTCCCGTGGTCCAACGGGTTTCTGGTTCCGGTTCTTTGGGCGTGGGGATGCCTAAGTCTCCACGCAGAGAACAGTTTAAATCTCCTGGGTTAGGGGGGAGTGGCCCTCTTGGCCAGAAGACTCAGGAAGAGACAGGAGGTAACAATAATTGCTGGGGCTGCAGTTTTGAATTCTTTTTTATCTATCAGCATGGCTTTAATTAAAATACTAATTTATATATTTATAGCAGCCTTTATTATTTTTTATCCTTATACTTTGGGGTCTCCAACCTACAAGCTATTTCTAAAACTTGGGGTTCATCAGATCTCACTAAGCCACAAGTTTGGGGACTCTAGATTCCATGTCGACAACATAATCAATTCCTCACTCTTCAACTTATTCTGTCTCATCCAATCAATTCCCAAGTCCTGTCATTAACTATCTTCATAACTTTCTCTTATACTCCCTCTTCTCCCTTCTGACACTGCTACCACCTGGTACAAGCCCTCATCACTTTATGCCTAGCCCTAGCCAATGATTCCCAAAATGGGAGCTACCACCCCCTGGTGGGTGCTGCAGCGATCCAGGAGAGTGGAGATGGCCACAGGTGCATTTATCTTTCCTATTAATTGCTATTAAAATATAAAAAATTAATTTCCAGGGGGCTAAGGCCAAAAAGGTTTGGGAACTACTGCGTCTAGATCATTGCAATAGCCTGCTGGTGGGCCTCCCTACCTCAATTCTCTCTTTACTCCATCCCATCTTCTACCCTGCTGTTAAATTAATTTTTCTAAAATGTGTATGATGATGTCATTCTATTTAATCATTTCCAGTGAGTTCTTGTTTTCTCCATGAATAAATATAAAATCCTCTGTTTGGCTTTATAAGACTTCCCATAACCTGGTTCCTTCTGTCAATCTGGAAAAACACAGAACCACTATAGCAGTCAGATAAAACCCATTCTTTAATCAGAAAAGACATAGTGTTCAATATTATGGCCGCCACACAGAGTCAAGCCCCTAAAAACCACATAGAGCTAAGGGCTCTGTGACTCTGGCTAGGAACCGTATCTCTGTGAGAATCACCTCATGAGATGATTCTCCAAAGAACAATAAAACATAGGGATCTTATATACCTTTTGGGGAACTAGATGCATCAAATATACTTTGACAGGTTGTAAGCAGCCTTGGGAAAGAGGCTGTAGCCAGAGGTTGGGGTATCAGGGAGTGATCTACTATAATGGGTACAAAAAGAATAGTTCCTGAACAGTTGTGGGTCTTCTTCAGAACAGATCTCTGATACAATGGGGCAGGGGTCTACAACCTTTTTGGCCATGAGAGCCATAAACACCACATTTTTTAAAATGTAATTTTGTGAGAGCCGTACAATATGTTTAACACTGAATACAAGTAAATATGTGCATTTTATGTAAGAACAACACTTTTAAAGTACAATAAGTCTCTGAACTATTTTTAATAATGTTGTTATGTGCTAACCAATGATGAATAAAGTACTTCTTAACATTAATGTGACTCCTGGTGCTGCCTGGTTTTGCTGATGGATTTATAGTCTGGTTGATATGTGGTAAGATTAAGCTTCATGCAGGCATTGAGACTTCCATCTGTTAAACGTGATCTTAGGTTGGTCTTAATGTTCTTTAGATGTAAGAAAGACTGCTCACATGCATATGTAGTGCCAAACATTGTCAGTACAGAGAGACTCACGCACTGCAGTGTGTGGTATGTGACAGGAAGGGCATTCCAAGTTTTGACAATCAGCTGATCCGCGGGTTGAAGATTTTTCATTTCTCCCCATTTGTGATTGCTTGACAACTCTGCTTGCTGTTGTGCAAGTCTTTCTAAATCTTCATTCAGTGACTTGAACTTATTCACCCACATGTCTGAGGCCTTCAAATCAGCAGCTTGAAGTTCAAAATCTCTGACAGAGACACCGGGGATGTAACTCAGGTCAGCACTGTCCACTGCACCCTCGTGTGGATGGGTTATGAACTTAAAAAGACGAGTGTGCTCACGAAATTCTCCAAAGCGCACTTTGAATGACTGCAGGAGATTAGATGTGAATCCCGCTAGCTGCTGAAGATCAATATGTTGAGCAGGGTCACTTGTTGTGCATGCATCTTTAAACTCTCTCAGTTTTTCAAAGTGTAGTAAATGACCTGTTTCAGTGTCAGTGATGAAGAGTTCTAGCTTATTTTCAAATGCAAACATTGCTTGTTAAAGGGATAAGACTGTATTTCCAATGCCTTGCATTTTCACACTGAGCTGGTTCAGATGTTGAGTTATGTCTACAAGATAGTAGAACATCAGGACCTACTCAGTGTTGGCTAACTCAGGATTCTCAACATTTTTCATTTCAATAAAAGTCCAGATTTCGCTCAGACAAGCTGCAAAATGGTTGAGCACCTTCCCTCTTGACAACCAACGCACATTGCTGTGCAGAAGCAGACCAGGATAATTATTCCCAACTTCTTCCAGCAGTGTTTTAAACTGGCGATCATTTAAAGCTCGGGTAACAATAAAATTGACCACCTGAATGACCAGTGACATCACCTCACCAAGCTGCTCACCACACACCTGAGCACAAAGTGCCTCCTGATGTAGGATGCCATGAAAACTTAGGATGGGTCTTTTTCATGTTCACAAAGAAGCACTACGAATCCTCTGTTTTTCCCCACCATGCACAGAGCACCATCAGTACACACTGAAATAAGTTTATCCATGCCTAGATTTTTTTCATTAGCGAGCTCAGTGAAAAACTTGAATAAATCTTTCCCTCTTGTTGTCCCTTTCAAAGGCAAAACAGCAAGACTTTCCTCATGTAGTGTGTCACCAACAACATACCTTGCAATCACGCTGAACTGGGATAAATAGCTTATGTCTGTTGACTCATCCACAGAGAGAGAAAAGAATAGTGCTGCATTTATGTCCTTCAGTTGTGTTTCCTCAATTTGATTTGCCATCATTATCGATAACAGCAAGGCTGCCTTTTTTCCATGTTATCAAAGTTACATCTTGGTTTACATTCTAAGATGCTGATGAATATTTCAGTTGCTGATGCAACCATAAAATCAATCATTAATAGGTTAATCAATCCCTAAAGTGGGATTTAAAAAAAATGTAACATGGTGATTTATAGTAAGAATTTAGTTCCAGGCAGAAGTTTGTGTATGTAACCAGATTACCTGAGTTATAACATAAAGTACATTTATTGTTATAGTAATTTTAAGAGTGTTACCATTTTAATCATAAGTGAGTTATGATGTTAATCTGCTAATCATAAATGTGTCATAAGAGTGTTATATTAATCATAACTGTGATTTTTCCATTCAGAAATGTACTCTGGGCAAGCTAGCTCACACAGGAAACAGGAGGTCACCCAGAAGCCAAGTAAAACTTCAACTCTGGAAGGGTACAGAAAAGGTCGGAAGAGAACAGCCTCAGCACCAGAAGGATGAAGATCTTACACCGGAAATATTAGAAAACTCCTGCAGTGGAGAGGATAGGGAGAAATAGGAAACTATAAAAGTGTGGCAGGTTTTACAAAGCAGGGTCTCAGGTTTTGAACTGGGAGGAAACCTGCAGACCTCTGGCTGTATGATTTCTCTGTCACAACAAAGCCAAATCTTTACCGAGAAGGTCTCCCAGCATCTTAATTTTACCCTGGGCAGGAGTTTCTTCCTTATTGCCCAATCCCGGAGACCTCTTTTTTTTTTTTTTCTTGGTTTACTATAATACCTGTAATCTCTTACCTGGCTTGGTTCTATACGAATTCCCCCACCCCCCCAAGTGTTTAAATTCTCTCTTAAAGGAAATAAAGAAATTTTCTGAGCACATTGGCTTTTTGGTTTTCAGGGAACAGGATAACTTTCTCTTTGGGTCTTAAGCGTTAACCATACATACTATCTCTTGTTTGTAGATAATTGTATACATCTCCAACGTGAGATCAGAAACTCCTTGAGAGGAGAGACTATTTTTTTTTGCCTCTCTATATCTCCAGTACTTAGCACAGTGCCTGGCACATAGCAGATGCTTAATAAATATTTGTTGACAGTCCCAATGCCTAGCACTTAGAGCAGGGGTCAGCAACGTATGGCTCTTTCTGCAGGAGCCATAAAGTCAATTTTTTTTCAGGCACTGTTACAGGAGCGCACACTGTGAGCACTGTATGGCTCTCATGAAATTACATTTTAAAAAATGTGGCGTTTATGGCTCTCACGTCCAAAAAGGTTGTCGACCCCTGACTTAGAGGCTTAATCAATGCTTAATTTGAGTGTTTTAGTGCTTCCAGTCTTTTGCAATTACAAATTGTGCTGCTTTAAAAATCTTTGAAAAGACATGGGATTTTTCTTTTTGGTAACATTTCTAGAGTATACCATGGAATGATTAGATAAAAAGTTTGGTTTCTGATAAACCTGAGAACCCAAATATATTTATTCTTTCCCCAATCCCTGCAGAGACCAATAGCCACCCCACCCCAGGACCTATCCAAACCATGAGACAAAGCCCCAGTATAACCTGGCAGAATGTCAGGACTTTGCTGTTAGGCCTAGACAAATGACCTCCCACATCACTGACCATCAGGCCTTAGAACTTCCCACTCCCAGAGACTGAGGTTCCACATGCCATCAGTAAGAACCAATGAACTTCACCCAAGTACCCCAATTTTTCCCAATAGAAACAATTTAGATTAGCTCATCCCAGACCACCACCCTATAAAAAATTGCGTCCTCCACTCTTGTGGAGACTCCTAGACATCCACAGGTTATGCGCTCCGCCCTCCCTTTTTCTTCCTCTCTCTCTCCCCTTTTCCACAATAAAGCTTCAGTGCATTACTCAATCTCTCTGTCTCATTTGTCTCAGGTTCACTCCTGACAGCCAGGACTGACAGTTTCTTTTATAGTAAATTGCCTGATTGTTTTGCAAGAAAACTATCAATATTCAAATCTAGCAATGGATAAGTCTACTGCCACTGGTTTTCTAAAGTTGTCCCCCCCCCCCCAATGTGGTCAATATGAGCTTGTATCTCAAAATTGTTGGAATTTGTGTCTCTTTGATTATTGGTGAGGTTGAACATGTTCAAGTGGCTATTAACAATTCACATTCCTCTTTTAAAAAATCTCAGTTCTAATTCTTGGATAATACTAATTTGGGTCTTTCTAAAAGAAAATAGAATTTTGGTTCCTCTGAGATAGAAAATTAATAATTGCATGAAAACAGTCCATAAAAATAGACATCGGTTTTAACCTAAGTAGATATTTGCTTTTAATTTTAACATAGCCCATCCTAAAGAAAGCTATGTATGAATTCAATGATTGATACAGTAACCATATGTATAGTATGAATTTAATTATGGTTAAGGCATCTACGCTTGTAATAAAATGACAAGAAATATGTTTGTTCTACCAACTTGGAGTTTTGAGAAAAAGGGAAAATTGGAAATACCCGTGTAGCATTTTTTTTTAGCCATTGTCTATCTCTAAACAATTAAGCCACAAAACAGAAAGTTTCTTGAATGCTGAGCAATCCTGAAAAATCTAACAGCTTAGGATCAAGATTATAAAGAGAGTTTTGTGTCAAAATTCTGAAGGTACAAAGCAAAAGTAAAAATTGATCTAATCAAAATTCTGAAGGTGGCTAATTTTCTTAATGGAGCCAGAGTGATATAGCAGAGAGACTATTGGATATGAGGTTAGAAGACCTGCATTTAAATCCCAAATTTACCCTTTGTTAGTCTTGTGAGAGCTGGTTTTTCTTCCTGTAAAATATTTTCACTATCTAAGACAGTGGTTTTGGTTAAGGTGTTTTATGAATTCTTAAGTGCCATATAAATATATTTTTTAGCTTATCATAAAATAGAATACAATTAAATAATCCATTATCATCTCAATGGTTCTGTAAAGTCAGTGGTGAGAATTATTCCATAGCTAGATGGTGCAGTGGATAGAGCTTTTGTCCTGGAGTCAAGAAGACCTGAATTCAAATGCAACTTCAGATTTTTCCTAGTTGTCCAGGCAAATTGCTTAACCTCTATTTGCCTTAGCTTCCTCAGTTGTGTAATGGGGATAATAAAAGCATGTATCTTGCAGGGTTATTATGAGGATCAAATGAGATAATATTTGTAAAGCACTTAGCAAAGTGGCTGGCCCATAGAAAGCACTGAATAAATGTTTATTTCTTTCCCTTCCCATTCCCACTGTAAACATAAGAAAACTTTCCCCAAAAGGCATGTATGCAATAATTAAATTGGTCATTGTTCAGGCAAATATATTTTTGTTATTTTAGTGAGTGACTTATGTATAATAGGTTAGTTGAGCTGGGCAAGTGATCCATGATAGACATTAAAATGGATTGAAATATTTTGTTATTACCCAGTCCATTGCTTTTTGCCACACGTATATGGCCTAAACTTCTTCACTCAGTGTCATTAGCCAATGTTATGGAAAAAACTCTAATACGTTTGTTTTTATTCTGTTAACATTTGATAGGAATAGGGGTGTCATGATGACATCATGGATAAAAAAGTGAGCCTTTAAGACAGGAAGAATTGGAGTTAAATTATTTCTGACACTTATTACCCAAGTAACCCTCAATAAGTCATTTGATCTCTGTGCTCCAGACAATCTTCTAGGGCTTATTTATTGTTTCACATGAAGACAAATCTCATAGCTGCTTCATGTAACATTTAATGATAATATGCTTGAGTTTTTGTAGCCTGAAGGTTTGATAAGAGCTGGTAATGTGACCTTGGCCTGCATTAAGAGGGTCATAGCTCCCAGCAATAGGGAAATTATAACACCATTGTACTCTGCCTGGCCAGATTGCTGGTGGGGAATGAGGAAGGACACTGAAGAAATGGAGATATTTTATAAGAGGAAAACCTTTATGGTGAAGGACTTTGCAACCCATGTCAGATAAGGGTCCACTGAAGAAGATC
This sequence comes from Gracilinanus agilis, assembly GCF_016433145.1. Taxonomy (NCBI): domain Eukaryota; kingdom Metazoa; phylum Chordata; class Mammalia; order Didelphimorphia; family Didelphidae; genus Gracilinanus; species Gracilinanus agilis. The sequence continues at coordinate 370,237,167 of NC_058132.1, forward strand.
AGAAAGTTTAATCTGGAGAAAAGAGGATTCAAGGGGGAATATGATAGCTAATTCAAGTATTTGAAGGATTGTCTAGTAGAAAGGGGATTTGATTTATTCCATTTGGATTCAACTGAGTAGAAGCAGAAGAATGGGTAGAAATTGTAAAAAAGGCAAATTTAGATTTGACATCTGGAAAAAAACCAACCTTCCTAATAATTAGAGCTGTACATAAGTAGAATGGGCTTCCACGGTAGGTGATGGCTTCTCTATTGTTGGAATTCTTCAAGTAGATGCTGCATAGTTAGTCACTTGTCAATTACGTTATAATTGGGTTACTTTTGGGTATAAGTAGGACTAGATGGCCTCTGAGATCCTTTCCAACTGTATAATTCCTTGATGATAGTGACAATGATGATGCCTTTTTATAAAGCGATTTGGAAGTTTATTATTCTCCAGTGTTGCCCAATGATGGACATATGCATTTACATCAGAAAATAACCCATACCAGTTTATGCATCTCTCAAACACAATGCTAGGAAATTCCAAGCTTATGAATAAAGTATATCTAAAAAACAAAAGCAGAGGATCTTTGATGGAATGGACTGTTTAGTCCCTCTACTGTAAAACATCAGAAAGTTTTATGTGTGTTGCTGGGAATACCATTAAAGTTCTGAAGAAATTAATAGAATTCAAAGAAGTAAATAATATATGAATTTAGTAGAAATAGTAGAAGGAGACAGACCCAATTGAAAAGAGGTAATATTTAAATAACAATAGCCCCTATTTATTATATGGTGAACTGAAGGCACATCTTCATGGATAAGTGGATCAACTATCTTGGTTGAATTGGTAAGTTGCTTAATTTAATTTAACAGTCCATTTAGTAAGAAGGAAGAACTTATTATAAAGATGGAAACAGCATGAAAGTCACTGGAAAAATAGGGATCCATTTTAAATCTAAGCAATTGAATATGCCTGGAAAGTACTTGTTTTCTCTATTTCCATCTGAGGGATGGAAATTGCATTATTGAAAGAAAATATATGTTGGAAATTCAGGCAACTGAATGGATTTTTTATGCATATGTTCAAGGGTCATTAGGTATTTTGGCACTAAAGGATCAGCCCAGCTCAACCTGATTATTTTGATTCATAGAATATCAGAGCTGGAAAAGACCTAAGAGGCATTCTAGTCCAGCTTGTACAGAACTGCTGGAACCTAGCCACCTGAAGACCCAGAACCATTAGTTTATAGTAAGGATGGAAAATCAAGAAACTTATCTATTTCTCAGAAAAGTAGCTCCTTGGGATCTCTTTAGTTGCCAGAAGTACTATTTTTCAAAAAGGAGAAATAAAGAAATTGAAATCATCCCCTAGCACTATAGTATGAATGATTTAGCAGATCTTGAAAACATTTTCTCTAACTTAAACCTAAGATTTTTCTCCTCTATGAATGAATGAATAGTTTGACATTAGGAGGAATTTCTCATTGAGCTATAGAATCAATAATGTGCCTATTTGATGCTTTATGACTGAAACTGTTCTGTTATATATGCATAATTTTACTGCTCTTTCATTTCTAAGGCAAATTTTTTTGGGGGGGATGGGGAAGGAACTCAGAAAGTTACAAATTATTATGTATGTACAAGATATATAATATATACATAAATATGCACTCACATATATACTCATATATGCATATATATGTAAGATATGAGGTACTCAGGGAATACTAACACTTTTGGTGTGAGTGCTTCCTGAGCCCTTTTCAGGGATACTCATTCACTTTTGGTGTCCATCTTTCACCCAATTCTCAACTGGGCTTCAAGAAGCTGTAACACGTGCAGTGGCCATACCCTGGTAAAACCATCTGGGCAGATGGGCTAAACTAGATTGAGAGAAACCAACAGGTTCCAAATCTGTAAGTGACTCAGGGGGATGTCCACTCCAAGCATGTGACTATGGATGTGGAATGGGGGGGAGGAGAATAATTTGTTCTAATGGCCATAAAGGTGACTAAAGTAGGTTAGAAGAGCTTCAGAAGAGCTTAATCAGACAAGGAAGACACCAAGGTCATCCACTGCATCCTGGACCATTGTCAATTATCCTGAATTTTGTCTGTTTTAACTGGGATGATCCTGGAAGAGAGTAAGGCTAACAATTTTGTACAACTCCACCTCACTTAAATCCAATTGATCCTCTTTGAAAAATGAAGGATGAACAACATAAATGAGAAATAATCTCAAAGAGATTACTAGGCACTAGGGCAGACTAAGGTCTATCTATCTATCTATCTATCTATCTATCTATCTATCTATCTATCTATCTATCTATCTATCTGTCATTTCTCTGTCATCTCTTTCTCTTTTTATCTATCACCTCTCTATCTCTATCTACCTAAAGATATATATTGAAATATACACACAAATATATGCACATATATATGTATGTATAAAATGTAAATAAGATGTAATCTCAGAAGGAAGGCACTAGAGAAGATTTCAGTCCTCTTGGAGAAGGTTGGATATGAGCAGAATCTTAAAGGAAGCCAGAGAAGCCATCAGGCAGAAGTAAAAGAACGAAAGTATTTTGGGCATAAGGAACAACTAGTGTAAATCATGGAGTTGAAAAATGAAGTGTCTTGTGGGGAGGCAGGAAATAGGTCCATATTGCTGGATTGTAATCCAAGTGGAGAAGATTAAAATGTCAAAAGACTGGTAGGGGAGGAAATAGTGACATTACAAAGGGCTTTAAAAAATAGACAGAATTTATATTTGATCCTGGAAGTTGCAGGGAACCAGTGGAATTGAGTGAGTAAAGGGGTGATATGGTCAGTTCTGTATTTTGGAAAGATCCCTCAACAGCTGAGTGGAAGATAGACTGAAGAGGAGTGAGATGTGGGGGTGATGGTGGCTTGTATCAAGGCAGCTATGTGAATGGAGAGAAAGTTATGTATACAAGAAATGTTGTGAAGGCTGAAATCATATGACTTTGGAAAGTCAAAAGATCATGCCTGCAGAGGGAGGTCCTGGGTTCAAATCCGATCTCAGACATTTCCTAGTTGTGTGACCCTGGGCAAGTCCTTTAACCCTGATTACCTATCTCTTATCACTCTTCTGTCTTGGGATTGATACTTAGTATTGATTCTAAGACTGAAGGCAAAGGTTTGAAAAAAAGGAAACTAAAAGGATCATTGGATCATTGATTTAGAGTTGGATAGGATGTAATATCATCTAATTCCAACTGCCTTTATTTTGCAAATGAAGAGACTGAGGGCCAGAGAAATCATTTATTGTTGTCATCTCATTTGCTGCTGCCTTTCAGCAAGGGTGATTTTTACCTCTGAAACCAGGAGCTTCTTGAGAACAATTATGACCTTACTTTTCTATTCCTATTCCCAGGCTTAGCATGGTGTTTTCCCCATAGTATTTAACAAATGTTTCATTTTTTCATTCATTCACACAGATAGTAGAACCAGTGTTCAAAATGACAGTTGTCTTACTCCAAATCCAACACTTCCCATTGTACTATATTCCCTGGGTCTGTTTTGGCAGTGAGCAGTGAGAACTTTGAGGGCCAAGGACAATTCTTCCATACCTGGATGGACAGGGTTCCTGGCTGGCTCTTATACTGTTTTATTTTGGTATGAAATGCTTGAAACAAGAAGATAATATACTTGCTTTTCTGTTCCTCCATTGAACCATGACAGCAGCAGGTGGTGTTCTCAGTTACATTCCTAAATATTCTGACGACTTTCTTTTACTAAAAAGAAGAGTAGAGAACAAGGGGCCAAGCTCCAAGTTCATTTTAGCTATTCAAAGAGGAAAATTCCTCTGAATTTTCTGAGAACTGCAATTAAAAAAAAAAAAACAACAACAACAAAAAGCCAAATCAGAGAACAAGTCCATTAGGATCTAAATAACCAAAACAAACATCCTTCTTTCTTTCTCTCTTTTTTGTTCTTTCTTCTTTTTCTCTTTCTTTTTCTGTTTTCTTCCTTTCCTCTTCCTCTTCCTCTTCCTCTTCCTCTTCCTCTTCCTCTTCCTTCCTTCCTTCCTTCCTTCCTTCCTTCCTTCCTTCCTTCCTTCCTTCCTCCCTCCCTCCCTCCCTCCCTCTGTTCCTTCCTCCCTCCTTTCCTTCCTTCCTTTGTTTCTTTGTTTCTTCCTTTGTTTCATTGTTTGCTTGTTTGTTTTTGTTTGTTTGTTTGTTTGTTTCTTATATTGGGTTTCTGATGGCCAAGATGGCCAAGATGGCAGAGTAAGGAATGTTCTGAGCTCACCCACCTATAAACAACCAAAAAAACCCTCAAACTACTTAAAACAAATTTCAGAGCAGTAAATTCAACAAAAGATAGAGTGAAGCAGGTTTTCAGCCAAAGAAAATGTTGAGGGACAGTAGGAATGATCCATCTCACTAAGGTAAGAAGGGAGGGCAATGGAACTGGCAGTGAGAGGAGCAACCCATCACATGCTAAGGAATGCAAGGAGCAGCTTGGTGCAAAGACATGCAGAGAATACTCAAAAAAAGGGGAAACCCAGTGCTCAAGACACCAGGGGGAACTGGCAGCTGAGGAGCAGAATCTAGTTAAATCCAGTGCTTGTGGTCCCTGGAGGACACAAGGAACAATACTTCCTCTATTCCAGAAGTGGAGCTGAGTTTCAACATAAAGCAAGGACATGAATAAAGCTCTGTAAAATGAGGAAAAGTCAAAGAAAAAAACCTGGCCCTGGAAAACTATTTTAGCAACAGGGATGACCAAAATGTAAGCTCAGAAGAAGACAGCAATGCTAAAAAGGAAATGTGTGAAGCCTTAAATGCAAATATGAAAGGATGTCAGGACCAAAATCGACTCCTGGAAGAACTTCAAAAAAGGATCACAAAATAAATAAGAGAGGTAGAAGAAAAATTTTGAGAGGAAATGAGAAACCTAAAAAAGGAAGCACAAAACCTTAAGCAGGAAAATGACTCCCCCCAAATTAGAATTGGACAAATAGAAGATAATTACTCCAAAGTATAGCAGGAAGCAAAACAAATTCAAAAGATATACAAAGAGAGGGAAATCTGAAATATCTCAGTGGGAAAACCAATGACCTAGAAAGTAGATACAGGAGAGATAACCAAGGAATCATTGGACTACCTGAAAATCATGATAAAAAAAGAGCCTGGATTTCATATTGTAAGAAATTATCAGGGAGAATTGCCCTAATGTTCTTGAATAATTGAGGAAAATAGAAATTGAAAGAATCAACCAATCACTTCCTGAAAGAAACTCAAATTTAAAAATCCCAGGACTATTATAGCCATATTCCAGAATTTCTGGGCCAAGGAGAAAATACTACATGGAGCCAAAAAAAAAGCCCCTAACAATTCAAATATCATGGAATCTCAGCCAGGATTATAAGGAAATAGCAGTCTGTATATTGAAAAGTGGAAGCTATGAAGTTTGATATTCCACAAGGCAAAGGATCTAAGACTATAACCAAGAATCATCTACCTAGTAAAAGTGAGTATAATACTCCAGGGGAAAAAATTCATATTTAATGAAATAGAGAACTTTTAGGCATTCCTAATAAAATGACCAGAACTGAAAAGAACAGTTGATGACCAAATTTGATACTCAAGAAAACCATAAAAAGGTAAACAGAAAAGAAGAAACTCAAGGGACTTAATGCAGTTGAACTAACCACATTCCTTCAAGGGAAAGTGATAACTAGGATACTTAGTATAACTTTTTGATACAAGAGTATTTTAAGGTGCTTAAAGTATTTAATGCGCCCAAGGGAAACAATCAGATTAAACTGAATTATTATATAAGGTGATAACTAAGGTATTAAAATATTCATAATACTTATAATAATATAATAAAATATTTATTATATAAACTATTTATGATACTATAGTATATATATATGTGTATATATATATATATATATTTTTTTTTTAACCCTTACTTTCTGTCTTGGAGTCAATAGTGTGTATTGGTTCCAAGGCAGAAGAGTGGTAAGGGCTAGGCAATGGGGGTTAAGTGACTTGCTCAGGGTCACACAGCTTGGAAGTGTCTGAGGTCAGATTTGAACCCAGGACCTCCCATCTCTAGGCCTGGCTCTCAATCCACTGAGCCACCCAGCAGCCCCCTATAATAATTTATATTAATATAATTTATAATGCTTAAATTTATAATTTGTAAAATATTTATAATAATATAATAAAATATAATATAATCTAAAATATCTAAAGTACTTAGGATACTTAAGGTCTAGAAGATACTAAGAATATTATCACTATTAAAGCAGTGAACTGGAGTATGCATAGGTTGAGAGCAGGGATTAAACTGAATATAATGAGATGATATAAAAAAACAAAGCAAAACAAAATCAAAATATTAGAAAAAGGGAAACATTGGGAAAAGAGAAAAGAAAAGAAAGTCAGGAGTAAATTATCTCATATATATCTCAACATGTCAGAAGAGGATAGCAGAGTTTATTAAAAGCCAGATACCCACAATATGCTCTCTACAGAAACATTAAATCAGGAAGACACACACAGAATAAAGATAAAGGGCTGGAACAGAATTTATTATGCTTCAGCTAAATACAATTCATATTGGTCCGATTAGCATGATGTCAGTTTGGTTGTCTTCATGTATGAAGGACAACCAACCAAAATGAGTTATGTGAATTTTTTCAGTTTCCCAGTGCATATAAAAGTTATATTTACATTATGTTGTAGTCTATTAAGTGTGTAATAGTATTATATCTAAATATATATACATATATATATATATACACACCTTAATTTAAAAATGCTTTATTGCTAAAAAATGCTAACTGTCATTTGAACCTTCAGTGAATTAATCTTTTTGCTGATGGAGAATCTTGCCTTGATATTGATGGCTGCTTACTGATTGGGGTAATAGTTGCAGAAGGCTGGGATAGCTGTGACAATTTCTTAAAATAAGACAATAATGAATTTTGTAAAAAAAGATTGGCTTTTCCTTTTCCCTGAACACTTAGAAGTCTTTGTATGGTTATTGATGGGCCTACTTTCAGCATTGTTGTGTCTTATGGTATAAGAGGGAGGCCCAAGGAGAGGGAGGAAAAGAGAAACAGGGTGGAACAATTGGTGGATAGAACAGTCAGAAAATTAGGGGGCAGCTGGGTAACTCAGTGGATTGAGAGCCAAGCCTAGAGATGGGAGGTCCTAGGTTCAAATCTGACCTCAGATACTTACAAGCTGTGTGACCCTGGGCAAGTCACTTGACCCCCATTGCCTACCCTTACCACTCTTCTGCCTTGGAGCCAATACACAGTATTGACTCGAAGACAGAAAGTAAGAGTTATTTAAAAAAATTAAAAAAAAAAGAAAATCCAATATTCATTGATTATAAATCACTCTTATAAGAGCAGGATTCAGGGCTAAAACAATTACAATAGTAATATCAAATATCACTCATAAAAATCACCATAATAGATACAATAATAATGAAAAAATTTGAAATGTATTATTAAAATGTGACACAGAGACATGATGTAAGCACATACTGTTGGAAAAATGGCCCCAATAAACTTGTCTGAAGTAGGGTTGCCACAAATTTTCAATGTGCAAAAAAACCCAAACAACAATAATATCTGTGAAGCACAATATCTATAGCGGAGGAAGATAAATAAGTATATATAGAACTGCAATAAATAGGGACTATTTACATTTTATCCCTTTCTAATTCAGTCAATTTCAATCAGCTGATATTACATTCAAATTCATATCGTAGACTTAAAACTGGATTGAACCTTAGTGATCATTTTACAACATGCTCAGTTTACAGTTGAGGAAACTGAGGCTCAAAGATGTTCAAAACCTTATTCAGAGTCAAATAGCCAGTTAGTATTAGAGCTCACAGTTGAACCCAGATCATACAACTTCAAATCCAGTCCTCTTTTCCAGTGTTCCTACTTGCTTTCCTTTTTATTTTGAAAAAAAAAAAAGAGGATTTCAGGATCTTTGTCTGACACTATTTTTCTGCTAATAATGAAAGGTATTTTGATAAAGTGTATTACCAAAAAAAAAAAATCAAAATTAGCAGAGCATGGTGATACCCACCTGTAATCCCTGTTACTTTGAGGTGGGGATGTTGGAGGTGTATGAAGTTGATGTAGTTTGGGAGTTCTAAGCTGCAATTAACTAGTCTAATTGGTTGTCTATGCTAGATCTATTACCAATATGGTAAGCCCCTGGAAGTGGGAGCAAAAAGCCTAGCAAAAGAAGGGTCAATAGGCCCAGATTGGAAACTGAGCAGGTCATAGCTCCTGAGTCGATTAACATTTATTTATCTATTCATCTATTTATTTCTATTTATTTATTTGTTCATTTGTTGTCAAAGAGCTTATATTTTATTGGATGGGAAAAGGTTTGGAGAAATTAATCAATCAACAAATATTTGTTAAATACCTACTATGTAGAATACCTACTATGTATACCTACTATGTGGAAGATAAAATGACAAAAAATGTTCCTGCCCTCCAAAAGCTTACATTATACAAACACAGATGTTCTTTGTTCTTCTCTCTCCCCCTCCATGAGGACTAATGATCTCTTGACTCACATGCAAATTGGATTTGAGTGAGACAGTCGTGCACAAATACATATATACAGTTATATATGTATGTACATAAAATACAAGGATCCCTTCCACATCATGACTTTCTCCATTGTGGTTTCAATGTTGGCATAAGACATTAACTGGGAAGTTTTGCAGAAGTCATAGCCATAGATTGCACAGAAAAAAGTTTAGAAACTCAGAAATGCATAAAATATATGTATAGTGTGGCATAATATCAACATATGTTACCTTTTTTATTTTTAAAATTTTGAATATTTTCCCATAGTTACATGTTTCATGTTCTTTCCCTCTCTCCTATATCCCCCCAACCTTCCCCCGCCCCAGCAATGCACAATTCTCCTGGGTTTTACATATATCATTAAGACCTAATTTCGCAATTACCATTTAAAAAGAGTCATTCTCAAAAAAAAATCATTCATCTTTTTAGAAACTTGGCTTCTTAACTAAAAATCAACTAGTGACACTAATGATATTAAGAGAATTTGTAGGGAATCAAACACAGCTGGAAGAGTATTTTTTTCAAATAAAGAGAAAGGTTTCATTTATTTTATTCCATTTGCTTATTTTTAAAGAATGGTTTCATTTAAATCAAGAAACAAGCTATTTGGAATGAGTCTGGTGTTTTTAAACTCAGGATAATTACTGGGGATTTGTATTATGCTACTACTCTTTAGCTAAAGCAAATTATGCCTCAAGGTCATTTGGAAAAGTTCTTTCTCTTCATGTTAATAGTTTTTAACTGGATTGTTTTAGCAGCACCCTATTGAAATCATGTTGAGTCAAGAAGTCCTCCAAATAGATCAAAACTTTAATTAATCTCTAAATGACAATATCCATTTGCAAATGCACATTTCAAAAAAAAATGCCAAATTTGATTTAATTGCAACTGAATTTATACACACCTCAGATTGAGATGTTTTCTTAATGTAGATTTTCTTTTTTAAAAAGCTGCCATTATTTGGAATTATGCCCAAAAGGGTATAAAATTGCACATACAACTTTGATCCTGTAATACCACTACTGGATCTGTCTACCAATGAGATTATAAAAAAGGGGGAAAGGAACTACTTGTACAAAAATATTTATAGCAGCTCTTTTTGTGGTGACAAAGAACTGGAACTTGAGAAGAAGCCCGTCAATTGGAGAATGGCTGAACAAATTGTGATACATGTTGGTGATGGAATACTATTGTATTATAAGAAATTATAAATAGGATGATTTCAGAAAAAGCTGGAAAGTTCTACATGAACTGATTCAGCAGAGGGAAATAAGCAGAACCAGGATAACATAATTTATAGTAACACTTATGAAGATCAACTGTGAAAGACTTGGCTACTCTCAGCAATACAATGATTTTGGGACAATTCTGAAGGACTTATGACAAAGAATGCTATCCATCTCCAGAGAAAGAACTGCTGAAGTCAAATGCAGATCAAAGCATACTCTCTCTTCTATATTCTTTTATTTATGGTTTTATTTTGAGGTTTTGGTTTTGTATGAAGAGTTCTTTACAACAGTGACCAATGTGAAAGTCTGTTTTACATTATAATACATGTATAATCCAGATCAAATTACTTACCATCTCTGAGTAGGGGCAAGGAAGGGAGAGAGGGCCATAATTTGGGTCTTATAATTTTCAGAAAACATGTATTGAACATTGTTATAACATGTAATTGGGAAAATAAAATAATTTTGAATAAAAACTACTCTCTTGGTGAAAACTAGGCAGCTTAGTGAATTGACTGTCAGGCCTAGAGATGGGAGGTCTTGGGTTCAAATTCAACCTCATACACTTCCTGGCTGCGTGCCCCTGGGCAAGTCACTTGATCCACATTGCCTAGCCGTTACCACTTGGGAACAATACATAGTATTGGTTCTAAGATGGAAGGTAAGGGTAAACAAAAAGTTACCATCTTTAGCTATGGATTAATTTCATCTTTACTTGTTCGATATTTTTGATGACAAAGATCAATAGAGATCAAGGCACATGTGGTTAACTACATGGATGCTGACCCACAACACAAAAAGTGAGGAGCATAAGTTTTTTTGTCACCCTAACAATGATGATGGAAAGCACTATATGCAGAGTCTCTTGGTAGAGAGATACAGGACAAATGAAAAACTGCTTGGAAAAAATGCTAAATAGGTAATGGAGCCAGAGAAACAGACAAAAGATGGACAGTGAGACTAATAGATTGCATCTTTTGGTTAATCAGTGACTATAAATGGTGGAAATTAGAATAATAGATTCTAGTCTAAATCTTTTATTTCACAATTAAAAAACAAACAAACAACAAAACAACTAAGGCCAAGAGGGGTTAAGTACCTAACCTAAGATGACAAAGTTAGTAAGTAGGATTTGAACTAAGATCCTCTGACTCCAAATCTAGGGTTTATATCTATTCTGGTTTCCTTTTTTAGTTTGAATGTATAGAGCTTTCCAGGATTGTTGTTTTTCTAACACTAAAAAACAAAACAAAACAAAACAAAACAAACTCCCCCCCTTTTTCAATTACATATAGAAACAATTTTTGACAATTGTTTTCTAACATTTTTCAATTCAAGATTCTCTCCCTCCCCTCCTCCCTGAGGTGATAAATGGTCTGTTATAGGGCATACCAATGCTTTCATACAACATGTATTTCCATAGTCCTCATGCTGTGACAGAAGATACATATTACACATACAATAAAAACTCATGAAGATTTTCTAATACAGTTTGAAAGCATTTTATAAATGTGTTATATTTGGAGTCAGAGGATCTCCTTAGCTGAAGGACAATTAAAGCTAATTATTTTAGTCATTCAGCAAGTTTAGTATTCATCATTTCCCATGTCTTTTGACTTCTTTCTTAAAAAAGATATTTGTGACACATGATACACATATGAGAATTCTACTTTATTCTCTTTTTACTTCTTTCATTCTTAATGCTTAATTGTTTTTTCCAAGTTTTTTTTTCCTCCAATGTTCTCCAATACTTGTCTTTAAATAAAAGTCATTGAGTATCAATTTATTTGCTGATTTGATTTAGAGGATTTCATCAAGTTCTTCATAGAATTTCTTTACCTTTTCATCCTTGATAACAGATTTTGGCACATAAACTGCATTTACTTTTAGCTTGATTTTTGTTCTTTTTACACATCATGAGCAAAGTACAGAGTTGGATCAAATATCCCAAGAAATGATGTTTCTTGTTCCTTTTGGGCACAATGTAAAACTAATTCTTCTACCTCATTTGTTTACCTCCCCAAGAAAAATCTATACACCAATCTAGTATTTAGCTTCAACTTCCACATATCTTTCCATTTCATTTATCATGGAGATGTATATGTTGATATAATTTAATTCTCTCAGAAGAATTTTTCACTTAGTAGTCATTCCATTGGTTATGAGCCCTTCTATACTTAACTAGGGTATGAAGAGAAAGTATATACAGTCTTTTGCTGGCATTTTTTTCCAAAGCCTGTCTAGTTAGGCATAATCTGGCAGTTCATCTAAGCTCACTTCAATACTACAATGAGGAGGAGGGGCAGCTGGGTAGCTCAGTGGATTGAGACCTAGAGACAGGAGGTCCTAGGTTCAAAGCCGGCCTCAGACACTTCCCAGCCGTGTGACCCTGGGCAAGTCACTTGGCCCCCCCACTGCCCCCCCTCTTACCACTCTTTCACTTATGAGCCAATACACAGAAATTAAGGGTTTAAAAAAAAGAAAAAATAATACAATGAGGCATCAAGGTAGGAATTTTTTGATATTTAATTTTTTCAATTAAACATAAAAACAATTTTTAACATTCATTAAAAACATTTTCAAGTTCCAAGTTCTTTCCCTTTCTTCCCTTCCCACACCACCTTCTATAGATGGCAAGCAATTTGATATAGATTGTATATATGTAGTCATACAAAACATATTTCCATGTTAGTCATATTGTAAAAGAAAACACAGACCCCCAAACTTCCCCATGAAAAAAGTAAAAAATAGTATGATTCTATCTGCATTTAGATATCCTCAGTTCTTTCTTTGGAGATGAATAGCATTTTTCATCACAAATCCTGCAGAATTGTTTTGGAGCTTTGTATTGCTGACAATAGCTCCGTCATTCAAAGTTCATCATTTTACAATATTGCTGTTACAGTGTACAATGTTTTTCTGATTCTTCTCATTTTTCTTTGCATCAGTTCATGTAGGTTTTTCTAAAACTGAAAAGATTTTGCTCATCTTTTTTTATAGCCCAATAGTATACCATCACAATCATATATCATGACTTGTTCAGCCATTCCTCAATTGATGGACATCCCCATAATTTCCAGTTCTTTTGCCATCTCAAAAAGAGCTGCTATAAATATTCTTGTCCATATAGGTCTTTTCCCAGGATAGGAATTTTGTGTATTGATAGCATAACTGTGAGAAATATACTCAGCAATACATACTTCAGTTAAACAACTTATTTACCTAGTAGTTGTTACAAATATTTTTTTGGGGGCATCAAGGTGGCACAATGGATAGAGTGCCAGGCCTGGAGTCAGGAATACCTGGGTTCAAATCCAGCTCCAGACACTGTGTGAGCCTGGACATATCACTTAATTTCTGTTTACCTCAGTTTCCTCATCTGTAAAATTACTTGGAGAAGGAAATGACAAATCCTACAGTATTTTTGCCAAAAAGCCTCAAATGGGACCACAAAAAGTTGGACATGACTGAAAATGACTGAACCACAATGAAAAAATAATAATTTTTGAACTGAATAATTAAGGTTGCTAGCTCCCAAACCCATGCTCCATCTATGACTTCCTATCACATCCTTAACATTAATGTTTAAAAAAAGGTTGTATTTTAGTGTTAAGTATTATTTCTGCTTTGGTTGTTCCCTGCAGGCTCCAGCCTGTCTGAGATTTCTTGTGAATAAAAGCTCAAAAAGCACTCAACCAAGAGGGAGAGGAACCATGAGTAACTTTTTACAGTTCAATTACATATAGTCAACAGACCAGTTCCTTTGATCAACCCATTTTCAAAATGCTTACATAAACATTTTTTAACCAACTTTTTGTATTCATCAGACTCAAAAAGGGGAAGAGAAGGGGAAGTTGGTTCCATGCCATACAGAAAAGATTTGTTCTCCCTACCATCCCAATTTTAACAGTCTCAATGACAAAAGAGATTGAGCCATCCAGTATATGCCATCCCTTACTTTAAATTATTTTTACGGATCAATCAAAGAGGAAATATTTATCAAATATTTACTGTATTCTAGGGAGCTAATGAGATGACTTAATGAGATAGTGCACAGAAAAAAACCCAGGGACCTTGGATAGAGTCTTGGTTGATAAATGAAGATGCAGCAAAGGAAACTGACCACAAATTGTGGAGTAGCCATTTTTATTTTATGTAAGTGAAGGTGGTTCCCCTTTAAGGAAGCAAGGAAGCCATGATGAATTTTATTGCAATCTGGATTTAGTTGATCTAGGGGGATTAGGAACATAGAAGGCTGGAGGTTTTTTTTTTTTTTTTACAGAATTCCTATAGTTTTGGTAATGACTTTTTAACCTAGAATTATCAATAGTCCTGATGAATTTAAGGGAATAGTTTTTTGTTTTAATTTAACCAGGAATTGTATCACTTTTGAACTCATCAATGAAGTTGTTTATTATTTAATTTTATGGTCCTTGAAGACATTGAATCTGAATCACAAGTGAAACTGGTCCAGAATAGAATAGTTAGGCATATAGGAAGTAAACCACAAGAGAAAGGAAAGATCATTAGTGGACAGTGCAGACATTTTTAATATCTTTGGAGAGAGCAGTTTCAGTTGAATGATCAGGACAGAAGCCAGATTACAGAGCATTTAAAAGAAAATAAAAAAGTTAAGAGAACAGGAGATAGAGGCACATCTATACAGATAAGATATAGATTGTTTTTTAAAAAGAGTTATCTGAAAATTACAGGAGAGACATAAAGCAACAGCTAGTGGGGATGGGAGGAGCTAGTGAGAAGATTTTTTTTTTAATGCTAGTGGAGACATAGACATGTACATAATCAGCTAGGAAAATATGAGTAGATAGGGAGAGATGAAAAACTAGACAAAGAGTATGAATGATAGTAGAGGCATTCTTCTGAAAAAAATAGGAAAGTATAAAGCCAAAAGTTCAAGTAAAAAGTTGGTTGTTGGCAATGCAAAGGTCACTTCTTCACCAGAGACTGTAATGATATGATGCCAGAGGAATGTGAGATGAGGAGGAGAGAAGAGGGAACAAATACCTCAGTTTTTTTCTGTGAAATATAAGGTGTGGTTCTCAGTCAAGTGAATGAGAGAAAGGATAGTATGGGAAGTGGTGAAGAGAGGAGTTTCAAATAGTTGCTGTGGTAGGCAGAACAAGGAATTGATTAAAGAGGAATAGCAAGTTTGCTTTGCTGCAATGAGAGTCCAGTTGAGATTAGCTACATTTTTAGTGGATCCTACCAATGTAGTTTTGTGTTGTCTGCTTTCTCTGTTTATGTTCATGGATAGAAGGAAAGAAGGTCAGTGATGGAATTATCCCAGGTTGGAGTTTGGCAATGTATAAAGGGTGATAGGGGAAGGGAGCAAAGGATTCAAGAGGAGAAAATAGTATAAATTCATCTACCAAATTGAATCATGAAGGGAGGAAAGTGTGGTCAGTATTGGGGAGATCTCCTGGGAAAATATGGAGGAGTTATTAGAGTGGAGGTCATGGAGAGATAAACAGGGATAGGATGCCGTATAACATAGAGAAAAATGGAATGATAAATATTATGATAAAGTAATTTCAGAGTTAATGAACATGGAAACGGACCAGTTGTGGTTGATGTAAAAATTAAGAGTGTGGCCATTCCTGTGTGTAGATGAGGTGAAGTGGAGGAGTGGGTCTTGGGAGTAGATTGAGAAAAGGAGAAGTCAAGATATTTTTCTGGAAAACAAAGTTAGGGCATTTCTCCAAATATATAATATATTTTATATGTAAGTACAGGCCCTGGAAATAGATGAAAGGAAATGAAGTGTGGTGGTACATTCTGCTCTCAGAATGTTTTGAACTGTTTACTGACATTCATCATGATAAATGAACTCATTTGGTTCATTATGTATATAGTAGCTGACTGCAAGAAAAAAAAAATTTGCTAGGTGCCACCTTACACTCAGCAGACTAGCCAATATGGCAGCAAAGGAAAATGTTGGAGGAGATGTGGCAAAATTGGGACAGTAATACACTGCTGGTAGAGCTATGAATTAATCCATCCATTGTAGAGGGCAATTTGAAATTCTGCACAAAGGGCTTTAAAAGATTGCCCAACCATTGATTCATTCAACCTTACCTCTGGTAGGTTTGTACCCCAAAAAGATAATAAGGAAAAATACTTGTACAAAAATATTTATAGCTGTCTTCTTTGTGGTGGCAAAAATAGGAAAATGAGGGGGTGTCCACTGATTGGGGAATGGCTGAATAAATTGTGGTATCTTATGGTGATGGAATACTACTGTGCTGAAAGAAATAAAGAAATGGGCGAAATTCCTTGTGAACTGGAAAGACCTCCAGGAATTGATGCAGAGTGGAAGGAGCAGAACCAGGAGAACTTTGTACACAGAGACTGATACATTGTGGTAAAATTGAATGTAATAGACTTTTCTACTAGCAGCAATGCAGGACAATCCAGGGGAACTTATGAGAAAGAACACTCTCCACATCCAGAGAAAGAACTGTGGGAGCAGAAATGCAGAAGAAAAATATATGATTAATCACTTGGTTTGATGGGGATGTGATTGGGGTTTTGATGTTAAAAGTTCACTCTATTACTAATATGAATAACATGGAAATGGGTTTGACAATGATACATGTATAGCTCCCCAGTGGAATTGCTTGTCAGCTCCAGAAGAGGGGAGGGAAGAGAGGTGGGAAAAATCATGAATTATGTAACCATGGAAAATATTCTAAAGAAAAAAGAAAAACATTTTGCTGTCTATATTGTTGGTTCCTATTTTGAAGGCAAGAGTTGGAGTGGAGAGGGAGACTGACTCAGTCACTATACTCCTTGAAGAAGTAGGGAGAATGTCTAGAAAGTTGTTTTAAAAATGACTACCAGGATCTGTATTAGGTGGTAAATTTGAATAGAGTAAATTTCAGTTCAGAGTAAATTTTCTCTTGAAAGCAAATGATAGTGAGAAAGTCTGGCAATGATAAATAACAATGATTGTTAGATTCCCTGCCATAACCAGTGGGTTGAAGAGTAATGGGGATGTGTCAGCATTTACTAAGTTCAGAATAATAGAAAATTAAGATCAAAACCTTGAAAAAAAGTAAGAACCAACATTAGTATAAATTCTTTGATAGTAGGAAATATGTGCTCCCCCCCCCACTTTCCTAACATTATCTAATATGGTACTATATACAATTCAACACTCAGCAAATGTTTAATGATGTGAAATTGTTATAAATAAAAAACTCCAACCCCAAACCAATGACCTATTTCAGAGATATTAATATAAATTTCAGCATTTAGAATTTAGATTAATCATTATTCAGGACTTGTTCAAAATTCATGGAGTTAAGAAATTCACTTATGGTAAATATCTCCACACTTTCACCAAACAGTTCTGACATTAGGGCAAACGTTAAAACCTGTGTGCACAGCCTGGGAAGTAGCTACGCTTATTCTTTAATCCTTCTCATTGCTAATGGTGTCTACAGGAGATCGAATTGATGGTCTTTTTATTGCTTAGCTTTGGCAAAATGATTTCAGCTTGCTTTGCGAAACAACTACCACATTTTAGGAATAGTTTACTGGTTCACGAGGGAGTTTTAAGTTCTAACATTCTCTGTCACCCTACTGTTTAACAGGAGTACCAATGATGGAATGGTACACTGTGTTCTATTCATGTTGGGAAGAATCACGTTTTCCTCTTTTCCTTCTTGGAGAAAATTAAGGAATTCTGCCCTGTTTCATGTGTGGACTGTGGAGCTGCAGTCATAAATAAATGTATATACATATGTGTGTACAGGCTCTAGAAATAGTTGAAAGGAAATGAAATCATGTGTGGTGAGGTGGTACATTCTGCTCCCAGAACATTCTCAAGTGTTTACTGCCATTCATCACGATAATGAACTCCCTTGGCTCTTAGTACTGTTCTGTATGTGGTAGCGGGCTGTAAGAAAATGTTTGCTGCATATATTGCTGGTGCCTCTTTTGAGGCATTTCCATTGCTCTCTTCAACTTAGCAAGGATATAGTCTGACGTGACTATGGTTTTTATGTTTCTGAAATATGAGACTGAAGTAATTGAATCCAACCCATTCTGTTCTTGTTCAATCTATTACGAAACACCTAATATGCACCTATTGTGTGTAACAAACTGTGCTAGACCTGGGGATTCAGAGACAAAAAATAAATATTCTCTGCCCTCAAAAACCTATTTGCCTCAGTTTCTTCATCTGTAAAATGATTTGGAGAAGGAGATGGCAAACCATTCCAGTATCTTTGTCAAGAAAATCTCAAATGAGGTTGCAAAAAATTGTATATGACTAAAAACAATCGAATAGTATCTTCAACTGGAGTTAAGCACTTTTTAGGTGTGTGTGTGTGTGTGTGTGTGTGTGTGTGTGTGTGTGTGTGTGTGTGTGTGTACTGTTAGCAAAGTTTTTAGGAGGAGCTAGATGGTTCAATAGATGGAGTGATGGATCTGAGGTTAAAAAGATTCATTTTCCTGAATTCAAATCTGGCTTTGATACTTACTAGCATGTGATCCTAGGCAAGTTACTTAACCCTGTTGTCCTTAGTTTCCTCATCTTTAAAATGACCTGGAAAAGGAAATGGCAAACCATTCTAGTGTTTCTGCCAAGAAAACCCCAAATGGAGAGGTTTTCATCAGACACAACTAAAAACAACTGAATGACAACAAAGCCCTTAAAAGTTTTATATTCTACTGGGAGAATGTAATCTGTAAAGGGATAAATATATGATAATTTGGAGGAGAAACACTATCAATGAGGAAAACAAATCTACTAAAATGTTCATTTAAGAATTTTAATCCATAATGTTTATTATTTATTTTTAAAATTAAAAAAAAACACCCTTACCTTCTGTCTTTTTATTGGTTCCAAGGCAGAAGAGTGGTAAAGGCTAGGCAATGGGGGTCAAGTGACTTGCCCAGGGTCATACAGCTGGGAAGAGTCTGAGGTCAGATTTGAACCTAGGACCTCCCATCTTTAGGCCTCACTCTCAATCCACTGAGCTACCCAGCTACTCCTATTTCTGCCAACCTATTAAAAATCCAGTCAGTTCTTTTAAATTTTTCCCTCTGAAGTTTTCTCTGCTTAATATCACTTAGCTCTTTTGACATTTTCTGTCTTCTTGGTTGCATATGGCTATTAACATTAGGCTTCATTTCCATCAAACTTTGAATAAATTGAAATTAGTCTATGCCCTAAAGCAGAGGCCAGACATTTTTTATTCTCTGTTAATGAATGTGAGATACTTAATTGAGAATTAATAGGCTTGCCCTTGATGATGACTTGCATTTAGTTTTTAAAGAAGACACACATTTTGATATTAATTCCAGAAATGTAAAAAAAAAAGTTGGTTCTGGAAAAATCCAAATTTCCAAAGACAGTAATAAGATCTATTAGTAAATCTTGTCTATTTGGGAAAATTTCTTGCCTTTCCCCACAAATTTGCAGATTCTTCATACTGAAAAAGTTGACAGGATAGGGTGGTATTTTGACATTTGAGAGCTAAAAGAATTAATATGTAAGTAGAAAATCCCCTGCAGCATATTACTTCTCTTATGATATACCAGCTGGGGCACTCATTTATAGGCATTCTCCAAGATAATGATATTTCCTATAAAGCAGCTTTTCCAACAGCACGACAAAGGCCAACTTTTGATATTTTTTTCTAGAAAATCAAATTACTTCTTAGAATTTTTATAGAAAAGAAATTTTATAGAATCAGCTAGTTATTTTACTATTTTGAGATACACACAGGTAATTCCACAAAGCCACAAGTTAATTACTCCAGTTTAATATTACTATAGAGAAATAGAGGGATGGTTGCATATTATGTTGCCAAAATACACACATTTCTGCATATTTTAATCTTTTTCTTAATTGTAATCAAGATTCAGCTACTCAAAGAGTTGGGCTATTTAGCTGACATGCAATCTGGCATCTATTCTTTCCCCCAATCCTCCTACCTCTCTCTGTCTCTGTCTCTGTCTCTCTTCAAACTGAAGTAATTTTCCAGAGTTTCTTTATCTGGAAGTTTGGCCATTTGAGTTACCACTACTAATGCCTCCTCTCCCTCTTCCTTTCTACACCCCCCCCCCCCAACCCTAACTCCAAACAATCCATTTCCCAATGGAGGGGTAAGAAAGTGCAGTGCAAATTTTCTTATTGCCACTGGATATTCTGGGGGAAAGCTTGGTGGAGAGAATGATGAAATTAGGGATTGATGTATCTGTGGAGTGAGTTGTAGAGAGAAACTTGAACTTTCTAAAATGAAACTTGACATTGTTAACAGTGTAATTTTAAGAGGGATGATATAAACTTCATTAATTTTATTGGCTTTTTGCTATTAAAGGTAACTATGATGGTAGAAAACATATATTCTTCATATTACATTTTGCTGAACTTCATTACATTGCTTTTTCATTCATTTGACAAGCATTTATTAATTACCTACTATATGCAAGCATAAATACAAAAGTAAACGGTCCTTACCCTCAAGCTGCTTATATTTGATCAGAGAGATGTAACAGGTGTGTCTGTATATACAGATACATATCAGTATATACACGTATATACTCAAAATATATACAAAGTAAATACAAAGTCATTTTAAGAGCAGAGTGCACTAAGAACTGGGAAGGAGGACCAGGCAAATGCTGCTCTTATGAATGTAGCATATGAGTTACACATAAGGAATTCAGGGATTTTAAGAAGTAGTGGTGAAGAAGGAGAGCACTAAAGAAATGGTGCACAGCCTGTGCAAAGGCATAGAGGTGGGAGATAGAATGTAATGCACGAAGAATGGCAAATAAGTAGGTGAGAGAGAATAATATTAAATCTGGAAAGGCAGATTGGTAACAGATTGTGATGGGCTTTAAATGCCAAATGAAGAAGTGTCTTTCATAGAATCACAGACTTAGATTTTGAAGGGACTTCTGAGTCATATTTTGGTGGCAATGGAATGCTGCTGAAGTTTTCCGGGCATGTAGTGGCATAGTCAGACCTTTGCTTTGTGAATATAAATTTGCTGTGTGGTGGATGGGTTAGAGAGGAGAGGGTGGAGTCAAGGAGACTAATTAGGAGGCTACTGAAATAGTTCAAGCCAGAGGTGATAAGAGCTTGAATTAAAGTGAAGACTTTGTGAAAAGAGACATAGCGACAGGTGCAAGAGATTTTGCAAAAATAGAATCAACAAGGCTTGGCAACTGGTTGGATATGGGAGAAAGGTGAGAGAAAAATCAAGGGTGACACTACAGTTGCAAATATTATGGGTGTCTGGAAGAGGGGTAGTGCTCTTGATAGACTTAGAAAAGTTAGGAAGGTGGATCAGTTTGGAAACAGAGAAAATTAATTCCACTTTGGACAAGGTGACTTTGAGATGCTTGTAGGACATCTAATTGGAGGAATAACATATAATTTGGTAATAGAGAAAAAGGAAGAGATAAAGGTTGGACATAAAGATTTGGGAATTATCCATACAGATATGAGAGTTGAATAATTAGAAGATGAAGAAAACTTAGGGACAAGAAGAGAGAGCCCAGACCAGGACCCTGAGGTGTATCTCTCTAAAAGGATGGTCTAGGAAAAGTGACTGGATAACCAGACAGGGAAAATATGGTCAAGAAAAGGAAGTTATAAATCCAGAAGGGAGAAGAGAAGAGTTAAAAATAGTGTGAAATGCTGCAGAGAGGGTTACAAAGATAAAGACTTAGAAAAGGCCATCAGATTTATCTTTAGATGAAGGTATCATTGGTAACCTCAGATACATTTCAGCTGAGTAAATGGTCAGAAGCCAGAATGCTACAGAAAAGGAATGTTTCTTAACATTTGGCTCCACATATCTGTTTCCTACTTTGTTTTATCTGTCTATAATAGGTTTGTAGCATGTCAGATTTATTTGCCACTAGTGGTTAGAGTGGGCGTTGCATGGGAAGATAGCATGGAATGGAGAGCTGGAGCAGAATTTGGCAGAGGTGTTGTTAAAGTCAGGAAAAGTATAATTCTAGATCATACTCCTGAGGGACAGATGGAAGATGCCAACATTGTTACAGAATGATTTAACACATCCTGGTCCCTTTTTCAGAGCATCAGTTCACCACAGGTTGATCACTACTTTGCCATCTATGAATAATGGCAGGTGTTTTCAGTGATATTGGCCCAAAGTAAGCAGGGGAAGATGCCATAGATGGAGTAGATGAATAACCTAATGCAACATTGACTAGTCCTGGGACTTTTATTTGGAATAATTTCTTCAAGAGTTCAAAACAAAATGAAGGAAACAGACGCTAATGTTTTTCCAATTGGCTAATTTTAGTTAAATTTTATGCATTGTAAAGTTCATGTTATCAAGTTACTCATTGAAATAATAATGGAAAGTACTTTCGCAGGCTTTCTGGTTAATTAAAGGCATTAGTACAATCCACAAACATTCTTAATTTGAAAAATGGAGATCTTTTTTCAGATCAATCTCTGTTCTAAGGTGTTTGCTTATAGGAGGGCATACTTTAGTTTCTGGGACTAGTTTAATTTGTGTGTTTAGTTCCAAGGTATGCTAATGCTCACCACTTCCTATTCTATTTCATGTTCCAGACTGATTTTATTTTGGGGAAAGACTTATCTCTTGTTTATTAGTTTTTAGCAGTTCCAGTCTTTTTATTCTATTGTCTTTGTTGATCTTGGTCTTAGTCCTGTCACATTTTCCATCTATTCTCTGTGTTTTCTCTATTTTACCTGAAAGCAATTTTGCTTCTGATTTTTCCATTAGTAATATAACAATTTCCTTTTCAGTTCCTGACATCACTCCCCCTTTTCTTCTGGTCTTCATAATAAAGAACATCTCTCCCCAAGGAGTGTGGTTATGAGAGACGTGCACACATTGTGTATAAAACCTCAAGACTTCTACTAAGACTGGCAGAAAAAAACAAACCTGATGCTAAGGAAACTAAAGAGTCTGACAATGAAATCACAGTACTTGGTTAATAAATGTTAATAGAGAGCACTATAAAACTATATAAACCTATGTTTTCCACAGTCTCTTTACTTGAAATTTATTCTTATTATTTTAAAAGAAATAAAGTTTTGCATTTCTTATAACCAGAGTTCAGAAGAAGCAGAATTGATTAAGATAGGAGTTCAGAATCACCCATAGTATTGGGAAAAGACAGAACATCTCAACTTACAATGTGGGGACTGTGCTAAAAATGAAAATATATATATGTACATATATATGTACACACACACACACACACACACATATATATACATATACACACACACACAGAAATCAATAAAATAAACTCAAAGCCATCTTATAAGTCTAAGGGGAAAATAAAAGCAAGATGTGAGTAACAAAAGCTAACAGAATATGAGATCCAAGATACCCGCTATAATGGAGTAGACCACTGGTAGAGGGACCCATGGTAATCAGTCAGCATCATAGAGATGATCAGAGACACAATTTCTAGAAAACTGAGGACCATAGGCAATAGGTTTTCTTCATTACTGCTTAGAGTCAAGGACAGGAACAATCCCAGAGCATGGAATGAGACTGATGCTCTAGGTAGAAATTAAGTTGACTTTTCTGACAGAGCTAAAGGAATAGAGGCAGGTGGAATAGATGAGACAGACAGAATATTATATTTTTCTTTCTCTTTACCATAGTTCCAGAGGTTGAGTATGAGTGAGTGGAAATTTATTTACTTGGGCACTAAATACTTTTCCTTCTTTTGATAAGCATGAAATTCTGGTATTTGGAAAATCAAATACCATTTTCACATCATGGATCTTCTCTTATAGACATGTCCAACAAAGATACTCAGTATAATATTTTCAGTAGAGAGTGGTAATATGATATTCTGTGGCCTAGTTGACACCATACATGCCAAGCCCCTCTAGGTCTGAGTCTCCTTAATATGTGACTGCTTCCCTCAGATGCTTAGATCTCTGGTTTTGAACAGAAGCTCCTGGCTCCTTATTTCTGGTCTAGCTAAAGTAATAAGACATGTCTGTATCTTGTGCCACAAGAAACTAGATGCTTCTATTACCCCTCCCGGATGTATCTAGCCCCTTTTCCATTTGAAGTTAGATGTCCTTGGCCTATTCTTGGTGCCCTCTCTTCAGGGTAAATCTTAACAATCAAATATTACAACAATAACAACAATTAGAATTATATAGCCATATAGAAAATCAACAGATTTTCTTATGTCCCCTCTCCAAGTAATTTAGCAGGGTGATTTCACAATTGTAATGCTTTAAAAATTTCTAAACCTAACAAGTACCTAATAAAATGGACTACATAAATAGTAGAATAGAAAAAGGAAATTGTATATTAAACTGTAGATCTCTATTATGTATAACATGTTTTACTTTAAAAATATATACTAATTTTGCCTTATACCTTTCAAAACTATTCTGCTTAAAAACTATCTATGCTTTTTTCTGGTCTTCCTTCTGTTCTCTTTTATGCATTAAAAAAAAGATACCCCAAAGACCCTCTTTTCTTTCTTTTACTTTATTATCTTATCCTTTCCCCCACCTCTACTATTTTTACCCTCTACTATTAGAAAAGAATAAGAAAAACAAAGTTCTTATAAAAATATATATGATCATACAAAAAAAATTCCCACATTGACTACATCAAACAAATTTGTCTTCTACTCTGTATCTTACCTATCCCTTTTCTTTCAAGAGACTACTTCAATATTTCAATGGATCTGTTATCTCTATACATCTCTATAATATCTCCTTCCCATAGTGTAATTGAAGTCCAGGAATGCCTTCTTATCTGTTGTAACTCTTTTCCACATCCTCTCATAAATTCTCCACTGGAGGTCCACCCAATGTTGTGGGAGTTTTCTCTTAGATATCTTGACATTGGGTCAATGATAGCACATGCATATTTTCAATTTATTGCTCCTTGGTCTTGCTTCATGTTTTGCCTACCTCATTTTTCTTCCTAAAGACAGTGTTTATACTACTTCTCCTATGTAGTATTTCACTGTTAATATATGGGAGCTTACTCATCTTCCTACTCTCAAGAGCCCATTCGGTGATCTACAACAATAATTCTTTAGTAGTTGGGTTTCCATGATCCACAGACATATATCATCTCCAAAAGAATATGGATGTTAAAAAGTGAGTCTTTGATTTAGGGAAAAGCTTAGGCTTAGTGTTAATCCATCAAGTCCTAGGTGGTGACAAAAGATGAAGAATTCTGATTTTTATTAAATAAGGCTTAACCGATTAGCACTAAAATTGGACTTATTCCATATTATCCTCTTTCTTCCTTTCAAACACTGGTGACATGAAGCTTTCTTGTTTTAATGACCAAGGACTAGTTTCATTGTTTTTGTTGTTGTTGTCTATTTGTTTTCTAATAGAAGCTCAATAGGATTAAGACAATGTCCATTGTTTTAAAAAAATTTTTTTTTTTTATTGAATGTTGTCAGCCTCACATCTTAATGTGTTCCTTTAATTTATCAGTGTGGAAGACTGAGAAAGACTGAATAGATTTCACAGATTAAGTGAAATCTTGTTATTGATTCTAAAACACTCAGTTTTTCTCTGTCTCCTCTATCCCCTCCTCCCCATTCAACCTCTATGGAATAAGTTTGAGAAGGGTATAGCCAAAGGGTAGAGTCATTCTAAGAGTTCTTTTCTATACTCTGCTTACCTTTATTATCTTCCTATACATTGTAGATATATTCATGGCTTTCAACATTAGCTCAGGTTAATGACTTTGTGTCTTTATAGCTCTGTTTTTTCTTGACATAGAAGGTTCTCAGGGTTCAAGAACAGATCCTGTCAGACTGTGAACAATCTCACATTGGTTATGTCTACATGAAGGTTGTTGGGTCATTGCCTTCAAATTGGAAAAACCATTAGTGATTACCTGCCTATCCCCTAGATTGGTGTTGGTGAAACTAGGCATGAGAGTCCCTTTTTCCTCTCTATCATATCTGAGGAAATTTCTTTCATCACCTGCCCTCTGCTCAGCAGCCATCTGGGAGTGCTTCTCCCTTCCCCTCTCTGGGGTATGGCAGGGGACTCACATGTGGCATAAGGGTTGCAGTTTGGACACTCAGTCTCTAAAAGATTTGCCATCACTGCTCTAGATCAACTCTTGCTTCTGCCTTAAATAGCAGCATCATGGACACTATGTAAATTGTTGAGTTAGGTCCTTTTTGGGGTAGAAGTAGATGAATTAAGTCTTGTATTTCCAACATTTAGCACAGTGCCTTGCAGAGTAGGCATTTAATAAATATTTATTTTTAAAATTATATATTTAATAACCACCATCACCACCATCGAAAAACCTTTAACTAAACAAGTACATAAAAAACTACATGCAGAACCTCCACATTGTTTACAATTTGTTTGAAAATATATAAATTATATTTGTGTGTTAATATAAACATCCTCTGTTTTTGACTTGGGTACTTTTCCCCTTGATTTTGTGGCTGTTATTTTTAAAAATATAATAATAGTATGTATTATTATTATTCACTTTTCATCTTTTCGTGTTTCCATTATTTTCTTTATATTTCCAATAGTTGTCATTTCTAATAACATAATATAATCCATTGCATTCAAATATTACAGTCTATTCAGCCATTTCTCTCATTCATTGCATTTGTGTTATTACCAGTTGTTTTGTCATTATAAACAAAGCTTCCATGAATGCATAAATACACAGATTTTTACCCTCTTAATATTGCTCTTAGAGACTCATTCTAGTAATGGGATCCCTAGGCCAATGATCATGAATAACCTTATGGCTCTTAATGCCCTCTTGTTTTTAAAAAGAAAACAATTCATAGCTGCTGTAGTAATGTAATATTAGGTCAGTTTCTCCATGTTCCTATCAACATTTAATTTGACCAACTTAATACTTCTGGTTCTTAGTTGACATACATTGCCAGGACTATATTTAGCTAAACCTGTCCTTAAGCAGCAGATACAATCTGTTGCAAGAACATACTCTTCTCCAAACCAAGTCTTTCCAGCTTGGTCATACTCAGTAGGACTTTTGTTCTAGTGCCACAATCCCTCAAGAATGTAGGATTAGTTCCATAGTATGAAAAATATTAAAGTAAGATTTTTCCAGAATACTTATGCTCCTATAACCATTGTTGTCCCACCAGAAACAATGTTTGGATTACATGTATGCTCAGTCTAGGGTCTACTACTAATATCATGTGGATGTGTGTGGGCTCTCCTGATAGCTATCATATTTAACTTATCCAAGGTTCTATTCATCTTCTTAACTTCTTTCTTATTTATTTTTTGGTTAAATTTATCTGGCTCTGAGAGGGGAAAATTAAAGTCCCTTGCTATTATTATTTTGTGATCTATTTCTGTGTGTATCTAATTTAGTTTTCCTTTTAAAATCTGGATGTTATAACAGTTAGTGCATACAGTTCCAATACTGATAATGCTTTATTATCCATGGTATCCCCTAACCCCATCATAATATAGTTATATAGCTCATCCCTTCCAATTATATCCACTTTAGCTCCCAATCTGCCAGAGATCATAACTGATATCCCCAGTTTCTCTGGATCAGCTGAGGCATAGTATATTGTGCTCCTGCCCCTCAATTTTACTCTATGTTTGCCTCTATTGTCAGTGTGGTTCTTGTAAACAAAACATGGTCAGGTCCTGGTTTTTTATCTTTTCTGCTATCCATTTTCTTCCTATGGTTGAATTCATCCCATTACATTCAGTGTCATAGACAGTAGCTGTACATTTCCATCTACTCCATTCCTCCTCATTGTTTTCCCCCTTTTCTTTTCTTTCTGCCATATGCCTCCTTAGAAGTCCAATTTCCTTTGACCAGTAACTTTCTAATTTGTACCGTTTCCTCTAAATCCTACCTCGTCCTCTCCCTTTGCCCTCTTAGTTCTAAATTGGTCCATATTTTCAAAAGTCCTTCCCTTGTTCTTTGCCTCTTACCTTTTAATTCGTATTCTATCTACCTTTCAAAAAATCCCTTCCTTCTCCTCACAACTGTGCCATTTTATTTCTTGAAAGGAGATTCATTTCTAAAAATCCCTCCTCTATCTTGTCCTGGGTCTCTCACCTTTCCCCCTAACTCCTCATCTTTCCCCCCTACTGCTTGATATGTACTCCTTCCCCATTCTCTCTTTTATCTCATCTCCCTTCTCTCCTGTTTCTCTGTACACTAAGAAAAATTTTAACCTTCTAATTGCACATGTTCTCTTTTTATCCCAGGTCTGATGAAAGTAGGGCTCTACTACTATCAGCCTTCTATTCTCTCCTTTCCTTCTCCATGGTAGTTCCTCTACTCATTCCTCCTCCATTCCACCCTAACTACTCCTGATTCATTCCACTATCATTTTGGCTCATTCCATTCCATTCCATTCACCTTGACACTGAGCCTTCCATCCTCATATGGCCCTTTGAAATACCCAGGTATTGATGCCATTCCCAGGGGTCATAGATGACATTTTCCATACAGAAATCAATGTGACCTTTTGGGTTGCTCATAATTAATCTTTCATTACCTTTGTATGTTTCTTATAGATCAATTTTTTTTGTTGAGTTCTGGGGTTTTCCCTGGGAATAGTTGAAATTCCTTTAGTTCACTGAATGATCTTTTTTATCTTTTATAATTATACTCAACTTTGCTGGGTATTTTATTCTTGGTTGAAAGCTCAATTCTTTTGAAATTCTGTGTTCCATCTTCTGCCTTCTTTTAATGTTGTGCCTTATAAGTCTTATGTTATTCTGATTGTAACTCCATGGTATTTAAATTGATTTTTTTGTTGTTGTTGCTTGTAGTATTTTCTCCTTAACCTGGGAGCTACAGATCTTAGCAATAATGTTCCTCTGCATTTTAATCTTTGGGTCTCTTTGAAGTGGTGATTGGTAGATTCCATCAATTTCTATTTTACCCTCTGATTCTAGAATTTCTGGGCAGTTTTCCTCTATGATTTCTTGAATGATAGTGTCTAAACTCTTTTGGATCACAACTTTCCAGGAGTCCAGCTATTCTTATATTGTCTTTTGTTGATCTATTTTATAGATTAGTTGTTTTTATATCGTGATAAAATATTTAATATTCTCTTCTATTATTTCATTCTTTTGATTTTACTTTATTATTTCTTGTTGTCTTAGGAAATCACTGGCTTCTTGTCCAATTCTTTTTTGTTCCCATAATAGGTATCAATAGTTGGGTTCTCTCTTCTTTGTGTGCTCATTTTTATTTATTCATTTAAAACTTTTTAATGGCTAAGTCAATAGATTTAATTATTTACTTTTTACTGAACTCTCAGGATTCCTGTTGTGCTGGGGTACTTTACCTCAGGTTTTAGGATTTTTTTGTGTGTGTTTGTTTTTAGTTAGGTTCTATTTAGTTATTCCAGTTTTTATAGTCTCAGCCTAAGGTCTGATGTAATCCAGGGTCTCTGCTCAAGTCCCAGGTAGTGATTGATCTCAGGTGTTCTGACCAGAGCCTGTGGACAGTCTTGCCACTGCAATTGCAAGCAGCCAGTCTGACTTCCCTTATGGCAGCAATCAGGGACTCCACTCTCCTGAGAGCAACTCCAGCTGATGGGACCCCAGCGCCTCAGCAACCCAACTCACCAGGGTATATTCCTTCCTTATTCTTCTTTTCCTACTGCTGTAGCCAAGGACAGAGCAGGTATCCAGTTTGTTTTCCTTGGTCCTCCAAAGTCTCTCATTCACTAGCAATGAGTGTTGAGCTCCTGCTCTCAGGGCCCAGGGCCCACAGATGCCTTGGTGACCCCTTCTTCAATCCCCAACTGACCCTATCAGGGGTCAGGAGTTGAGGCTGCAGAAGGCCCTTCCAGCTCTTTCTGCCTGAGGATTCCAGTGGTATCCTTTGGGAAGCCTGGGCTCAGCTAATAAGGTGAGGTTGCTAATCCTGCCTTCAGGGATTATTTTGTTGATTCCATCCTGTTTGCTTTGTTCCTGCATCCCTAGGGCCTATGGTAGTGGGGCTGAAACCAGGGAAGTCAGAAATCTTCCTCCTTAGTTTTCTCAGGCTTTTTAACTTCACTACCATTTTTCTTTTTCTTTTTCTTTTTGTCAATTTTTGCCTCTTTTACCTTTGATTCTGTTAAATTATTTTTGGTTGTTCATGATGGGTATTCAGAAGGTAGGAAAGCTTCATGCCTTATTCCATCATCAAATCCTGTTCTTTCTTAATAAATGTGAATTGACGGACAGGGTAGCCAGACTAATCAACATATTGAACAAATTTGACAGCACATGTGATAGGTATTCCATAACCTGTAGTTCCCCACATTTTCAAAGAGGAAAGAAAACTACCTTTACTCATTTCTTCATTTAGGTCAATCTTGGTCATTATAATGGTACAGTTTTCAGTTTCTTTTTTAAAATTTGAACCTAGTTTTCTAGAGTCAGAGAAGAAGGCTGCATGAAACTGAATGCAAGCAACTGTTAAAAGTGGTAGTTTCTGGGGCAGCTGGGTGGCTCAGTAGATTGAGAGCCAGGCCTAGAGATAGGAGGTCCTAGGTTCAAATCTGACCTCAGATACTTCACAGCTGTGTGACCCTGGGCAAGTCACTTAACCCCAATGCCTAGCCCTTACCACTTTTCTGTAAGGGTTAAAAAAAAAGT
This sequence comes from Gracilinanus agilis, assembly GCF_016433145.1. Lineage (NCBI taxonomy): Eukaryota > Metazoa > Chordata > Mammalia > Didelphimorphia > Didelphidae > Gracilinanus > Gracilinanus agilis. Next base: position 370,267,616 of record NC_058132.1, read on the forward strand.
GGTAGTTTCTGAAACTCATAGAACTCTATAATTTATAGTTAGAAGTTACCTTACATATCATAAGTCCATTCTCATAATTTATCAAGTGAGGAAACTATGACTTATAGTGATGAAGTCATTTTTCTATTATCAAATGAGCAGAAAATGGCCAACTTGAGATTTGAACTCAGGCCTTGCAAATCAAGATAAGGTGGTCTTTTCTACACTGGGCTATCTATTCTCATAGTGCTGTGAAGTCCTAAGGTTAGAGTTCTATTAGCCAGGTAAAGAGAGAAAAATGAGCAGGGATTTGTCAATCCTTGTCATTTGTCAATGAGCAAGATTGTCATAGTATAGGCAGCGCAACTAGATAAAGCTTCAGTGGTTCCTTGCGAAAAGACACAGATTTCTGGAGCTCAAAGGAAGTTTTATTCAAGTTCCAAGAGCCAAATTTCTAAGCAGCCTGAGATGCCTTTGATTCTGGGAGAACATATCCTTGAGTCCCTGATATATTTAATAACACTTTTGGAATCTCAAGGTCATCATAGCCTTAGGTATGACAATTTAAGTTAGAGAATATACGAGAGGGGTAAGAAGAGAAGGAAAACATTGAGTTTGTTTGATAGAGTTGCATAGGGGAAGATATGAATGTTTTCAAAGCGGAGAGGAGACCAGTTAATTCAAAGTGGTATGAAGAAAAACAAAATTAATGTAGTTAAATTAGAAAGGAAATAATTAATTATCAGAATATTCCCATTTTCAGATAGCATTGCACACATGATATTAAGACACAGAACAGGAATAAATCTCCTCAATTAAATCATGGATGAATACATTTAGGATTAGTGTCTTTCTCCCCAGAAATCTATAGCAATTGTCATCTTTGCCATCTAATGAGTGTGACATGGAACCGCAGGGTCGCTTTAGTTTACATTATGTAATTAGAGGCCATTGAGTTCAATTTTCTTTTGCGGAAGACGAAATTGATCTTGAGGTTACTTACCAACATTGACTTGGATAGTGAATGGAAAAACTGGGATTTGAAGCCAAATCCTCCTTTGACTCAAAATCTAGCCCTCTTTGTACTTCACCACATTGCTCATAATAAAGTAGTGAAAGAGACCTAAACATCTTCACTAGAAAAATGAAATATATATATATATATATAGTCTATATGTAAGGTATATATATATATAGATCTATCTATATACACATGCATACATATACTAAAGAACACTAGTCTTTTCTAGACTTTTTCAAGATTTTTAATCATCAAATTAATCTATATAGTGCTTGTCAGTGTTCATAGTAAGAAATTAACATGCATACTTCTTAGAAGTTCATAATATTGATCAGGACTTAATATCATAGCATAATAGGAGCTTAATGAATGCTCGTTGCATTGGATCTAATTGAAAGAAAATATTTTGACAAATCAGTCAGAGTACCTGGATGTGAATCCCTTCTGTGTTATTGGAAATTTGGGGGTCTTTGAATTACATTTCCCATGAGCCCACTGGCTTCCTATCGGTATGCACTGACATAGACAGGGGAATAAGATTGAGGGGCTGGTGTTCCTCTTCCTCTTTGCTTCCTATCCAGCATGGTGGCAGCAGGGAATGGCGGGCTGTTTAAACAGCCTAAGCTAGCATGGTATGTCGCTTTATTTTCTAAATCTTACAAAAACCATAATATTTTTAAAGTTATAATTTATATATTCATTTTAATTTTTACACTTCTCTGTTACCTTGGACAAGTCATTCTACTCCTCTAGCCTCAGTTTTCTCATTTGTAGCATGAAAGACTAGGAAAAATTGATCTCTAAGGTTCCTTCTGGTTCTAAATCCATGATGTGCTGGTCCCTCTGGACTCTAGAATGCGTGTTGCCAATTCACATGTATGGTGCAGTATAGAGGACAGAAAACTTTTATTGACTGAAAATAGCAGTGATCAATTTTATTTTTCACAAGCAGCAGAACAACTGTATTACAAAGACATTTCTGAATAAGAAGCAGTGAAAATGTTATTGCACCAAGCAACACCTCATATTTTCCTTTGGTTCCTTTTTGCCATATTGTTTCAATCCTATCCTTTTCTTCCCTTTCCTTCATGAAGTACATTGACAAACAAAAGAATGCTTTTTGTTCTCTCTGAGGCCTGTCCAATTCCATGAGGTCCAAAGGAACAATGTGTCAGGTACCGTTTGCTATGTCTTATTTTGTTCAGATTTCTGACCGAGAATTTCCTTCCTGGCTCTATAGCAATGAGCAGAATCTTTTTTCCTCTTAGAGAAATTGAGATATACTTGCCTGATTTAGTGAGAGAACCATTCAATAGCCTCTATATTTAGAGGATCAAATGATGAATGACCCCATATCCATTCTCTGTCTTTTTAATCTTATTAAACTACATCTTAACTGGAAAACTAGGACAGCAAGCAGTGATGACATCATAGAGTCATAGGACTAGAGAAAGACTGAAGATTAGCCAACTCAGTCCTTGCCTCTTGGCAAAATGACATATAAACTCTCCAGGGCAGATGCCTGTCTAAAGATGAAAAGGTTCTAAATGACATTCTTCATTTTCAGTTTGCAGTTACTTAAGTAAAGGATTCTGAAAACTGTGACTCAGGGGGAGTGGGAAAATTAGGGAAATACCGCCCTCTCCCACTTCCAAACAAATTCCCCCCAAAAAATGAAAACAAAAAAGCAATCAACCTCAGAAGTCTCATCTTTGCTCTGGACCTAGAGGTAAGGTGCTTTGGCAAATATTTTCTCATAGTGAAGTATGGTTAGAAGGGGGTATATTTTTTAATGTGACATTTATTTGGATATAAAATAGGGGAGATTCTTTCACTACCCCATATCCTAAATAATTGATGTATTCACCAAAAAATAGATAACAAGAAATAAGGTGTTTAATATATTAACAAGCTGTTAACTCTCTGAGATCCCTTTATGGAATGCGAATGCCTTTCTCATGCCAAAATTGTGTGAGTGGATTCACTTCAAAATTATAGGGTTATAGGGAACCTATAGATTGACCTAAAAATGAAGAAGTAAACTATGGATGCTACCATGAATCCTTCTCTCCCTCCATTAAGATTGAAATTCTCTTGAGATTGCATCTTAATTTATAATTATTTATTAAATAATAAAAAATGGACCAGAGAGAGAAAAGGCCTCCAGCCATGTGTGCATAGCCATTTCCTCAGCAAACCTCCTCTGATAGCGGGGCTGAAAAGCATACCCTTTCATTTGGGATTCCCAGGGGAAAGGTCCCACTTTCTCCTGGGGCTCCAATTTATGCTTTTCTTGGTGTCCGCTTCCAAAGTCCCTCTGACTGAAGGGCTCTGACCTCATTGTGGGTAACAGGCAGGTCTTCCAAAAGCCAGGGAATCCTTTGGGGGTAAGAGGCAAGGGTCTCCCAGATGCCAGAAGTTATGTAACTCTATAGAATGACTGCAGAGTGTACATGCCTACTTCTTTACCCCATTATGTTTCCTCTACCCCACTATCTTGAGACTTAGTTACAGATAAACAAAAGGTTCTATCTTCATTCTTATTCAAGAAGAGAATGGGAGAAACTGTAGCTTCAATTTTAAGATGAAATTCTTTTTAAAATCCCAAGGTTGTCTTGAGGTGCCAAAGAGAGGAGCATAAGCTAGTGTTATATTTCCACACCTTCGTCCCATTCATCCACTCACCAGTTCTTCTTGCTCTATACATTTCCATTCTCAATTTCCACTTCTAATTTTATATGTACATTCGTTGCTAGTGATGGAAACTTGATCCTATTTTTAAAGTCCTTTGGAGGTCTCTCCTTTCTTTCCTTTTGTAATGCATTTTCACATTAAAGGTCATGCCAGTTAGGTTTTTCAGGCAAAACTTTGCATGGCAAAGTGGAAAGAGCACTTGATTTGAAATCGAGGAACTGGGATTAAGATGTATTTATTTTTGTTGTTCAGTTGTTTCAGTTATGTTTGCCTCTTTGTGCTTCCATTTTCAGCTTTTCTTGACAAAGATACTGTAATGGTTTGCCATTTCTTTCTACAACTCATTTGACAGACAAGGAAACTGACACAAATAGAGTTAAATAACTTGCCCAGGGTCACGTAGCCAGTAAGTGTCAGGCCAGATTTGACATCAGTTCTTCTTGACTCTAGTTTGCTGCCTTATGCATTGGGTTACCTTCTAAGTATCCATGGGACTTTTGAAAAGTCACTCTCTTCTTCATCTCAGTGTCCTCATCTGTAAAATGAGTTATTTGAAGAAATGACCCCCAAAGTTCTTTCTAGTTCTAAACCTATGATTCTAAGAGGAATCTTGGTGTGGTGGATAGAACCTTAGACTTGGACTAGATATAGATTGGCATTTCATTTCAGATGTTTAGTAGCTTTGGAAATGGAGGTCAATCACTTAACCACTCAGCCTCAGTTTTCTCATTGGTAGGATGGGAAGAATTATAGTACTTTCCTGAGGGATAAGGTTATAATATAATAATAATAGCATTTATATAGCCCTTTAAATTTTGCCAAGTATTTTGCTTATATTATTCATTTGATTATCACAACAGCCCTATGGGATAGGGGTTATTGTTATCCCCTTTTTACAAATATAGACTTGAGCTAAGAGAAATTAGTTGACTTGCCCAAAGTCACATTGCTAGTAACTGGTGAGGCAGAATTTGGACCCCTATCTTTCTGACTGAAAGTCCAACACACTTCACAGAACTATGTTGCTACCATTTATCAACACAAAAGATTATAAGAATAAGTCATGTTTTTATAATACTTGAAGGTTTCATAAAATGCTTTACTTACATTATTTCATTTGCTTTTCTTGATAACCTGAGTAGCTGGGTGGTGCAGTGGATAGCATGGGATGTTTTGAAGTCAAATCCTCTGCCAGTTGTGGGTGTCCTTTTCTGGACCTGACACAAGATGTGTGACTATGAGTAAATCATTTGAATACTTTGAGGCTCAGTTTCCACATTTGTAAAATGAAGACATATCAATTTTCTTTTTATATGAAGTTTTTCATTGTAGCACTTTTAATACCTACTTGGAAAGGATTATTGTTAAGTTCCAAAGATATATTGGCACTATAAATGCTTTGAGGGTAGGTAGGTGGCACTTGAAGTCAAGATCTGAGTTCAAATCCTGCCTCAGATTTATATGATCCTTGGAAAGAAATTCGCTTTTGTGCCTCAGTTTTCTTATGTGTAAAAAGAGGACAATGATAGTACCTACTCCACGAGGTCCTTGCAATGATCAAATATGTTATTGTGTATAAAGTTCTTTGTAAACCACAGGAGCTATATACATTCTAGCTATCATTGTTCTTAGAGGCTCTTGGCAATTCTTATACATAGTCTCCCATCATTTGTTGTAGTTTCTTCGCACTTAGAAGTATTTTTATTTGCTTATATTTAAAAGAAGGTCTTAAAAATGTGATTCAAGATGCAAAGTTTCTTAATGGCAAGGGATTAGTTCATTTTTTTCTTTACATCTCAGCACCTAGCACAGCTCCTGGTACACAGTGATAAGAGATGTTTATTGAATTGAAAAAAAAAACCAACACATCTTTTCTTAGGGGTTGTGTTGTCTAAAATCAAAAAGATGTATCAATTTTTCACCAAGTTAAATTATGTTTGCATAATGTGGTCTGGCTTAACATGAGAAAACTAGTAATTTTAAAAAGTCCTCTCTGGTGCAGAATTGCTATTGTATTTTCTATTATAATCATAGTTTGAGAGAGAGCAGATGTTAGGATAATATGAAAGAAAATGTTCACCAAATGTTAGCAATATGGAATCCTCTGAAAAGCCTTTCCAAAAGAGGAGGACCTTGATGGAAGGGTTGAATGTGGGCAGACAGAAGAGTTAACTTTGAGTAAGTTTAATTTCTTATGTTGGAAAAAATGTCATCTTTCTCAAATGGTGTTTACAATGTGAAATGTAACTTCCTAATGGCATTTCAACAATAAATTGGGTGTTTTTATTAGTTGGAAGGTTTTAAACTTTCTGTGGTTTATTTTTATTTAGCAGTTGAATAAGATCAACACTAATGCTGTCTGGAAGGCAGCTGGGATTCCACTCCCTATTGTGAGAGTAGCTTTACTTAGACTAATTGGTCTTGTAGTACCAGTTGGCGCTACTCGGAGGTGGTACATATAAACATTTTTCTTTTTGATGAGTTGGAAATTATTGCAGGCTTCAGTATAAATGTTTAAAATTGTTGACTAAAAATTGGATTATTAGCCATGTTTTCAAGCTCTTTATATGGCTGGTATCTAACAAGACCCTCTAGCATAGGCTTAAAAGGGGCTAGGGAGGAAAGGAAGAACCATTTTATTAAGCATATTGTGTGCTAGGCACTATGCTAAACATTTACAAATATTATCTCATTTGTTCCTCACAACAACCCTGGGAAATAAGGTGCTATTATTTCCCCCATCTTACAGTTGAGGAAACTGAGGCAGAGTTTAAGTGACTTTCCCAAAGTCACACATCTAACAAGATTCTGAGACAAATGCAACTAATATGCTTTAGGAACTGTTTTAAGGTGACATCTTTGGTAGCATAGTGCAAAAATATGAGACAATGTTTTCTGTAAACTGCTTAGGTAAATTATTAAAAATTATTTTAACAACTGGAGAGCAACAAATGACACACCACAGTTCACTTTTTGTCCTTAAACAATTTGTATTCATTTTATTATCTTTCATTTCTTTTATATTTTTTACATATTTTTTAAAGCTCTTTCCTCCCCCTACCCCCTAGCCCCTATACATACCAGGAGGCACCATTTGGCAAAATATATTGATTATATCTTTCATGGTTCCACTTTTTAGTAAATTCTCTGTAGGTGAACATTCACAAGTTATTCTTCAGATACTAAATCTGTAGCAATATATATATATATATAAATGTATATATATATATATAATGTTTCTTGGTTCTACTTATTTCACTCTTCATTATCCCATGTAGTTCTTTCCAAGTTTTTGAATAAATTAATCTGTTCATCATTTCTTATGGCACAGTAGTATTCCATCACAATCATGAACAACAATTTGTTTAACCATTCCCCAATTAAAGGACATCCCTTTGATTTCCAGTTCTTTGCCTCCACAAAGAGAGCTACTATAAATATTTTGGAACATATAGGTTCTTTTTCTTTTCCCTTGATCTCCTTGAGAAATATACCCTGCAATACTATTGCTGGGTCAAAGGATATACACAGTTTTAGAGTTCTTTGGGTGCAATTAGAAATTGCTCTCCAAAATTAATTAGTTCACAGTTCCTCTAGTTGTGTATTAGTGTCCCTACTTTTCCATATCCACTCCAACATTTGTTATTTTGACCTTTTGTAATTTTAGCCAACCTGATGGGTGTGAGAGGATAGATATCTCAGAATTGCTTTGGTTTGCATTTCCCTAATCAGTAGTGATTTAGAGCATTTATTCATGTACCTATATATGGCTTTGATGTCTTCATCTGAAAATTACCCATTAGTATCTTTTGCCCATTTATCAATTGGGGGATGACACTTATGCCCATAGATGTGACAAAGTTCTCTATATATTTTCAATATGAAACCTCTGTCTGAGAGGGTACCTATGAAAAACATTTCCCCCAATTTCCTGCTTTCCTTCTAATCTTGGCAATATCTATTTTATTTTTACAAAAGGTTTTCAATTTAATGTACTCAAAATTATCCATTTTACATCTCAAAATGCTCTCCAACTCTGGTTTACTCATAAATTAATCCTATCTATAAATCCGATGGGTATTATGCTCCTTGTTCTAATTTGGTTATGAATCTCCTTTTATGTCTAGATCACACATCCATTTTGATCTTATTTTAGTGAATGGCTTAAAATATTGGCCTATCCCTAATTTCTGCCAAACTTCTTTCCATTTGTTCCAGCAATTTTTATCAAATAATGTTTTCTAATCCCAATAGCCTAGATCTGTATTTTTGTTAGAACAAGGTTACTACAATCTTTTACTCCTGGTTGTTGTATGTCTGTTCTGTTCCTCTGATCTACCTTTCCGTCTCTTAGCCAGTATGAGGTAGTTTTGATAATTACTGCTTTATAATACTAAAGTTTGTTATGACTAGAACTCCTTCCTTTCCATTTCCCCCTTAATTCTTTTGATACTATTGATTTTTATTCTTTCAAATGAATTTTTTCATTTTTTTTAGCTCAATGAGATAATTTTTTGGTAATTTGATTGGGATGACATTAATTAAGTAGATTAGTTTAGGTAAGATTGTTATTTTAATTATAGTGAATTTGCCCATCCATAAACAATGAATATTTCTCTAATTAATTAGATATGACTTTATAATTATGTTCATGTCATTCCTGGGTTTATTTTTAGCACATATACTCCCATGTATTTTATTCAATTTGTGGTTATTTTAAATGGAGCATCTTTATTTCTTTTCGTAGAACTTTGTTAGTAACATATAAAAATGCTGATGATTTATATGAGTTTATGTAATAATGTGATTCTTTACTAAAATTACTGATAGTTTCAATTAACTTTTTAATTGAATCTCTAGGATTTTCCACATATTCATCATATTGTCTGTAAAAAAAGGTAGCCTTATTACCTTTCTACCCATTCTGATTCCTTCAATTTCTTTTTCTTCTCTTTTTGCTAATATTTAAACATTATATTAAATAGTATTGGTGATAATGGGTATCCTTATTTCATTTGTACTCCTTTCTTGAAAGTAAAGTTTTGGGATAAATAGGACATAAAGGCTTTTCCAGCCAAGGAATATATACACAAGATAAATCCCAAGGAGTTATTACAGAAAGAGTCAAGGAGGATGAATAGGTTTGTCTCAAAGTTTATCTGACTATAGTGACTTCAGAGACCTTTGGAGACAATCAAATGGGCGAAATTTCTTTTCCTCCTTTGAGGATGATTTATGACATCTTTGGAACAAAGTTGTTGGAAGGAGGATTCTGAAAATATGACATAAAACAGAAATAAGAAAGCCAGTAAGAGTGAGGGTTAGGATTAGGGTTACTTTAAGTGCAAGGGTGAATATAGGCATATGGGAATCATAATTAAGTTATGAAAGCTTTAACCATCTTTCTAATTTCTAGTCCCTTTCACTTCAATATTTTTATTTTAATTTAGGAAACAATCATATGTAAAAGTCAAATCCAATTGTATATTATTTTACATAACATAAAGCATCCTCAAGTCTCAATTTTTAGTCCATTTTCTTTTAGTAGAATTTATTATAATCAAATTCGAATGCTGCAAAATAATTTAGATAGACTCAGAATATTGGAATGAAATTTAAATTGTTTTATGAAATACATTTTCCTTTATATGTTCTTGTTTTGTTTTTTTTCAATCTTGTCTGAATCTGTGGCCAGATTTTGTTGTTTTTTTTTGACAAAGATATTGGAATGGTTTACTGTTTTCTGCTCCAGTTCCTTTTACTGATGAGGAAACTGAAGCAAAGAAGATTAAGTGACTTGCCTAGGTTTGCATAACTAGTAAGTATCTGAGACTGACCAGATTTGAATTTGAGATGAGTCTTTTGACTCCAGATCTGGCACTCTATTCACTGCACCACCTAGTTGCCCATATACGTGTACCCAGATATGTAAACATAATAGATACAAACTAATTTTGAGGGGCACTAACTACTGGGACAATTGAGAAAAAACTTCTTGAACAAAGCGGCACTTAAGTTGATTCTTGAAGGGCACCATCAGTGCCAAGAAGTTGGAAGGTAATAAGGATGGAGAACAATTTATGCAAAGGTATGGAAGTGTTAAATAAAATGATTGTATATGAGGAATTGCAAGTAGGCAATGCCTAACTGTAGAATGCTATAGAGGTAAGTAATACAGTCAGCTTAAAATGATAAGTTGGGATTTTAAATCCCAAATGAAGGGAAGAGGGAACTATTGAAGTTTATTGAGAAGGGAAGTGACATCATCAGACCCATGATTTAGGAATATGTATCAATTTTCTGTCTGTACAAAGGATGGGTTGAAAGCAGAAGAGACTGGATGCAGGGAGAACCATGTAAGAGACTATTCCAGTTGTAAAGATGAAAGATTAAGAGGGTATAAAGTAGGCTGTAGTGAGTCCACAGAGAAAGGAACAGATGTGAGAGGTATTGTGGAGGCAGAATAGGCAATGGATTGGATCTGGTTGGTGAGAAGAGTGATGAGTCCAAGATGACTTTGAAGTTGTTTACCTGACTCCAAAGAGTTAATAAGGAAAAAGACCTGCACAAAAATATTTATAGCCGCGCTCTTTGTAGTGTCGAAAAATTGGAAAATGAAGGGATGACCTTCGATTGGGGAATGGTTGAACAAATTGTGGTATCTGTTGGTGATGGAATACTATTGTGCTATAAGGAACAACAAACTGGAGGAATTCCATGTGAACTGGAAAGACCTCCAGGAATTGATGCAGAATGAAAGGAGCAGAACCAGGAGAACATCGTACACAGAGACTGATACATTATGGCACTATTGAGTATAGAGTGATCTTTTAATATCAAAATCATGTATTTTTCTTCTGCATTTCTTCTGCCATAGTTCCTACTAGCAGCAATACAATGATCCAGGACAATCCAGAGGAACTTAAGAGGAAGAACGCTATCCACATCCAGAGAAAGAAGTGTGGGAGTAAAAACACAGAAGAAAAACATAGGATCAATCACATAGTTTGATATGGCTATGATTAGGGTTTTGATAGTAAAAGATCACTCTACTCTAAATATGAATAACATGGAAATAGGTTTTGAATAATGATACATGTATAACTGAGTAGAATTACTTGTCAGCACTGGGAGGGGGGAGGGAAGAGGTGGGAAAATAATGAATCATGGAACCATGGAAAAATATTCTAAATAAAAAAAATTAAAAGAAATTAAAAAAAAGAAATTCTTAATAGACATAGAAACAGCTCTGGTACCACAATCTTAGGTGACTATCATAGAAATCAAAATAAAATAAGAAAATAAGGAAAAAAAGGAAATTGTTTACCTGAAGATTGGAAGAATGTTCACTGGGCCCTTTTATCTTAAGTACTGACAGTCCTGGTGGTAAAAAAGTTGCTATGGGGTAGAAGTATAGAAGAATGGTGTTGGGAATGAATGTACTTTAAAGGACTCTTAAAGAAAAATCTAGTTGGAACAGACTAAGTAACCTCCCAAAGAAGGAAATAAATAAGTTATACAAATTTGAAAAAAATAGAATTCCAAACCTCTTTCGAATATACACTTGGACCCAAGGGTCATTTTACAAGGTTCTCAGTGAGAATTAAGAGAATACACTTCTCAGTCATTAGTAAAATAATTAGCCTGACTGATGCATTCCCCTTTACTCTCTTTGAAAAATAACTGAATGCCATTTATATATTCATTGTGAGGGTAGTTAAAAAAATTGGTGTTTAGGTTTATTTTTAGGGGAGGAAGTGGGTGCTGATGTATTATTATTTTTATTTCATGTTGAAATATTTCTGTCATTTGTTACCCTTTTTTTTAAATCTGGAAAAATATGTTTACTTGGAAAAACAAATTTAGGAGTTTTTGTGCCAAGGTAAATGGATGTATGCCATGGTTCTTGTCTTTTCTTGTAGTTTTGCATTGTCTTCAGTAGAAATTATGATATTACTTCAAGTAATCAGCAACGGCTAGATACCCTATTATTGAAGACTTTATGAACTTTCAGCTATTGCAAAATTCTAAAGACTAAGTAGATAAATGTTGTCAAGCGGAAAGGTGGTGAGAAATGCAGCAGGTATTTGGGTATAGATAGAGGCTGAAAAATATTGCCCCATATGAAAAGAAAATGAACTTCTATTCCATAGGGTAGAAATGCTTTCCTCAGAATTAATGAATTAGTCTATCTGCATTAGGAGATGTCACCTCTTGAGTACAGTAAATACCCATTAAAAGTTTATCTCAGATGTGACTCTGCAGTGGGATAAATCACATTTGTCAAGTACATGGCGATGCACGCAGCATATCTAACTCATGAGATCGAGGAACTTATTTATGTAGATGTTTTCATGTTCCCTTGACAGCAACATAATAATAGAAGCTAACTTAGTTAGAATGGCAGTTTTTGGTCCTTTTGTTGATGTCTATCTGCTGCATTGGACTAACGCAGAGGACCACCTCAGAAATTTGCTTTTGAACTAGCTGAATTTCCTCAATGGGAATAAAGGAACTGTAGAAGTAGCTCACTCCTTAATGCTACAACTGCTTCTTTCACTAGAAATATTACAAGGCATCACACCAAGATGTAATCAGTGCCCTTGGAGAACTGTAAGCCATTTTTCCAAGTTAATGTAGCATCTCTATGACTAAGGAAGGATTCAACTCTAGGTCCTTAGATACATAATTACAGTAATTGTGGGGCACATAGCTTGTTACCTGTATATACTGGAATATAAATAACTCCTAAATCTTTTCTTCACAATATACTATAAAACATCTCAACCAGAAAGTCTCCTTTTTCAAAGTAAGCTATGTAAAGCAAAGATGAACATATCTATTTCAGTTGCCCTATACCTTACTCCTTCAAAATATTCATTGCCATCATATCTTCAAGTGTTTCGATTTAGAAACTTAGGACCAATGCCATTCTCTGACAAATACAAAAATACATACAATTTTTATCTTTCACCATTCACCTCTTTTACTTTCTTGATTATTCTCTGCCCAAGGTTTGACAAACTTTTTTTGTGTGTGGCTACTCCCTATTTCTAGCATGTTTTGGCCTCCAGTGGGGTTTCTGTCCACTAAAAATGTTTTTCCTTCTCACCAAATCTGCTTCTTTGTCATTGTTTTACTATAGCTTTCCATTATACTAGACCTCAAACCAAGCTCTTTACCTATGATGTCAAGCCTTTTCCTAGATCTTCTTAAATTCTACCACCTTCTATAGATCTCCTACTCCCCTATCAATTCCCTATTCTTATAGGCAAATTTAGTAAATGTCCCTTTTTGTCAGTTCATCCTCCTCTTGTTTCTGAGCTTTTCCTTCTAGTCATACCCTATAAAGGAATGCTCTCCTTGTCCCACCTTGCCAAGTTCTCTCCCTTTAGCCATTTAAATGGCTCCAAACATCAACCGTCTTCCAGAAGGCTCTCCCTAAATGTCAACATAAGCAATGGTTCCCCTAGAGATTCAACTTCTCATATTCCCCCTTCACTCAAATTTCACTAAATGCTCAAACTTTTTTGTTTACATCTGAGGTAAATATTTGATTATTGTATTTGTTTAGTGCCTATCCTTATATAAATGAATAGCTTGAGGCTAAATCTACCCGTACACAATAGTTCGGGTTTTTTTAAGTGGGAAGGAAAACTTGAATAAATTCAGTTAGACTTGTATTTAGTAGATCTGAGCCCTAATCATGTTTACTGGTGATAGATCCAAATAGAGGAGAATACCCTTTAAGTCAGCAACATCATCACTGCTGCCTTTCCTTTAAAAAAAAAAATTAACCCTTACTTTACGTCCTACTAACAACTCTACAATAGAAGGGTAAGGGTTAGACAAATGGAATTAAGTGACTTTCTCGGAGTCACACAGTTAGGCAGTGTCTGAGGCCAGATTTGATCCTAGTTTCTCCCAAGTCCAGGCCTGGAGCTCTATCTATTGTGCCACTGTGTCAAGGAGGAATGTAGGAGGTAAGTAAGGGATCCTCCTTCCCAGCTCAAAGCCATATTCAGAGTGACACTTACTTTCCAGTAAAAACTTCCAAGATTCTTTTCTCAGAATTTTTTCCTTCCCAGGGCTTGTATTCAAGCTAATCCATACTTTTCCTTTATCCCTTACTTACTTCCTACAGGTATATAGTAATTAGTCAATAAATTCTTTTGATGGTGAAAATAGGTAATTAGATGGTCACCAGGAGAACTAGCTTTCTGAATAGACTTTTTCCCAGAGGGACACCTAGCCATATTTACTGAGTGACACCACTTGTATTGAGATGCTTTCTCCTTTTCTAGGCATGTATGTTGTTGATTCCTTCCATTTGTTTTCAGGTGGCATATTTTTAAGTCTTTTTTTTTTTAAACCCTTACCTTCCATCTTGGAGTCAATACTGTGTATTGGCTCCAAGGCAGAAGAGTGGTAAGGGTAGGCAATGGGGGTCAAATGACTTGCCCACGGTCACACAGCTGGGCGGTGTCTGAGGCTAGATTTGAACCTAGGACTTCCCGTCTCTAGGCCTGTCTCTCAATGCACTGAGTTACCCAGCTGCCCCTCAAGTCTTCTTAACACCCTAGTCACCCTCTTCTGGTGATAGTTCAATTTATGGAGGCTGTTGCCATAGTGAAGGGTGATTTCTCCCCTAAAATGTACATTATTCATGTCTTTCCAACAAAGTACTTTTTAGAGTTGAACAACTATTCCACATTTGTTCTAGCTATGTCAGAATATAGGTAAAGGGGAATAATTAATCACTTTATTCTGAATATTGAGCCAGTTTAAGATAGCACTTATTTTCTTCCTTTCTTTTTGGCTACCATGTCACATGATTGATCCATTGAACTTAAATTCATTTAAATCCTTTAGATCTTATTTTTTTGAGGTCTGTTATCTAAGCAAGCTTCCCCTATCTGATATTTGTGAAGGTGAGTTTTTGAATTTAAACATAGAATTTTACATCTATTTATTTTGAAGATCCAAAGATGCTCATTTTTGTAAAACTTTTTGTTGATTGCGACTTGTGGTGAAAATTTAACACATGAATACAAAATCTCCAAGCTAAGTAGGTTTCTTGAGAGTTGCTCAAAACTCTCAATAAAGCTGGACCCTGGACAAGATCAAGACCAGAGACCTCAAGCCATAGGAGATAGCCTTTTTTATGCCAAGAAACCTGATGACACAATGACAGCAAATACAATCAACAAATGGGCAGTTCTTAACTAATGATGCAAATGCTGATTAAGCTAGAAAGTATAAAAAAAATCACTATGGGTAGTAATATGTTTATTATTATTATAGCTGACCTTTCCAAGGCCTCTGAAATAAGGGGTTAGGGGTTGGTTGTTTTTCTGCTGACAATTATTATGAAATGTTAGGAGTCAGCAGTTGGGTGCCTGTCCTGCTATCTTGTTATACAAAAAAGAGTATTCCTCCAACCTTTGCCCTGCTAACTTGTTATATGAAAAAAGAGGGTGTGGAGGTCTAAGTAGAAACTCTTGGGTTATAGGTTAAGGTCAAGATGTAAATAAGATTTGACACCATCCTAAACTAATGCTAATGTTTATGATTTTTATAAAGCAACTATATATTATTTGACTCAAAGCTAATGATTGTGTTATGAAAATAGTCATAAAAGCTAATACTATTATAATCATAAAAGAGGGTAGAGGATTTCATACTCACAGATTAACCCCAAGAAACTATGGATCCTTCTTAATTGGATCACAGTTATTCAAAAGAGTTCTGACTAACTATAAACGTAAAGAAAACCATCAATTATATAGCTTTATAATAAAATATAAAATAAACATAAACATGTAATATATTTATAAAAATAACAAAAATAATGAAAATATTTTAAAAACTATAAAACCATGAAAATGCCAATTACCAACTATAATATACATTTGGATGGGCAGTCCATTGAGTTAGGACATCATTGCCCATCTTGTGCATTTAAGATGAACAATGATTTGGGCCTAAAATGGAATAGAAGAAAGTAGAGTAGATTGCACTTGAAGATTTTAAAGTACTTGGAGTGGAGCCAAGATATTGGAGTGAAATCAGTATTTTTGCCGAGAGCTCCCAACTCACCTCTCTAAATGACTTGACAAGCAGGTTCAAACTGAATTACAAGCAGGATAACCAACAAAAAATAACAATACATAATTTTTTTCAGTCCAGGACATCTTAGGAGGTTGGAAATAGAGTTCTGTAGACATTGAGGTTGAGGCTGGCCCAGAGTGTAAAGCTAGTAGAAATAGCACCAACTATGGGCCTTAGAGATGGTAATAGCAGCAGAGGCAGCGGCATCATGGAGAATACTCAATGACCAGACAAAATTTCAGTAAGGATTTTGAATACTTGGTCATAAATATCATATATGCACCATAAAGGTGGATCCTTGGTCAAAGGATTGGACACCATTTGGCAGCTCTTTGTCCAGTACCCAGTTCTAGTTTGAAGTTTTAGGGCAGAGAGCAGCAGCTGTGTTTGTCAGGGAGCAAGGTCCCTACTTGAATAATAACTTTGGTACAGACCAAGGGGGCAATGACCAAACCAAGTTCTAGATCTGGCATTGAAAATTTAGAGGCCTCCAGATCTAGCTATGAAAATATCAGAATATAAAAACTTGATGCTCAGGGTAGTCATCGCATCGTCCCAGAGTCCAACTCTAATATAAAGTCCAAAGTCAAGAAATAGTTTGAGAAAATGAGGAAACAATAACAAAAAGCATGACTATAAAAAGTTACTATGTTGAAGGAGAAGACAGATTTAGAAGACAATGAGTTGAAATATTTCTCCAAAGTGTCAAAGAAAAGTGCAAATTGAATACAAGCCAAATAAGAATTCTTTGAAGAGCTTAAAAAAATTAAAAATCAAGTAAGAGCAGCAGAGAAAAATCTATAAAAAATAGAAAATATTGCAAGAAAATTATGAAAAGATAATTAACACCTTGGTAGAAGAGGCATTAAAATACTGTAGAAAATAACTTCTTAAAAGTGAGAATTGTTCAAGTGGAAAGTAACTGTGAGATATTTAGAAATAAAATTAAAAGACTGAAAAGTTGGAAAATGTGACATGTCATAGAAAAAAGAACTGATATAGAAAATAGTTTGAGAAGAGATAATTTAAGAATCAGTTATGATCAGAAAAGATCCTAGAAATTGTATTTCAAGAAATTATAAAGGAAAACTGTCTAGATATATTAGAACCAGTGGAGGAAGTAGAAATTGAAAGAACCCAGTAATTACTTCATGAAAAGAGTGCCAAAGGAAATTGTACAGCACTTTTGATAACTGACTTATTTCTGGACATAAAAGTCCATTTTTGAAGCTGTATGCTTTCTAATGATGCTATGTTAGTAGGAATTATGGAATGCCTTTTCCTCTAATGAATCACAATTCTAGATAATTTAAAGAGCAATGTGGTGGAGTCTAAGTAGTCTGCCATATATTGTAAAGATGCTTGCTTCCAACTGCCTAAATTGTTTTTTAAAATTAATTAATTTGTTACATTAAAATACCAAGTAAACTCTCTCCCTCCTTCCCCTCCCTTCATTAGAGAAAGCATCACTTGACAAAAAGATATATGTATATATAAAACTATTTCTTACTTATTTCTCTTTATCAGTTCTTTCTCTGGAGGTAGACATACACAAATCATTCTTCAAAAATATTTTTGTTGCTGTATATAACATTATCTTGGTTCTGCCTGCTTCAATCTTCAAAATTTCATATAGGTCTCTCCATGCTTTCCCCAAATTAACTTGTTTATCATTTCTTACAATTCAGTAATATTCTATCAAAAATATGTCACGACTTGTTTAGCCATAGGCATTTTAGTGTAACAAATTGGTTAATTAATTAAAAAATAAAGATGAAATGCACAGGAAGTAGTAGAGGGGATTTCATACAAGAAATAAAGGTCCCTAAAAAGGAGATTATTCATGTAACAGATGTAGCTGCATGGAGCAGTGGTGAGAATTCTGATCCTTTTAGGACTCAGAAAGCTCTAGATTCAATATCAGTTCTTACTGATAGGGCCATCCCTTTCCCCCAGACAAGGAATTAAACTTTCTTACTTCTTTTTTTAAAAACCCTTACCTCCTGATTTAGAACTGATTCTGAGAATTGGTTCCAAGGCAGAAGAGTGATAAGGGCTAAGGCCACACAGTTAGGAAGTGTCTGAGGCCATATTTGAATCCAGAATCTCTTGTTTCTAGGCCTGGATGTCTATCCATTAAGCCATCTAACTGCCCAAAATAAATAATCTTTTTCAGTTTCCATATCAGTATTGTGGTGCTGGAGAAGACTTCTGAGAGACCTCTGGACAGCAAGGAGATCAAATCAATCAGTACTAAAAGAAATTAATCCAGACTTTTCATTGAAAGGTCCAATACTGAAGCTGAAGCTTAAATACTTTGACTACATAATGAGAAGACAGGAGTCATTGGAAAAGATCCTGATTCTGGAAAAGATTGAAGGCAAAAGGAAAAGGATATGGTTGAGGATGAGATGGATGTCATCTATGAATATGAACTTGGTCAGACTTCTAGAATAGAAGCTTTCTTTCTTTCTTTCTTTCTTTCTTTCTTTCTTTCTTTCTTTCTTTCTTTCTTTCTTTCCTAATCATATCCCAGATGATCTAAATAAATGATCCTTATTATATAGATTTTCTCTTTAGCAATTTAGCACAAAATTTTACATAACCCCAATTAATTGTAATGCCTTTTGTGGGGTTTTAAGGGCTTACAAATGCATGGTTTATTTCTAATATTCTTTACTTATCTTGCCTCTAATTTACCTAAACAACTAAATCTCTTATATAAAACTTTGAAAGTTTTGTTTCAGCCTTCCCAAAAGAAATTCATAGTTCCTGGTCACCTCCCCTTCCCCTTCCTATTTTGAATAACTTTCCATTAAGAATTAGTTATTTAGACAATTTCATAGTCAAGAAATGCAAAAACCAACTACCTTGTTTTCTGTTCCATATTTTGGAATCAAACCACCCTTCTCCCACTGATATGAGGAGAAGAGTTTTAATTGGCATCTGTACATTTTATTTCCTCTCATTAGATAATGAAACATTTGCTTTTTACAAAAAATGTTTTTTGGTAATATAATTTTGCTCATTTTTCCAGATTCCTATGATCCTAGTGTGACTAAGCTAAGTAGCTCCCCTGCTCCCTATAACATTAATTTGCTGGAATTTCCTAACTGTGCTTAGGTTACAATCTGCTCTGTTAGGATTGCCATTGGACCTTTTACAACTACCAATAAATTCTTATTTTCCTGTGAATTTGTCTTATGAAGCACTTGTGACACAGCTTTTTGGCATGATCATTGACATTTTGACAATGTGGTTTGGAAGTGATTTTAAAAAAATAATACCTCTGTTAACACTGTGAATTGTGAACTACACAACTTCTCTCTCTGTGAGGAAAAATAGCTCCACCTACCTTTCCGGCATCCACCATAGCCTGGTATTCCATGACCATAACCTAAATGGCTGTCTATAATGTAGGCAAGACATCTGGCATCATCCTAAATGTCTCCAGCTCCTTGAAGTTAGTCGTCAGCATGCAATACCAGTATGGAGGGTAGAGCCAGGAGGGTATGTCATGGTGAACCAGGAAGCATTCGGCCAGATCTCTTCCATGTTTGGTGCTGACTGGTCTTCTCTGTGAGCATGGTGAAGGGGTCTAAATGGCAGCCGTAGAATAGCAAGCTAAATGAAGTAGCCAGTAAAGTAATCTCTCTATCTCTTTCCTTCATATTTTTTCCCTTACTCCTTTCTGATTTAATAAAATCATTTAATTTACAGCCAGTCTCATAATTTTCCCTCTTACATCCCTTACATTCAGATTCTTTTAAGCTTTTTTAGTATCAGTAAAATTAATAAGCATTTCTATTTCTTGATAAAGGAGACATGGGATACTTTCTCATGCTATACATTAGAATAGTTTACTATCATTCAGAGTATACAACTCTGAAAAGATTTTACTTGACTAAATATGCCACATTTTACTCATTTTCAAAATAAGAATAAATAATGACCTTTAAGTAGTTATGTTTGGAATGAGAAACTGGAAGCTCCAGTCATCATGGATTAATCATTTTACCAAGATCAAGGTTATTTTCCTATAGCTTTGATTTGCATTCATATTCCTACTTCCTTCTTTGTAATCTTTCCTACCCCACTGTGATATCTCCTGACCTGTTTCACTGAAATTGCTCTATCATTTGTCACTAATGATTTAATAGCCAGATTCAATTAACTTTTTATTTCGTTCTTATCCCTTGAAATTTTATCTCTTTGAAACATTCCACACTGATTACTCTTTTAGCCTTAATTTTATGATTCTGGTTTCTTCTTCCATCTTCAATAAAATCTCTTTGTCTCCTTTGCTGGTGATTTTGTTTCTCTCCAAATACTAAGTTTGGGCACTTCCCAAAGCTCTCTCCATACTCATGACCTTGGAAAACATTTATTATATATACTCTTCTAGCAATTTAGAATTATGCAGAGAGGGCTATAAAATAGCGCATTCCTTTTGATCTAGCAATGCCACTGCAAGGTCTGCATCTTAAAGAGATTAAAAAAGAAAGGGAAAAGAACTTATTTGTACAAAAATATTTATAGCAGCTTTTTATTTTGTGGTGGCAAAGAATTGAAAATTTAAAGAATATCCATCTTTGGGGAATGTGTTATATGACACTAATGTAATGCTATCATGCCCTAAGAAACGATGAGCAGGAGGATTTTTGGAAAAAACCTGGAAAAGCTTACATGAACTGATGCAGAGTGAAGTGAGTAAAATCAGGATAACAGCAACATTGCATGATTAACAACTATAGATGGCTTAGCTATTCTCAGCAATACAATGGTAAAAGAATCCCAAAAGATTCAGGATGAAAAACGCCATCCATCTCTAGATAAAGAACTGATGGAGTCTAAATGCAGACTGGGCTTTCTTCTACAAAATGACTAATGTAGAAATATGTTTTACATGACTGCATGTAAAATTTATATAAGATTGCTTATCATCTCATGGAGGGGGAAGAGTACTGAGGGAAGGAAGGAGAGAATTTAGAACATGTAATTGGAGGGAAAAACTCTGTCATAAGTGTCAGACCTATCATTACTTCCCTGTCAAAAGCTAAAACACTGAAGTTTAGTTAAAGAAAACTGGACCATATTAATTCATTCAAAACTTTCATTGACTTTTAAGAAGTTGTGAAGTTTTGAATCAGAGGAATTTAACTAATTAAATAAGAACATCTGGATTCTTTGGAAAAAAATAATATGCCCAGAAAAATCTTTGTCTTGCATTGTGTTCAGTGTTGTTCTTAGATTCTGCTACCTTGAAAGACTTTTAAGGGATATGCAGCCAGTCATAAAGACTGCTATAAAGAGTTGTAGTTAAAGAATTTAGAACATTGAGGAAGTGAAATTTCATAGTTTTATACTTGAAACGGTAATGCCAAACTCTGCCCCACAAGCAGGGATTTACCTACAATTTAGGCTTTTAGTCAGAGATTAAGTTGAGAAAAAACCCTATAAAATACTTTCTCTTTGTCATTTCAGCCCTGGTCAGGATGATGTTATAGGGATAAAGTCAGATAATCAAAGAAAGGTAAACTTTTTCCTGGTTTGTAGGAATTTGTAGCATTACAAATGAATTAGAAATTCCAAATTATGGTAACTGGTAAAAACATTTTAGTAGATTTTGAAGGTTTAGAAATCAAAGATACTAGAGATAATTATTTTAAGATTGCAGGCAGAACTCCTAGGACAGTGATGGGCAACCTTTTGAGCTTGGTATGTCAAAATTTGCCAAAAAACTGAGCATAATTTGGGTGGTGTGTCACTTCGAGAAAAAACACCATAATTTCATGATATTTATACTTTACATAACAAAAATGTATAATTGCAATATATAACTATTTAATAAACCAAAATAGGTAAATTAATATAGGTAGAATTGTCATCTATAGTGCACAGTGTGTCTACACTACACTACAGCAAATGTTTCATCCTTTGCATGTGACCCCATACTTCTCTATATGCGGCTGCATGCACCGCCATGTCATTGAAAATGGCTACTGACACACGTGTCATAGGTTTGCTATCATTGTCCTAGGATTTTGAATAATTTTATAGCTCACTCCTTTCTCTTTCTCCTATCTGATAAGGCATTTAGCAGAAGATTAACACATCTTAGTGAGTTTTGTGGTACTACTCTGAATTATTTGTTTTAAGGAAAAATAAGAATTAAATTTTATAAAAGTTTCAGGGAGATTGATAGATCTAGTTTTTTTTTTTGGTGTGAAAAAGGAAAGCAGCTGCTTTGAAAGTAATCCCAGAGTGAAGGAAAAAATAGGCATGCAATTTGCATTTTATATTTATATGAAAATTAAGTCACCTCTTGTCAACAATTTCTTTACTATGAGATTGTCTAAATAACTAATTCTTAATGGATAGATATTCAAAATAGGAATTTCTTTTGGGAAGGCCAAAACAAAACTTTCAAAGTTTTATATAAGAGATTTAATTGTTTAGGTAAATTAGAAGTAAGATAACTAAAGAATATTAGAAATAAACCATGCATTGACAAGCCCCTAAAACCACCCAAAAGGCATTGCAATTAATTGGAGTTGTGTAAAATTTTGTGCTAAATTGGAAAGGAAAAATTCTTATTTTATTTATTTATTTATTTATTTTAGAAAATTTTCCCATGGTTACATGATTCATGTTCTTTCTCACCCCTCCCCCCACCCCAGTTGCTGCACATTTCCATTGGGTTTTATATGCGTCATCGATCAAGACCCATTTCCATATTATTGATAGTTGCACTGGGGTGGTTGTTTAGAGTCTACATCCCAAATCATATCCTCATAAACCCATGTGTTCAAGCTGTTGTTTTTCTTCTGTGTTTCTGCTCCCACAGTTCTTTCTCTGGATGTAGATAGCATTCTTTCTCATAAATCCTGGATCATTGCATTGCTGCTAGTAGAAAAGTCCATTACTTTCTATTTTACCACAGTGTATCAGTCTCTGTATAATGTTCTCCTGGTTCTGCTCCTTTCACTCTGCATCAATTCCTGGAGGTCATTCCAGTTCACATGGAATTCCTCCAGTTCATTATTCTAAAGGAAAAATTCTACATAATAAGGATTATTTATTTAGATAATTTGGGACATGATTAGGAAATATAGTACTCTTTCCCTGGAAGACCATTCTGGGAGCATCTTTCCTAGTCTTTAAAATCTTTTGTACTCCAAATCAAGAGAATGAAAATATGATGTTGCTACTTAGATCCTCTCCCCATTTTTTACCAGATGTTAAAAGCCTCAGGGATAGAGAGACTGGGGACAGGTTATGAACATGAAAAAAATTGATTTGGCTCTCTGGGTGATTTTTGAAAGAAAATAAAAAAACAACAACAAGTTTATAAAAAGGTGAAAATACTACTGTGAACCTTTAAAAATGAGCTATTTTTTGAGCATTATAACTTTATTATTTTATTTTTACCCAATTACATGTAAAAACAATTTTTACATTCATTAAAAAAATTTGAGCTTCAAATTCTCTTCCCCCTTTTCACTCTCTCTCCCTCACTCCTTATCCCTCCTTCTACTCTGAGATGGTTAACAATCTGATATAGATTTTATATGTGCTGTCATGTACAACATGCTTCCATATTAGATGTCAAAAGAAAAAAAGAAGAAGAATACAGTATGTTTCAGTCTGCATTTAGATTCCATCAATTCTTTCTCTGAAGGCAAATGGTATTTTTCATCATGAGTCTATGGGATTGTCTTGGATACCAGAATTTCTGGGAACGACTAGCTCATTCATAGTTGTCCAATATTCCTGTTACAGTGTATGTTATTCTTCTGGTTCTGATCACTTCACTTTGCATCAGTTCAGATGTCTTTCCAGATTTTTCCGAAATTATTCTGTTCATCTTTTATCATAGGACAATAGTATTCCATTATAATCATATACCACAACTTGTTCAGCCATTCATCAACTGATGGATAATCCCATTTCCACTTCTTGGCCATCACAAAAAGAGTTGCAATAAATATTTTTGTACAAACTGACCTCCCCCCCTTTTGTTTCTATTTCTTTGGAATATAGACCTAGTAATGGTATTGCTGGGTCAAAGGATGTGCACCATTTTAGAGCCCTTTGAACATACTTCTGAATTGTTCTCCAGAATGATTGGATTAGATAAAAAACTTCACCAACAGCACATTAGTATCTCAATTTTCCTATACCCACTCCAGCATTTAGCATATTCCTTTTCTGTCACATTGGTCAATCTGATAGATATGAGGTGGTTCTTTAGAGTGGTGTTAATTTACATGTCAAAATGAGGTAATTATTAACTCTGGGCTCTAAATATTAAAACACAAGTGTGTAATTGCTGTGGAAAATTGAGATTTTAGTTTTGTGCTTGTAAATCCGGATTTGATTTGGTTAAAATTTGTCCTATAACTAAACTAAATTATGATGTGCTGAAATGTGTTCTATTAATTGTGGCATCAAATGGAGAAAAGTTGATAAAATACAGAAAAACTTCAGTTATACTCTTGTCTCAAAATTTTATTAGCTGTGTGATCTTAAGCAAATAATCTTATTTTTGTTTACATCAGTTTCTTGATCTATAAAGAGGAAAATAATGGTATCCATCTCCTAGAGTTGCCTTCTGGATCATATGAAATAATGATTGCAAAGTGCTTAATAGTGACTAGAAGATGATAAGCAAAATATAAATATTGACCATTATTATTACTATTCTTCAGTTGAAGTATTTGCATACTAGGTTTTAGATGTGATTAGTATGAAATGAATAATTTCTATGTAATATACTTTGGAAATACACTTAGCTGAATTGACATAATCAATCTGGTAATAAGTCTTATTTCATGTTTTATATAAATGATATGGTCAGAAATGCTATGAGAAACCATTGATCATAAATGTTAAATAACTTCTCTTAATCTGGATACTATATAGATTATTAATTGAGCTATTAAAAGAATGTGATAAAAAGATATTTGAAAACCATTAAAAATCTAATGGGGATATATTTTGTTTTAAAACAGATAATAATAATTATAGTAATGATTACAATAATAATTGATTATCTATAGAAAACATTGCACAGATCCCTTAAGATGTCCTTATCTATGAATACCTTTGAGACTTTGTGTTCAGGCATTATTGTAACATCTCATCAACCCTACTGACCACTTGTTGCAAAACTTAAAGTACTCCAAGATTATGAACCTAAACTAAGAAAATAGGATTCCTTCTCCCATTCCTTATCAAGAGAAGGAGAATTTACAAGTTTCTTTTTTTAAAAAAATATTTATTTATTTAATTGATTATTTTAGAATATTTTCCCATGGTTACATGATTTGTGTTCTTCCCCTTTCCTCCTCCCTCCCTCATTCCTTAGCCATCAAGCAATTCCACTGGGCTTTACATTTGTCATTGATCAAGACCTATTTCTTTATTATTAATATTTGTAATAAAGTGATCATTCAAAGTCAACATCCCCAAATATATACCCATAAAACAATATGATTAAGCCATTGTTTTCCTTCTGTGTTTCTGCTCCCACAGTTCTTTCTCTGGATGTGGATAGCATTCTTTCTCATGAGTCCCTCAGAATTGTCCTGGATCACTGCATTGCTGCTAGTAGAGAAGTCCATTACATTTGATTTTACCACAGTGTATCGGTCTCTGTGTATAATGTTCTCCTGGTTCTGCTCCTTTTACTCTGCATCAATTCCTGTAGGTCATTCCAGTTCACATGGAATTCCTCCAAATGATTATTCCTTTTAGCACAATAGTATTCCATCACCAACAGATACCACAATTTGTTCAGCCATTCCCCAATCGATGGATGCCCCTTCATTTTTCATTTTTTTTTTGCCACCATACAGAGCATGGCTATAAATATTTTTGTACAAGTCTTTTTTTTTAATTATCTCTTTGGGGGTACAAACCCAGCAATGGAATGGCTGTATCAAATGGCAGGCAGTCTTTTAAAGCCCTTTGGCCATAATTCCAAATTGCCTTCCAGAATGTTTGGATCAATTCACAATTCCACCAGGAATGCATTAGTGTACCAATTTTGCCAAATCCCCTCCAACATTTATTACTTTCCTTTGCTGTCATATTAGCCAACCTGATAAGTGTGAGGTGGTACCTCAGAGTTGTTTTGATTTGCATTTCTCTGATTATAAGAGATTTAGAACACCTTTTCATGTACTAATTGATAGTTTTGATTTCTTTATCTGAAAACTGCCTATTCATGTCCCTTTCCCATTTATCAATTGGGGAATGGCTTGATTTTTTTTTTTGTACAATTGATTTAGCTCCTTATATGTTTGAGTAATTAAACCTTTGTCAGAGTTTTTTGTTATAAAGATTTTTTTCCCAATTTGTTGTTTCCCTTCTAATTTTGGTTGCATTGGTTTTGTTTGTACAGGAACTTTTTAATTTAATGTAATCAAAATTATTTATTTTATATTTTGTGATATTGTCTATCTCTTGCTTGGTCTTACATTCTTTCCTTTTCAATAGATCTGACAGGTATGCTATTCCATGTTCACCTAATTTACTTTAAGTTTCCTTCTTTATATTTAAGTCATTTACCCATTCTGAATTTATCTTGGTGTAGAGTGTGAGATATTGATCAAAACCTAATATCTCCCATATTGGTTTCCAATTTTCCCAGTAGTTTTTGTTAAACAGTGGGTTTTTGTCCCAAAAGCTGGTATCTTTGGGTTTATCATACACTATCTTCCTGAAGACATTTACCCCAAGTCTATTCCATTGATCAACCCTTCTGTTTCTTAGCCAGTACCATATTGTTTTGATGACCACTACTTTGTAGTACAGTTTAAGATCTGGTACTGGTAGGCCCACCTCCTTCACATTCTTTTTCATTAATGCCCTTCATATTCTTGATCTTTTGTTCTTCCAAATGTACTTTGCTACAATTTTTTCCAATTCAGAAAAAAAAAATTCTTGGTAGTTTGATAGGAATGGTTTTAAATAAGTAAATTAATTTGGGCAGGATTTTATATAGAGATGATATCCTCCTAAGAGGGGAACTAGACAAACTAATAAGACAAAAATGTATATAAACATTTTCTAATTAAATGGAATATTATAATTTGAGAAAACAATAGGTTCAGTTTCCTATATAGGATGTTTCCTCTAAGAGCTATATTCATATGTAAATGATTGGCTTTCAAATGTTTCTACTGGAAAATATAGGCTTTGAATGTTAAGTTCTTAAAATTGGATAAAAGATTCTACATATAAAATTGCATTGATAATAGTAAAGAAAGTGAAATTATTTTTCCATTTTAAAGTACCCGATAATTTTAGAAGAAAGAATGGTTCATTTTAAAAGTTACACCTTCATGATTTTTTTTAGATTCTTATGCCCAGTGCAGGGCTTAGATAAAGATAAAAGCAGCAAGTCATATATAATAACTGATATACTTTGAAATCTCAGGTGAATTATAGGTTCTTAATTAGGATGTTCTCCTTTTAGTTCTGTTGTTAAAAAGATTAGCTCCGTTAGGCTTGAACTAATTTTCACCACATGGACTAACTATTAGAAAACCAAATTTAATAGATTTCACTAAATTGTATTGTCTTTTTACTGGTAGCTGTTAGCAGATTTACCTAGAAATTTCTTCAAGTGATTTTGGAATTAGAGAATCAGAGCCCATTCAGAACTGCCTTGAAATATGATCTTTTCTAGAATGTCCAAGAGAAAATAATTCCAGGGAACAGAAAACTATATGGGGCATCTCAGTCTCATGACAAAATGTGATGATTAAATGGATATTGAGAGTGGGTTACTAGATATGAGATTTGATCTTATATAATATTGATGATGATCATTGTATTGCTTTGGTCTTTTGTTTCATGGTGTTTCTATTTACTGTTTTCTTAGTTATCTTGGTGACATATAAATTTCTCCTCTCCAAATTAGTCCATTGTGAATGCTCTAAGTACATATGAAGTCTACTTAACAAAGTTTGTATATCATCACTATTGTTCTTAAATTGTGTTAGCTATTGTACTAAGCTATGCAAAAGGATGGTCCCCATTGGTTCTTTCTTGGTACATTTCATTGAGAGTGAGTATGAGCACATTAAAGACCTTATAATCTTGGCTCATAGATAAATGATCCATGGGAAGTAGGTTGACCCTCTTCCTCGTCAATCAAATAGGGGGAATTAAAAGAATTTTGGACATTGTGTTGACTAAACTGACTCCATCTTGTAAAACTGATTCCATTTTGAGACCTAAGTTTCATTTTTCTGTAAATTCCATGTGCTTGATAATCTTGGGAATTGAATAGCATCCTGTTTCATCTCCAGAAAAGCCCTCCTACTTGCTCTCCCCTCGCTCATCTCTCAAAACTCATTTTTCCTCCTCCCATATCAGAAAGCCCCTCATCTTTTTTCCAATTAGAAATCAGATAACTTCATCTTGAATCCTGGTTTATGTGGTGTTAATTATTTTCTTTTAATGCATAAAAAACCATCCCCCACTGTACTGAGAGTTCTGTGCCAAGCTAAGAAGGCCTGGTCCAATTTGTTATGTAATTGGCATGCAGTGCCTAATAAATTGATATACTTAGAAGCTTGAACCATTGTTTCCTCAGTTATTTCAGATTTCACCCATCACAGTAACTAATAACAGGGTATAGACAGAACTGCTTAATTTTTTTTGAACCATTACCTTCTGTCTTCATATAAATTCTAAGACAGAAGAGCAACAAAGGCTAGGGAATCAGGGTTAGATGATTTACTTAGGGTCACACAGCTAGGAAGTGTCTGAGACAAGATTTGAATCCAGGTCTTCCTGATTCTAGGTCTGGTGCTCTACCCACTGTGCTACCTAGCTGTCCCAGAATTGCTTAATTTTTCAATTGAGTTCTGTTTTTTTTTTTTTTTTTTTTTTTTTTTTTTTTTTTTGCCAAGGAGAATGACTTTTAGACTAGAGAAACTAAAACAAAAAATACGGCTAACAGAGAGTTGATGGCCAAGATAAAAGATATCAAGTGAGTACCTACTTATCATTCCCAAATTCAAATCACCAGACCCAGATGAACTTGAGTGTTGAAAGAAGTGGTGAATTCGAATTCAGAGCTACTACCATCAACCCCTGAGCCAATGGGGAGAACATGAGTAGGCTATACTAAGACTGGAAAAGGGCAAATGTCTTGATTTTCAAGGAAGGGAATCAAATGAAGTTTGGAAACTATAGGCGAATGAACTTGACTTGGATTCCTGGAAGAATTCTAGAGCATGTTATTAAAGAGATAGTCAATGAAACATAACCTTCTAATAGTATTATTTAAGAGGGAAGGGGCATTAAATACTATGTCATGACCCTGTATTCTCACATGGATTTTTTCACACCACAAGGAATGTGCCAATGTATAATACTAATCTATCTATCTATCTATCTATCTACATATATTCATATATATATATATATATATATATATATATACACACAATACAAATACTGATGCACAGTCAAGGTTTCTGAGCTCCTTGCACATATTGATGTACTTTCTTATTCTCATGAATTCAAATTGTGAAACCATCTTCATACCATACCAACACCCTAAATATGATCCTCTCACTTTTACATTGCAACCAACCTGGGCAACTCAATGCAATTATTTGCTTGTCTTCCACTTTTACTTGATCCCTGCTCCCAAATTATCTCTCACCCTCCAAACTGGACCAGTGTCAGCTCTGAGACAATTTCCTGTTATCTCTTTTAGGGAAGGGCACCTATTTCCTCTTACAATCAACAGGGTACATCTGTTTCCCCTTCCTGTTCTCCCTACTGACTCCAAGAGTTTCCCAAATTATTGATCTGTCCTAGAGAAAACCATGTGCCAAAGAACCACTAAGGCTCCTCAGTCAGCAAATGTAATTACAGAGAAGTCAGTTCTCATAAACCATTTGTAGAGTAGAGATTCAGCCAAGCTTTCCCCCATCTTTTTACTTTCCTTCTTAATATTTTGTTCTTTCCTTCTTTTTCTCCTCCTTCGTTAGTAATAATAATAACTAACATTCACAATGCACTTTAAGATTCACAAAATGCTTGTTCTGTTTGATCCTCATGACAGCCTTGTGAGTTAGACACTGTTATTGCTCCCATTTTAAAGATTGGGAAACTGAAGCTTGTCCAAGGTTCTTCATGCTAGGAAGTGTCTGAGGCAGATTTTGAATTTAGGTCTCTCTGCTTTATATATCTTGCTGCTTCATTGGTTCATTTGTAGTTATTCTGTCATCTGGAAAAAATACAACATAATAACTATCAATGAGTGAAAGTTATAGGGAGTCAGATTTCATGTCTACATCATGAAAGTTTTCTCTAATCAAATTGCTGAATTCCTCATCACTAGAAGTGTTCTGAGGCTGGATGCACATTGTCTGGAATGTTGTGGGAGATGGGATAAATAATGTCTAAGGTCCTTATTAACACAAAATTCTATTCTTCCATGTAGAGAAAACTTAGAGGCTCAGATTCCCATGAAAGTATAGCCTCACAATTTTCTACATTTCAGATTTAGATTTCTAAGTCAATTTCTGTCTCAATTTGAGTTGAGACAATTTGGAAAAGGACATGTTAAGCTTTAACCAGGGTAGGCTGCATTAGGTGTCAAATTGGGAGGTAGAACATGCTTCATCCCTGGGGAGATTTTTCTCTTTAGTGGTCTTTTTGTGGAGCACTGTCCCCAGACTTCAAAGTATTCTACTGGTTAATGACCCTGTAGGGTTGGGGAGGAAGATCCTTTTAAGTGAGATTTAGGGAGCAATGGCAGTAGACCAGTTGAAGTGCAGGGGAGTGTGTCTGTGGAGGAGATATGGCTTTACCTTTGGTTGGACTGTTTCCCAGGCATTCCCAGACACCCAAATAAATTTGTCCTCATTACTAGGAATTCTATGTTTAGGGAGTTATGGAAGTGAAAAGTTTGTGTGTGTGTGTGTGTGTGTGTGTGTGTGTGTGTGTGTGTGTGTATACCATAAATCATAATTAGTTTGACTATTACATTTTGTCATTTTGGTGCTGAAGGCTACTAAAAATTATATGAGCTCTCCTAATCTTATTCTGTAAAATTAAATTTGATTTTTGATCCAATAATTTTAATTGGGGAAAAAACCATTTAAAAATTCAATCCAAAATCAGACTTTCCATCTCCCAAAGACTTTGAGTTCACTAGCTGCTAATAACCAAAGACTTTTGTGGTTGACCACAAATTCATTAAAAATCTGTTGAAAAGTAACATTGCCTTTCTCACATGGTCACCAGTTCCCTGCAGAGGAGACTCTCAGACTTAAGCCAGCTTGGTCTTAGAAACCCAACTTTCCTGATTCTTAGGCCAATGTACTTTTTGTGACATGTTACATATTGCTGGGAAAGTCTTTTCGCCTCTCCAAGACTGAGTTTTCTTATCTACAAAAAGAAGAAAGTAATTAATGCTCTGAAAGTCACTGGGTTGTTCTAAACCTTAGAGCATCTAAGTGACAGAGCAATCAGTTCAGGCCAGTCACTCAGTCATGTTCTCTAAACCATACATGATATTGTTTCTTAAATACTTTTGCTAAAGTGAAAGCACCAAGACTTTTTTTTAATTACAAACTCCCCATGGAAAATATCTGGTTGCTCCTTAGTTCTATTCTCTCTTAGAATTTTCCTAGGTCATTTATAAGAAATAATGGTATTATTCAAATCCTAATTTTGGCTTAGACCAACAGATATTTCTTGGCTTAGTGCTGACTCACTTAATTACTTCAGTATGTAAGCAGCCACACTGGAAAACGTTGATGTTAAAGAAATTAATGTAGCCAGGGCATATTGATAAGTGCATTGGATCTGATATCAGAATACCTATATCTGTGTGTGGCCCTCTTTCCCTACTACCTCTTACTACTTGACACTGGACAAACCAGAGTGTTCTAGGCTTCAGTTTGTTTATCTATAAAATCAGGATGTTTAAAAGCAAATAAATGAATGATGAATGAATTAAACAAGGGGATTGTTTAGTTATATAACATTAGGATTTTTAACCAATAAAGAAAATGAGACCATTTCTCCAGGAATAACATTGTTTATGAACTGATGTATGTGTCTGCTAAGAATGGCTCTCACCAGCCTCCTATGTGAAAAAGAGGGAGAGAATGAATCCTGTCTCTTGCTTACAAAGGGAGTTGTGCCCTCTTTCTAACCCACTTATCAGCTTGACCATAGGACCTCCCTTGCCAGTCTCCGTTGGTGGATATTTCAAGAGAGGAGAAGGACTTAAAGTCCTCAACTAAACTCTCTTATTACTTCTTCACAGGAGAGTTGAGTCTCATAAGGAAGACATCACCACAAGCTTTTCCCATCAATATGGCTGCAAAGTTCAATAACTAAAGCTTACCTTCCCTAACCTAAGAGAGTTCTTGTTTATAGATAAATAAGGAATAGGTCTCTCCATTGCCTCTAACAAAAACCAGTCCAGTGAGATGCCTTGAGATCTGGGAGTAAATGACTTTAGCTCGGAAGATGGCTGACCTTTGAAATCAGAGATTTAAGGAAGGTTTCATGTAGAAATTATTATAATTCAACATCAATTTTCCTCAACTAGGTCCCAATTAGTACATACAATGAATTCCCTGTTTTTTGACTTTGCTTTGTATAGTTTTATTGGGCTAAAAGCAACTACCATATCTTATATAATTATAATTTCAAATGGTACAAATTTAATACATGCAGCTTCTTCATGAGAATAATTATTTGCACTAAATGAGACTTCATGATATTAGATATCATGTATTGTGTTTTTTTTAAACCCTTATCTTCCATCTTAGAATCAATACTGTGTATTGATCCCAGGGAGAAGAATGGTAAGGGCTAGATAATGGGGGTTAAGTGAATTGCCTAGGGTCACACATCTAGAAAGTATCTGAGGCTAGATTTGAACCCAGGACTTCTATATCTAGGCATGGTTCTCAATACACTAAGCCACCTAGCTGCTCCCCTTTAGGTTACTTCTAAAAGCCTCTCCAGCCCTAAATCCTATGATTTATGACTTAATTCCATACTATGGAATTGAAATTCATATTCTGGCCCTAGCTGATATGCTCTTAAGTGAGAATTTTTTATTTTACTTTTTAAATTAAATTAAATTAAAATAAATTTATTTATTTTAAAACCCTTACTTTCCACCTTAGAATCAATACATAGTATTGGTTCTCAGGCAGAAGAGTGGTAAGGGCTAGGAACAGGGGGGGTTAACTGACTTGCCCAGGGTCACACAGGTAGGAAGTGTCTGAGGCCAGATTTGAACCTAGGATCTCCCATTTCTAGGATTGGCTCTCAATCCACTGAGCCACCCAGCTACCCCCTAAAATTTCTTATTTTAAAGATAAATTCCTTCATTTTTATATTCTTCTGGAAGTGAGTGTAATCCAAAGTTTGGTGGTAGAGTGACCCTATATTGTTTACATGTTGTGTTTATAATATTTAAAATCATTGCCACTGTTTCTTTGAAGATTATAGTATTTTCAGTAAAGAAAAACTCAGGCATGAGCAACAAATGGCAAAATTCTCTCTCTCATATTGCATTTCAAAGCATTTGCCATCTTTTTTACAAAACATCCCTATGTCCTTCCCTCATCCAGGGATTATGAGTTTTTAATTTTTTCCTTTATTTTATTTTAATAGCAAATTTCTGCATAAATTTTCCAGTTATATGATTCATGTTGTCTCCCTCCATTCTTCCCCCACTCCTCACCAGAGTTGACAAACAATTCAGTCTAGTTTATACATATGTTATCATGCAAAACTCATTTCCATACTATTTATTTTTATAAGTGAATAATCTTATAAAACCCAAACTCCAAATAATATACCCAAATAAATAAGTGATAAATCATATGTTTTCATCTGCACTTAAACTCCAACACAGGGATTATGTTGAATCTAAATTCACATTCGATGATTCCCAACTTCCTCTTTCTTTTTTTCCTCTCTGGTTTCTAGGGCTACCTGTCTACCTTTATACCTTGCACTCCTTTACAAAATCAAAAATACCTTCCCTGTGTCTTGTTCTTTCAGGATATTTTGAAGTGATTAATTTGCTAATCCGTGGTAAACTAAATTTAAAAATTGAGTCCAAATCTATGATTTTATCAGTATGGGAAAATGCTCATTTGGAAACTGTGTAAAGGTATAGATTGACAACTCTAATTTACTTATAAAAAAAAGGTTTCCTGGACTTGATGAGAGACAAAGTGAATATTACTCATGGTCACACAGTAACTATGTGTCTGAACTTGACTTGAAGGCAAGACTTGAACTTAGGTCATTCTGACTCCAAAACTGGACCTCTTTCCACTACTACTATGTTGCATCTCTAAAACAATTTTTTACTAAAGAGTTAATGGCTCAATGCAGGGATCAGCAAACTATGACCTACAGCACAAATTCAGTCTCATGTTTTTGTACAGTTTTAGAGCTAAGAATATTGTTTGCATTTTAAACTAGAAACAGAATACACAAATGCAAAATTTCATGCATATTTAAAATGCACTAAATCTTTATTTAAAAATGAAAAAGTCTTTTAGCTTGCTAAGAATGGTATGAAAACATGTAGTGGGTGGGATTTGGCTATAGGCAGGCTGTAGTTTGTCTTTGTGTTATTACTTCCTGGAATATTTTTATTTTAGTTGGGGATTCCATATGGTAGAATGGTAACCCAAAAGAATGACTCTTTAAAGATGAAAGTTTTAGTCAAAGCAGATGGTTAATGGAGATATATTTGAATGCAAGGATATGTACAAATAATGACCTAGAGGTAGGGCTGGCCATGAAAGTAACACTAAACTGAAGAATCCATTCTCACAAATATACTGGAAAGTGCTGAAGAGGATGATTATAGAGCACTATCAAGAAAATGTGCGTTTAAATAGTGCTTCAATTACCTAATAACTGCATGCCCATGGGCAAGTCACTTAATGTCTTTATCCCTCATTTTCCTCATCTATAAAATGCAGTTGAACTTTATGACCTCTAATGTCCCCTTCTAGCTCCCAAAGTATGTTCCTATGAACTCTCAAAGTCCCTTTCTGAAGTTTTGGCTTTTGCCTTCTGACAGAGGGAGGAATAGCAAAATTCTGGAATATCTTGTTTAGATAAACACCTGAGAATTTGAGTGCTTATATTAACTACTTAAAATAAGGGAGAATCTTAGGAAAAGTGTTATGGTTAGGTTTCTATGGCTGCTCTTGTTGAGTCATCCTAGGGTTGGAAAGGAGGAAATTGTTTTCATGAGAGGGTGGTGTTTATTTCAGTTCTGGGCAGAATCTGTAAGAATGTGGGCAAAGGCTAAAAGGAAAATGAATGGAAATAAACTGATAAATGAACATTTTTGAAGTTTGACATGCAAAGAAGTGTCAGGATCAGTATTGGGAGACTGAGTGTGGTTTATAAAATTTTCTGTAATTCTGCTCTTCTTTCTTCTTCTTGTTCCTTTCCCCTCTTCTCAGTTATCTTTTGTATCTTGACTTCTTCCATTAGAATGTAACCTCTTTGAGGCCAGGGACTATATTTCCTTTTTATTGTATTTGTATCTTCAGTGCCTGTCATAGTATCTTGCACAGAGTAAGTGCTCAATGAATGTTTGCTGTTTTGCCTTGTCAACCTGCTCTTAATCACTGTATGAATGTGAACTTCAAAGTGGTCTTAAATCTTAAACTTGTGATCAAACAGCCAAAGAGATTTTGGCATATAATATTTAATATTTAGGAAGGCTTGCTTTGGTTATGGCAAACCACCAAGGAAAACTATTTTAATAATTTGATAAAAGTTATTATCAATTTATTTCATTTTCAACCATTCCTCTAAGATTGACAAGTAATCCAAAATTCTTTTAATTACCTACATTCACCTATTAGCACTAACCATCTGACACATTTGATCTGGCAATCAGAAGGCTAGTGCTCCATATCCTTTTCTAAATACAAGCAAGATGTTAAGATTTCCATCTTGTTTTAATAATGTACTCTGATAAAATTCCCCAAGGGCAGACACTTGGCTCTAGAGAAAAACTGGACCCAGACATTTATGATTGTGCAAATTCTTTCCTCCAAACTATATTAATTTGGAGCCAGTCACAATGGATGAGTAAAGCTCCAAAGAGAATTGGCTGAACACTCTTTACGTGTGATAGATATAGCATGATGCACTTTAACAAACAAAGCTGAAAAAGTATCTAAGTAAAATGGAGTGGATAGCATTGCTGGCTGGGAAAGTGTGTGATTGGTGACGTATGAAATGAAAGTCATTGGGGCAGGCTTTCCCTTTCCCGCAGCCACACCAAATAATGACTATGAACTCATCAGTCAGGAGTTCATTTAAGAAGCAGCCAGCTCAAGCCATGGTGACTAGTTTTCTGGGAGTATGTTCAAGAGCCAGAGTTAAGAAACCTAGAGGCAGAAGACATGAGGCACTTCCTAAAGGTGTAACCCTAGGCAAGTCACATTCTGAACCTCAGTTTCCTTGTTTGTATAATGGGAACTTATTTGGAGGGAAGGTGGCATAGATTTTAGCCTTAAGTTTTTAATTGATGGAGGGAACTCCTAGAGAGGAAATTTCCTTTACCAAAGCAGATCACTACCTACTCTACAACTCATAATCTTAGATAATTACCTGGACCTTTAAGAGGATCCTTGACTTGCCCAAGATCATGTGGTCATTAATTATAAGAGAAAGACCATGAACATTTACCTGATTTTTATATACCAGCTTTTTATATACAGGTTGTTTTCCAAATAAGAATAAAATATGATTTGTTTTACCAGATTGGTGAGAAGAAAGCACTCTATGAATCATTAACTTCCTTTTACATAAATGTGAGGTATTATGGAGGGCAGCTGGGTGGCATAGTGAATAGAGTGCCAGGCTTGAAGAAAGGAAAAGCAGAGTTCAAATCCAGCCTTCGACACTTACTAGCTGTGTGATTCAGAGCAAGTCACTTAACCCTGTTGGCCTCAGTTTCCTCATCTGTTAAATGAGCTAGAGAAGGAATGGCAAACGACTCAAGTATCTTTATCAAGAAAACCCCAAATGGGGCCACAAAGGGTCAGACATTAATGAAATGACTGAACAACAAAAAGAGTTACTATTGGTATTTAAATTTCAACATCATCTTATGGTGTGGTGGAAAGTGTTTTATTTTCTGTAAAAAACCTGAATTTGAATACTAACTCTGCTATTTCCTTTTTGCGCGATCTTTATAATAATACTAATAACTGACATTTATATAGAGCTTTAAGGTTTGTAAAGTATTTTACTTGTGCTATCTTATTTGCTCCTTACAACCTCCAAAAGTAGGTGCTATTGTCATCATCATCATCCCCATTTTACAGATGAGGATGAGAGGGCAAGTGAATTTGCCCAGAGTCAAAGAGCTAGTAAATATCTGAGGCAAGATTTGAACTGCCTTCCTAAGTCTAGTGCTTCACTCATTGTGCCCCATAGCTGTCCATCAAGTCTCTTGATCTCTCTGAGCATTAATTTCTTCATCTGTAAACTGAAGAAAGTATATTAATGACCTTTGATATCCTGCCTCTAAATCTATGTTGTTATGATCTTCCTGGATCACTATCTCTTACTTTTTTCCACACATCATTGATAGCTTATTTTGAAGATTTCATAATTGACCTCAGAGGACAGGTAGTAAAAGCTATCTCTGAATAGAAATTATTTCTATAACATCTTTGACAACTGGCCATATAAAGTTTTCTTGAAAACCTGAGATAATAGGGAATTTATTAAATCCTGAGTTAGTTCTTTCTGTTTTTTGAGAAGTCCAATGTAGGTACCACAACTGAAGGAAATACCCTAGATTTTTTCTGATTTGGGCAACCCCTTCTTTCTGGACACGATTCTTCTGCCTATGCAGCTAAAGATAGCATTCACTTTTTAGACTTTCATGCTGTTGATTTTTTAAAAGCTTGACATCTACTTAAACTTCAGACTTAAAAAAATTTTTTTAGGAAGAGTTGTCTGGTCATGTGTTCCTCATTCTATACTTGGGCAGCTGATTTTTTAAATCTAAGTTTAGAGGTATTTGTTCCTATTAAATATCCAGGAATGTTGGCCTCCTTGCTGCTCCTCCTACATGTCATTCCATCTCTTGACTCCAAGTATTTTAATTGACTGTCATTTGTGCCTGAAATTGTCTCTCTATCTTCATCCCCACCTCTTGGCTTCACTTAAGTTTCAGCTAAAGTTCCACATTCTGCAAGAAGTCTTTCCTGATATTTCTTAATCTTAGTCCATTCCCTCTGAAATTATCTCCAGTTTGTCCTCTATGTCATTTTTGTACTTAATTGTTTTCAGGTTGTTTCTTCCATTAGAATGTTAGTTCTTTGAGAGGTGGGAGAGTGTTTTTTGCTGTCCAGAGCTCAATACAGTGCCTAATATATAGATGGGGCTTAATATGTGTGAGTTCACTGGTTAAATTTTGTTACATAATATTTGACTGTTGTTTAATTCATTCAGATGTTTTTGAATCTTTTTCTTTTGGCTAACATGTAGACCATCTTTATCACTTAATTATCACCTTGGTGTGTATGGGATGCATGGGATGTTCAGGGAGGACTAGCACCTCTGGTGTGAAAGTTTGCCAAACCTTTAAAAGGTTGTTTATCTACTTTTGATGTCTATCTTTTACCCAACTCTCATCTGTGGCTCCAAGAAATTGTAGCATGTATAGCAGCTATACCCTGTTAAAACTATCTCTGTGATTAGATAAACTAGGTTGAGGGTAATCAATGGGGCCTCAGACCCTTTGGTGAATTAGGGAGGATGTTTACTCCAAGCATGTGAAGACTTCTGGTGGAATGGATGGATAAGAACAACTTGTCCTAAAATGGACATAAAGGTAATGGAAGCAGGTGCTAGGAAGTGTTTAGAGGTTGGTTAGAATTTAAAGAAATCAAGGTTATCCACTGCATCCCAGGCCATTATTACCAGTTATTTTGCCCTGCCACTGGGCTTGGATGACTGGAAGAGAGAGTGAGGTTGACGACTATGCAACCCTGCCTCCCTTAAATGCAATTCATGCAGGAGCCAATACACCATCCCATGATGTCATTGACCCTCTTCAAAGTGAAGGATGAACAAATAATATCACCTACAAATTTGACACAGGTGCCACTTTGTCTTTATCCTACTCAATGATAAAAATGTTGAACAACCAAGATAAAAGATGCAACCCTGGCATTTTTTGCAAGAGACATCAGTTTGACATCAATTAATTAATCATGACTAAGTTTGATCATTCAACCAATCTTTGTTCATCTATTTGTACTCTTCTCTAGCTCACATTTCTCCATCTTGTCAACAACAATGTCCTGAAAGACACTGCCTTTTTATAAATGCCCAAATTCATAATATTCTTTTCGGTCTGTCTGTCTGTCTGTCTGTCTGTCTCTCTCTCTCTCTCATTGGTCATCTCCTATTAGGATCATAGATTTAGAACTAGAAGATACCCCAGTGGTTATTTAATCCAACTTCCCTCATTATACAAATGAGGAAACTGAAGTCAGAGAAGTCAGTTGACTTGCCCAAATTTACATAAGTAAGAAATATCAGAACTAGAATCCAGACTCAAGTCCTGTGACTCCATACTACAACTTATACTATATGCATACTCTCCCTGAAAATATAATAAATGAAAAGGAGACTCTAATTACATAATGTAAATAACTGTCAAGAGAATTTTTAGGCACACCATTAAAATTCATTCTATATAGAAAATACAAATATATTAAAAAAGTTAAAATATATAATCCCTTTCTAACCTAGCATTAGCTTCTCAGTTGGGATGAAACACATGTTTCATTGTAGATTTTCATGCAACATTTTGATGGAGGCAGCACAGGCA
This sequence comes from Gracilinanus agilis, assembly GCF_016433145.1. Classification (NCBI taxonomy): domain Eukaryota; kingdom Metazoa; phylum Chordata; class Mammalia; order Didelphimorphia; family Didelphidae; genus Gracilinanus; species Gracilinanus agilis. The sequence goes on from NC_058132.1 coordinate 370,307,329, forward strand.
GTAGAAAGAATACTGGCTAGGGAATCAGAAAATCTGACTTCAAATTATGGCTCAGTGATTGGCTATTGGGTGTCTTTGTGTATGTTACTGGGCCTCAGTTTTCACATATGTAAAATGAGAGCCTTGGATTAAATTAGGGGATTCTTAGCCTTTTTTTTTTGTGTTGTGGACCCTTTTGGCAGTTTGGTGGAATCCTTCTCAAAATCTTGTTTTTAAATGCATAAAACAAAATATGTAGGAATACTAACGAAACCAATTAGGCTGAAATAGAGTTATTCAAATATTGAAAAAATGATTATGAACCCCTAAAGAATCCCTGCCGAGATGAAGGATAGATATAAGTAAACTCTATTCTTGACTTAGTCAAAAGGGTGGAGTTGCTCACTTGCATCTCTGACACGAGTGCATGAGTTAACTGTCATCAGATTTTTACTCTGCACCTCTGAGTTCAGACCGCCTGGCAGGCTCATTAGAAAGAAAACAACATTTTGAGAATAAGACTGTGGCAATATAATTGGGGCAGCTGGTGGCATAGTGGACAAAGTGTCTGCACTGGAGTCAGAAGGACCCAACTTCAATAGCTGGCCTCAGACACCTTCTAGTTGTGTGACCCTGGGCAAATCACTTGACCTTGTTTGCTTGAATTTGCTCATCTGTAAATTGGGCTGAAGAAGAAAATGGCAAATCACTCCAATATCTTTGCCACAAAAAGTCCAAATGGGATTGGGAAGAATTGGCATGACTAATCAATTAAACAACAAATTCTATAAAATTTCTTTCAGTATCCTTATGGATAAGAAAGCAGAGTGAACTGGATCATCACAATGGTATTTGGAGAATTGGCTGACTGGTCAGACCTAAAAGATAATAATTAAATGAATTTGGGTCAAACTGGAGAGACGGATGATTTCTAGTGGAATAGTGGGCAATGAACTTGAAGTCACAATAACTGAATTCAAATCCAGGCTCTGCCACTTATACTTACTCCTGTGAACTTTTAAGCAAGGCAGAGGTGTCAAACATGCTGCCTATAAACCTGGCCACGTGGGTAACAATATAGTTAAGTGCAGCCTGAAGCAGATTAAAATGTAATTGAGAAATATTTTTAAAAGTAATAAACATAGATAACATTACACTTTAAAACTAAGTCAACATGTAGCCTGAAGGGCTCCTCACATACAGATGTGGCCCTCATTTCCATTTGAGTATGACACCCATGCCTTGGAGAATAGTGAGATTTCTACAACCAGAGGCTTTTAAGTTTCAGAGATCTGAGATCTAGAGCTAGAAGGGATCTCATAGACCATCTCCAGAAGTTCTTAACCATAAATCTTGTTTTAAAAATATTTCATTAACTACATTTCAATATAATTGTTTTCCTTTGTAATCTATATATTTTATTTTTCTTGTTAAAAACCTTATTCTAAGAAGTAGTAAATAGCTTTGCCTGACTGCCAAAGGGATCTATGATATGTAGAAAAGGATAAGAACTCTTGATTTTAATGCAAGCTCCTCATTTTACAGATGAGGAGATCCAAGTCCTGAGAGCTTAAGAGATAACCACATTGAGGCAGCTGAATAGATAATGGATAGAATGTGTGATCTGGAATCAGGAAAACTCATCTTCAAATCTGGACTCGGATACTAGTTGTGTGACCTCCTACAAGCCAATTAACCCTGTTTGCCTCAGTTTCCTCATATGTAAAATGAGCTGGACAAGAGCATGGCAAACCAATCCAGTATCTTTGCCAGTAAAACCCTAAATAGGGTTTCAAAGAGTCAGACATGACTAAAAATGCCTGCAAAAAAAAATTGAAACAACTAAAATGTGTTAGAGATAAAATATGAATCTAAGTCTTCTGGATAACTTTTTTTTAGTTATATTGAAGGCAATATTCCTGTTTCAAGTATGGGATTGGACTAAATGACTTTTGAGGCCTTTTTCAATTAGAAATTTTTGATGTCCTTTAATCCTTAACATTAATAGCTCAGTTCTCACTAACCAGCTCCCACAGATGACCATTCCTTGATGGTCATGATGGTTTGTTCATGATATCAAGCTAAAGTTTCCATTTTTCTTCTACTAAATATCCCATCATTTGTACTTCTTTAATGACTTGAAGATCACTTTACTCATCTCTTTTGGGAAACTTCATCTTATCATTCCATTTCGTAGTGACTTCTTTCCCCAAGATCCTATAGATCTTATTTGTAATTTACTGCCTACCATTTTTAGCTTTTTATCGACATATATTGTTTCCCTTTAACTAAACTGTAAGCACCCCAAGCTCTAGGCTATATAATGCTTAACACAATATAATTGGATGATAAATTGGGGCATTTTTATGAGCCACTAATTTCTAGTTAAACTCTTTTCTTCTAAAACATGCATATTGATATTAGTGGAGGACAGAATAATACATTTGTTCTAAATAATTTTTCTTACTAGTTTTTGCATAATAGCCACTCCTAATGAAGCATTTCCCATTCCTGTAACCATATCCATTTCACAACTACTGACTTTTCTCTCCCATGAGTTCTCACACTGTTATGGCAAATTGTCAAGATATCTCAGAGGGAAACTTGGCTTTCAAGTAGGAGCACATGGACTTCTCATAAAATTTCCCATTTTTTTCATGAATATTTAATGAGGGGAAAGTCACCTAAAATTTTCCTAAATATGAAATAAAAACTTAATTAAATTTTCAAAATTCTTTAAAATCTTAAAATATCTTTTAATTTGATTCTTTGTATGCGTATATATACATATGTACATATGTAGGCTGAATATTGAAAGAAAAAGTAATTTTGCTTTTTGCTTCTCTTTTCAAAACCAGTTCTGTCTCTGGAAGCCTTCAACAGAATCATTATATTACTGTACTGGGCTCACAGTGGTAGTGGATAAAGCACCTGACCTGGAATCAGGAAGTTCTAAGTTCAAATATGTTGTCAGACACTTACTAGCTGTATGACCTTAGGCAAATCACAGAACCTTGCTTATCTCACTTTCCTCTTCTGTAATATGAGCTGGAGAAAGAAATGGCAAATCACTCCAGTATCTTTGCCAAGAAAACTCCAAATGGAGTCACAAAGAGCCAGACACTACTGAAACAACTGAACAACAAAAATATTACTATGCCATAAGAAATGATAACTATTAAGAATTCAGAGATGATTGAGACATCTTCTATGAACTGATACAAAATGAAGTATGTTATAGTAGGAAAACAATATACATGATAACCAGGACATTACAAAGGGATAAAACAATAGAAAAATGGAAACAGAACTTATAATAACCAAGTTTGTCTTTAAAAAAAAAAGAGAGAGAGAAAGGTGCAAAGATGAATTTCTCTGCTTTCTTTGCCTAAAAGGACTACGAGTGTGGAATGTTGCATATCCTTTGAATCTTAGTTGATTTTTTTATTAGCTGTTCTATACTTTTTCCCCTCTTTCTTTTTTATTCTTTCTTTCAAGGCTGACTTGGGAGGGAAAGGTAAATGATATATTCAGAAGTAAAAGGGACTTGAAAACAAAAGACATCAATAATAACCCCCCTAAAGCGGGGGTTAATATTATATATGAGGCTAATTATACATTACATATGAACCTAATAGATAAAGATGATCATAGGTATCATTTATTTTCAGACCTATGTATTGGTGATTTTTGTCAATTAAGATTGCTTCATCTTTTGTAAATTGTGCTTTGGTACTGAAGAGAGAAATTAAAAAAAAAGCTGTGTATTTGATAGAAATGCACGTATATTCCACCTGAGATTGGAGAGATAAGAAAAGTCAGCTCTCTCAAGTTGCCAGCTTGACTCATTTTTTAAAAAACTGTGTATTGGTTCCAAGGCAGAAGAGCAGTAAGGGTTAGACAATGGGGGTTAAGTGACTTGTCCAGGGTCACATGGCCAGGAAGTATCTGAGGCCAGATTTGAACCCAGGACCATCTAGTCTCTAGGCCTGGCTCTCAATCCACTAAGCCACCCAGCTGCCTTCCTTGATTCTTAATTGTGAGCAATAGTAGCATTCACTGAAGCTAGGTTGGTACATCAAGTGTTTGGAAAGAAAATGAGAGATGCAGCTAGTGAACTGTGTCTGCAACTTTATAATTCAACTATTTGTTCCTTACAGTCTTGAAATACAATGAGACAGTTGTAGACCAAGTAATAGTTAGTGAAAAGAGATCTAGTTTAGCCAAATCATGGAAAGTCTTCATCAAGGATATAATATTGATTCACTTGGATACTGTAGCTCCCCTGCCACTGTTTTGACCATGAGGGTTTACAGGCTAAAAACCTGAAGGGGAAGCTCCTCATTCCTCTGGATTTTGTATTTAGACCACTAATAATCTATAATAATGCCTTGAGCCTAATACCTTTGGACTAATTAAGTCTTGATGTTGGTGGGAATACATTTTAGGAAAAACCAGCCTAGCCAACATGGTGATAGATGACACTCCTATGACATACCATCCCTTGGTATCAAAATACTAAAGATGTTCTAGAAGATCTTATGCTTCTTAGAAGACCTTTAATTGCTTGGAAGGTCAGATTCAATGTAGTGCCATCAAGAAGCAGAAATCCTTACTATGAGTTTTGCTCTGATCCAATTCCTTTTTTCTGTAAAAGTTTGTTCACTATCTGCATCTATGTATTGAGACGAAAATTAGTTTTTCTAATTCTGTATATGTGGACTTGGGGATAGGAAGGGAAAGGGGAATGAAACTTCTCTCTTTATTAGACTTTTAAATGTTTTAGACGTTATTTCTTGTGAGTTAATGGTCTTTTGCTGATATTCTTCCTGTGGTATATCTGCTTATTTCTGTGATAAATGGTCAGTATGTGGGGGACAACTTTTTCTTCCCCCCTTTTAAGTTTAAAGCTATGTTAATTATATGTGAAAGACTCCAAGGAATTTTTTTTTACCATACGTTGGCCAATGACCCATCATTCCTACATTTTAGGTCTTAGGTATCCAAATAGCATTCTTGGACTACATATTTCTTAATGAACTATTTACTTCTGAAATCCACTTTTGTAATCTAAATTTCATTTCTTCAATTGGCAGTAGTGGTGAAGATACCTCTTGTGCTTCTAAAATCTTCAGTTTCTTGCACCAGAGCCCATAATCTCTAGCGATACTTTCTAGATTCCTTCTGGGGGTGACATTTGTCCCCTCATGAATCACTAGAAGTGGGTGTTGGTCTTCAGGTTTGATTTTTCTCAGAAAACTCTTTGTTATATCCTAGATATAGAAGCTGGGAGAATAGCACACCATTCTATTTGTCATGGCAGACCAGCAATCTGGCTGTCTTAGTTTCTCAATCAGAAGTCACCAACCACCTCTACTCATGTCTTCTCCCTCTTACCAGTAGAGGGTGGTGTTTCTCCTGTTGACCCTTGTAGATCTTGTCACTGTTCCTTGATTTCTAAAGGTTGAGCATTACATTTATGATATAGCTCCAAAGGTTCAGTTGTTCTTTCTTGCCCTTTTTGTTTTGCATTCTTTCTTCTTCTAGCCACCTGACACAAGTTTAAGTTTCATCTGAACCTTCATGTTCTTTCCCAGTCTTGAAGCATTTCCATTCTTTCTAGAAAATTTGAATTCTCTTTCATGAATTCCTAAAGAACAGAAAAGGGTACTTTTAGTCTCAATTGACAATTTTTCCTTTTTGCACAGGAAGGAACACAGATATAGCAGCTTCTCTGAAGATTATTAAAAAGCTCAATGTGCCTCGTATGGTTGCTGGAAAGGAAGCCCTCAAGACTGAGGTCAACTTCTATGGTTAAATTGCATGATAAATTGCCTATCAAATCATAGTAGGTGTTGAAACCTAGGAGTTTGGATTCAAACTCCAGAGCTATTTTCTTCACACCACACTGGCATGTCAGAGCCATCTTTTTTTTTTTTAAAGATTTAAAGATTATTTTTTAAGAAACATTTTCCATGGTTACATGATTCATGTTTTTACTTTCCCCTTCAGCCCCCCTTCACACACCTCCACATCCAATGCACACTTCCACTGGTTTTAACATGTGTGATCAATCAAAACTTATTTCCATATTACTGATAGTTGCATTGGTGTGGTCCTTTGAGGTCTACATCCCTAATCATGTCTGCATCAACCCATGTGTTCAAGCAGTTGTTTTTCTTCTGTGTTTCCACTCCTGTAGTTCTTCCTCTGAATGTGGGTAGCGTTCTTTTCCATAAATCCCTCAGAACTGTCCTGGGTCATTGCATTGCTGCCAGTACAGAAGTCCATTACATTCTATTTTGCCACAGTGTATCCATCTCTGTGTACAATGTTCTTCTGGCTCTGCTCCTTTCACTCTGCATCAATTCCTGGAGATCTTTCAAGTTCACATGGAATTCCTCCAGTTTATTATTCCTTTAAGCACAGTAGTATTCCATCACCAGCATATACCACAATTTGTTCAGTCATTCCCCAAATGAAGGGCATACCCTCATTTTCCAGTTTTTTTCCACCACAAAAAGTGTGGCTATAAATATTTTTGTACAAGTCTTTTTATCTGTGATCTCTTTGGGGTATGAACCCAGCAATGGCATGGTCGGATCAAAGGGCAGGCAGTCTTTTAGTGCTCTTTGGGCATAGTTCCAAATTGCCATCCAGAATGGTTGGATCAGTTCACAACTCAACCAGCAATGCATTAATGTCCCAATTTTGCCATATCCCCTCCAACATTCATTACTTTCCCCTGCTATCATTTTAGCCAATTTGCTAGGTGTGAGGTGATACCTCAGAGTTGTTTTGATTTGCATTTCTCTAATTATTAGAGATTTATAGTACTTTCTCATGTGCTTGTTGATAGCTTTGATTTCTTTATCTGAAAATTGCCTATTTATGTCCCTTGCCTATTTATCTATTGGGGAATGGCTTGATTTTTTATACAATTGATTTAGCTCCTTGTATATTTGAGTAATTAGACCTCTGTCAGTTTTTTGTTATAAAGATTTTCCCCCTATTTGTTGTTTCCCTTCTGATTTTGGTTGCATTGTTTTTGTTTGTACAAAACCTTTTTAATTTAATATAATCAAAATTATTTATTTTACATTTTGTAACTTTTTCTAACTCTTGCTTGGTTTTAATATTTTTCCTTTTCCATAGATCTGACAAGTATACTATTCTGTGTTCACTTAATTTAATTATAGTTTCCTTCTTTATATTCAAATCATTCACCCATTCTGAATTTATCTTGGTGTAGGGTGTGAGATGTTGACCTAAACCCAATCTCTCCTATACTGTTTTCCAATTTTCCCAACAGTTTTTGTCAAATAGAGCCATCTTTATTAAGGAAGAATATGAGAAATGAATTCTTAACACCCACATAACATGAAATGAATGAAGTATGGCTGGGCTTTCCATTGCTTAGAACGTCAGACTCCATGTAATGCCATCAGGAAGCAGAAATCTATGATATCAATATGAAAGAACATCCATGTAAAAATAATGCTTAAATTGATAACTGGCAAAATGATTTCCAATGTGTTATTTTCATTTTTGGTTATTCAGTCTTTTATTGCTCAATTCATACATTAGTATCAATGTGAATGGATAGTTTAAAATATTTAGTTCATTTTGGGAGAGAATGGTACAATGAAAAAGAGTAGTGGATATCAAAAGACTTGGGTTCAAATTCAACCACTTTCTCTTGCTATCTCTTTAAGCTAGGAGAAGTTGACCCAACCTATCTGGAGTATATTTTCCTCATCTGCAAAATGAGGGCGGTGGCAGTGGAGCAAGTGACTTCTAAAATGTTGCTTTTTGCAGGTTTATGATCTAGTGAATTCTTATTTTAAATAATATGCCCATTTCAGTAATATTTTAGCCAAACTTCCTAGAAGATCTTAGCAATGGAAGTATGATTTTAGGATGAAGTCTAATATGGTGATTAAATGGAGAAATTATCAACTGAATTTCTAGCACATTACAGTTTTTGATTTTAATTTTAATCAAACTTAGTTACAAAGTACCTTGCTAGACTATTGATTCAAGTAACTCAAAGGTCAAATGAAACCTTATAATTGTGATTCGTGGTGATGTTTTGCCACTATAATAAATAGTGTATAAAGTAGATGTTAATCCCTATCCCTGTATTTTATGATAGAAATCTACTCATATTAAAATGGACTTAGATGACAGGAAGATGGCAGGAAAGGGAAGATGAGTTATATTCTTACACATTTTTCAGGTGTGATTAAAATATCTATAATTGGTCAATGAATTTCAGAAGCGTTTTTCTCATTATTTCATGAGCAAGACTAGGAATTTGACTTTTTTTTTCTATATTCCATCATCCACTGTCATAAGACCATTGGTCTAGGGCAGCTAAGTGTCTGACCTACTTTTGAAGGGCCATGACTGATTAGCCTAATATAAAATAAACAGTCTGGAAATAAATTCTCAGACAAATTTTTCTGCAGAAAGTAGAGAATGTGATAATGTAAATTCACTGTGTTGGAAAGGATGTTAACTGAGTAGATTTTGGTGTGAATTCAGGTTCAGAGTTGATATTTATTGGTTGCTATTGACAGTGGCCACTTCTTTGTGAGGCTTAGCTCTCACTCTGTACTAGTACCAAAGGATGGGGATAGTTTTACTACCTTTTCTCCTTTGAAGCCCTGAAAAAAATCTTTGTTTCATTGAGCACATAGTACTATTGCTCTAAGCTGGAAGGGGCCTTAAATACCTCCTAAACCCTCTCATTTACAGAGGAAACTGAGGCCTAAGGAAGTTGTGACCTACCCAAGGACACACAGATAATCAGCATCAGAGGTACAAATAAACAGAACACTATCATTGGACTTTTCAGTCTACCTCAACCCTTCTATCCTGTTTCCTGGGATAAAGAATGGCTATCTTTTTTTTGGGGGGGTGGGACAGTGGCCTTGAGCCAAAGAATTAACATGTATTCTGGTGTGAATTCAATTTCAAATTGATGTTTATTTGTTGATATTGACAGTAGTGCCTAATAAATGCTTGTTGCTTTACCTTCTTAATTCGACATAGCTTATCTGTGCATGGTGGAAGAACCTTCCCTTGCTCTACCTGGTGAGCTTTACATGGAATATGACCAGAAGGAGTGTGGTGTGGTATGAAGAGCCCTGACATAGAAGCTTCAAACTGTCTTAATCTTATCTCTAACTCTAAGTAGCCATTTGACTTCAGATATTTCACTATTTCAGGAGTCTATTTTTTTCTTTTAGAAAACAATTGGATCAGATTAACTTGCTTTAAAATTGTAAAATTTTGTAATGTCAGACTTGATCATTTATAAGGGTTCCTATTAACTTTAAATCTCTGATTCCATGAAAACAAACTGAACAAACTTTCCATGTTAATTTTTTTTAAAAAAATTAGAACTATAATTGTGTATACTCTAAATTAAAGGTTGTTATGGAGAAAAGGATTAAGAATTTCATGGGTACCCTATTGTAGAGTGGAAAAAATGTGTTCTTTTGCTTCATGAATACATACATACCAACTATTCAGTCAGGTTTTATAATATCTTCCATAGTTCTGGAATAAGTTTAATAACACTAATCAGATGTACTCAGTCTGGGCTATTCTCTGGAAATTAGCTGGTCATATTTAGAAACTGCTTTAACTATATTTGTAAAATTTAATTAGGGATATAACATGCATTATATGAAAAAATATAAATAATAATGCAGGGCAGTATGCAAATGGAAAATAAAGAATGAAAATCATAAGTGCTGGAAGGGAGGGGAGAAAAGAGGAGGACAGGAAAAGAGAAGAGAGAAGAGGAGAAAAGGGATAGTAGAGGAGGGGGAAAGAGAGAAGGAGAGGAGAGAAGAATGGAAAAGAGGGGGGGCACAGGGAAGGGAGAGGAGGAGAGGAGAGGAGAGAAGAGGAGAGGAAAGAATATAGGAAAGAGGGAGGAAGAGAAGAGAGAGAAAGACAGAAGGGAGTAGAGGGGAGAAGAGGAAGGACAGGAGAGAGGAGGAGGATTACTTTTAGCTGGGATGGTTAGGAAAGACTTCCTGGAAAGAGCCATACCTCCAAGGATAAATAGAGTTCGAATAAATGGAAAGAAGAGTAGAAGGCATTCTAGTCAGTGTGATAGCTAGCAAGAGGATAAATTATTGAGGCTGCCTTCAGTGTGCTAATTGGCACATTCTGGTTCAAAAATAATGTTTACTGCTCCAGAGAGATCTAACTTATTTATAGGTAGTAACCCAGACACTGAGGACATCTGACTAATTGTATTCTGCAGGAGAGCTGTGTTGTCTTCTTAATTCATTCCACAGGTATTCTTTGCAGAAAAATGAGAATTTTAAGAAAAGAAAATCTATTTTCCTTTTGTTAGTTCTTAGCAGTAAGTGGCCCCTAAGGCCTGACAGTGTCCAGCTGTGAGAGCTGTTACACATTAATTTACAGTGAATGAATAAATCATGAATATGAAGTTATACAGCCTTCTCAAGATTAGCATAATGGCAAGTAAAAACTTTTACTAAAAAAACAAAACAAAACAAAACAAAAAACCCTTTACTTATTCTACCTCAAAGAAGTGCAACTCATGTGTTATAGGGCTCTGGTTCCTGACATAATAAACTAGGTTCAACACCTTGAGGGCCTCTCCTCTAATACTTTCTATGGATGTGTCCTATTGAGTATTTTTCCTGTGCCTCACTAAGGGCCCTTAGTTTCCCTTGAAAACATTCAGTTTAAAAAAGGAACTAGATATACAGTAGGACAAGTATTACTTAACCTTACAAAAATGCCAACTGAGCTCATACTTGAGTCCTTTGATACCAGGAAAACTCTTCCTTGATCTCAGAAGACATCAAACAACTATCCCCTTTGATAGGAACCACCTTTACTTTAGACCAGGACTTCTTTTTTTTTTTTAATAATTTTTTATTTTTAGAAAAATTTCCCATGGTTACATAAGTCATGTTTTTACTTTCCCCTTCAACCCCATAGACGAGGACTTCTTAACATTTTTTGTGTTATGGACCTCTTTGCCAGTCTGGTGTAGCCTATGGACTTCATAAAATAAAATACATTGAAAATATATGAATAAAAATACACAATAGGTAAAGGAAACCAATTATATTAAAATACAGTTATCAAAATATTTTTTAAAGAATTCACATATGTCAGGTTAAGAAACCTTGGTCAAGAACTTGGTGCTCCATGTGCCTAATTATACCCCTAAAAGGATAGCTCTAGATTGCTCCATGATGAATGTGGTTCACTGCTATATTAATATTTCTTCTCTTTGGGACTGTGCAAAAACCTGTGGACAGAAGTATGTTGGTAATTCTTCAACAACTTTAGGGGAAAAAATTAACACATGACACACTTTTCATTCTCTTTTGATTATAACATTTTTTTTCTATCACTTTCTTAAGTCTCAAAATCAACAAATCAATAAATCAAGATCTGACTTGTAGACTTTTGGAGTTGTAAATGAGCAGATTGCAAATTTAAAAGGCAACTCTCATTGTTACAAGCTGGCTTTAAAACACCCCTGCTTGTAGGAACTCTTTAAGTCTGAATAAGGCCATACATCTTGATCTCCTCTCCTACCTTCTTTTTATAAGGTTCCAAATATTTTTTCTTCCTATTAAGACTCCATCTCATCAGCTCCTGGATATGATTGATTCCCTGTAAAACACATAGAAACCGAGGCTCCTTTCTAGGATCATATGTAGCCAGGTGTCTCTCTGTGTGCCAATTTCTGTACCTGTCCTCCTCGACCTCCTCGTCCTCCTCCTTGTCCTCCTCGTCCTCCTTGTCCTCCTCCTTGTCCTCCTCCTTTTCCTCCTCTTTCTCTTCCTCCTCCTCTTTCTACCTCTCCCCAAACCCCCTGCTAAAAGCTATAACCAGCACAGAGTGAGTATAACCATGACTTTGTCTTGTCTTGAGCACCAATGTTGAGTTTGGGAATGGGGTTATACTTCTTCTAAAAGGTAATCCTTTTACCCCAAAACCCACTATTTCACTTATTCTTTTCTACCTAGTATGCTGCTCCCTCCTTGATATCATCCAAGGTTGCCATCCCTACTACATCACTCCCTGGGTCCCATCTTCCTTTGCCATTGAGCTGGCATGATTTACCCTGGTGAGAATGAACTGCTTATGTTATGCTTCTAAGTCTTGGGAATCCATTCCTCAAAGGATCTCTAGAATCAACAGTGATGGCACTATGTGCTACCCTCTATAGCAGCAGGTTTGGGATTTCTATCTCTCCCTCACCATCAACTAAATTTTCTTTAGTTACTAAAACTCCTAGTAACGGATCTGCTTTCCTCTCAGAGAAACCCCCTGTCTTCTGCCTTAAAAGAAACTCTTCTTTCCTTTAATCTTTTCCAAGATTTCCTCCTATCTGCCTCCCATTGGATCCTCTTTCTCTTCTTAAAGGCCAAGTCCATTGCCAGATCTAGTGTCTGAATACTACCATCGATATGTCGTAAACTTAGTACTTTTCACCTCTGTTGCCTTAACCAAAACATTAGGGAAGCAATGACAATGGAGGACAAGGAGGGAAATAACTTGTTCAGGAGATAGTTGAAGGACAAGGAGTTTATTCACGTCTTTGGTCAACATTTTGGGGCATTCCATTATATTTTGTGAATTTCTTTGTTGTTTTGTTTTATATATGAGGATTATGTGAAGTCTTTCTCATACTTAAGGACAATTATACTTTAATGATTATCTACTAGTGATTGTAATAATTATTTTTTGCTTTGCAGTTTACAAAGTGCTTTTCTCACAATAATAACTTGAAGGAGATATTACAAATAACATCCCCAGTTTAATCAATGAGAAAGCTGAGACTCAGGTGAAGATATTTGCCCATAACTGTATGGATACTAAATGGCAAAAACTTGCTTGTGGTGTTTTGTTGTTGACTACTTCAGAGGCAGTTAGGTGGCACAGTGGATAGAGTGTGGGGCCTGGAGTCAGGAAGACTCCTCTTCTTTAGTTCCAATCTGGCCTCAGACACTTATTAGCTGTGTGATCCTGAGTAAGTCACTTAACTCCGTTGGCCTCAGTTCCTCATCTGTAAAACGAGTTGCAGAAGGAAATGGCAACTTATTCTAGTATCTTTGGCAAGAAAATGCCAAATGATGTCATAAAGACTCAGACATAATTGAACAACAAAAATCTGTTTCTTGGACTTGCAAAATTCATGTGAATGCATCATTAACTTTTTTTAGTGGTAAACATACAAATACTTGTCCACACTTTATCACTATAGAGTACCCTTTGTCAAAGTCTCTTAATATAAAACAATTAAATAAAATGTTTAGGTTATAACTGAGGGCAAATAAACATTTCTTGTTAAGTAGTGATATTGGGGGTACATTTCATAGTCTTATATGGCCTTTAAAGGGAATGTTATAGTTGTCTCTATTTCCAAAGAAAGGGTTTATCAATATAAATATAGACATAAACGGTTATAACTATAGTATTTAAGAGAATGAACAACTAAGAAATTTCTTCCAAAGGGAGACTATAACCAGTAACTCAAAAATCTTGAGAAAACAATTAAAAATTTATTGAAAGGGCCTTATTTAAAGTTTTTATAAACATCAACAAGTGTAGCAGCAGGATGTAGTAGATGCTGGCTCAACATACAGCCAAGAAATCCTAGGTTAAAGTCTTGCCTTTGACATTATGGCCCTGGGCAAGTCTATTAACCACTAAATGCTCTAGGCAATTATCTGAGAAAATGACTCATGGAAGAGGTTTGTGATCTGCTATGGGAAAAGAAATTTCTTAACATGGGAGTTCCCTATACCGTGAAATCATGAGTCTAGTCACTATCTCTATAAACTTTAACATAATTTATTGTTTGTTAATTAGCAAACATTCTAAGGTAGTATTTTCCAAAAAATTATCTCAAGTTTGATCATGCTGCTTTTTGGCAATTGCTCTTTCATATTAGTTTGTCACTTTTATGATTAACCAAATCCTTGTTTAGGGAATGAAAAGAATAGCTTTGTGATTAGTTCAAAGAAAATCAAGGAGAAAAAAAAAGTAAGTAAGCTTTATAAGAATTTATAATATGCTATTTTTTATAGCAACTTAACAGGTGACATACTCATTTTATAGAGGAAGAAGCTTAGCTTTATAGAAATTAAGTGACTTAGTCATGAAGTTTGAAAGTATCTGAGCAAGGATTCAATTCCAAGTTAAAAAAAAAACTAAGAAAATAAATTAAGAATGATTTATTTCAGGCTAAATCATTTAAGTAAATTATATCAGGCCCTTTGAAAAATAAAGTCATGACCTAATGGTGTTTTAAAATCAATATAAAAACACAGCTTAAGTTTCTAATCATCTGATTATATCATTGTTTTCTCTGTGGAACAATAAACTAATAAAAGTGGTGGGGAGGGGAGAGAATTTCTAAATGTATTTCTAACTCAAATGCAATCAGGAAATCCACTTATCATATATAAAAAAAAACAACCAAAAAACATTGTTTGGTGCAGCTAGGTGGCTCAGTGCATTGAGAACCAAATCTAGAGATGGAAGGTTCTGAGTTCAAAGTTGGCCTCAGGTACTTCCTAGTTGTGTGACTCTGGGCAACTTAACACCCCCTAACCCCCCACCCCCAGCCTAGCCCTTATCACTTTTCTGCCTTAGAAGCAGTAATTAGAATTGATTCTAAGATGTAAGGTAAGGCTTAAAAAAAAGATTATTAAATTGTTTCCCTCTGTCTCCTTTTGTGAAGAAATAAGGAAGAGAAGGTATCCTCTCATCTCTTTTTGGGCCAATGTTTGTCATTATAATTTCAGAGCAGTTTCAATTGTTTTGTTGTTCTTTCAAATTATATTATTGTAGTCATTATGCATATTGTTTTTATTCTTAGTCCACCTTGCATCAGTTCATGAAATTCTTCTTATACTTCTCTGTACATTTAATATTCTTCATTTCTTATAATAAAGTAACATTCATGCACTATAATTTGTATGCCATTCTCAAATTGATGGGAATTTGCTTTATTTTCATTTCTTTGCTGCCACCAAAAAGTGATGCTATAAATATTTCTATACATAGTATAATATTTGTATATACTATAGTGTATGTGAGCCTTTGTTTTTATTGTTGACTTCTTCGAGGCATGCATCTTGTAGTGAAATCTCTGGATCAAAGGATATGGAAATTCTAGTCACTTCATTCAAATAATTCAAAATAGATTTCAAGACTATGTGAACCAAGCCATACATTTGCTAGTAATGCTTCTAGCCCTCACAACTCCTCCAACATTAACTATTTCCACTTTTTTGTCATCTTTGTCAATTTGCTGGATATAAAGTGAGACTCCCAAATTGTTTTGACTTTCATTTCTTTGTTATTAGTGATTTGGAGAATTCTTTCATAAGGTTAATAGCTTGCAGTTTTTATTTTGAATACTATTTGTTCATATCTTTTTGCTTCTTATGAGTTGGAGAATGGCATTTGATATTCTTGTTAGTTGCCTATCTGTCTTGATCATCACACTCTTTTGGATATTTGATACAAAATTGTGTGACAACAGCCATTGTTGAATTGCTGTGTGCACTTTGGCCTTTGTTTTCAACTCCTCTACTTTTCCACATTGGAATTTTGAACTCTGTGCCTAGGACTACCCTAGTCTTTGATGGGTGAGCTTTTACTTTATCTTTCTTGTAACCAGGCCTCCACATCACTTTCCAACAGGCTAGTAGCTATATGTTGCACCTTCCTAGTTCCCATTTATATGTTGTATCCTTCTTTAGAATGCAAACTCCTCAAGGGGAGAGATTGTTTTGCTTTCTTTTATTTGAACTTGGTATAGCACATGAAACATAGTAAGTGCTTAATAAATGCTTTCTCATTTATTAATTCACTTTCAATTTGCTGTACTGTATTCCCTTTGCATTAATTTTGTTCATGCAACCAAAATGATCAATCTGCAATCATTTAAAAAAATACTAGGTGTCAGGTACAAGCACTACTGATATGAAGAAAAAGGGAAGAGTCCCTGGTCTCCCTCATTTCTGAGTACCTTACCTTTTGCAACCACCTCTCTTCCTTATTTGTTTAAAGTTATTACTGTAAAAGGTATCTGATCTGTTTCTCTTTTAATTTTGTTGTGATATGATCTCTAATGTTCAGGCCAAGTACCCATTTTGAATTTATTGTGGTATGAGAGAATGGAATTCACAAAGAAGAAGCCATGCAAGCAAGAGAGCTATGGAAGAGGCCATTGGAATGCTGAGAGAGGGGCCAGTTGGAAATTTGCTAACAGCCCTTGGGGGGCGGGCAGTTGTTCTTTCAAATTATATTATTGTAGTGGGGGACCTTGGCATCTTTATTGTCTGACCAAGCTCTAAGCATTCCATGGCACCTACTTCAGTTGCCATAATGGCCTTTGGAACAAATTATCCATCCATTCCAAGGTGGGAAGCTCCCAAGAAGACTGGTTAATGATTATCTAGAAAAGGAAGCAGTGATCACAAAGAGCTAGAAGGTCTTGATCAAGAATAGGTTATACCAGAATAATCTTATTTTTTGGGGTGGGGTGGGGCATGATTATTATACTAGGATAAGGAGAATGCTGCAGGATTTAGCTACAGTTGAGCAAAGAACGTAAAAAAGTCTTTTGATGAAGAAATGTAATCTATATGATATGGTATGGATAGGTGGATTTGGAACTGGTGGACTGTTTAGACCCAAATAATGATCACTAATGGTTTGATCTCAACATAGAAGAGGAACTTTTTAAAGAAGTAATTTGTACATATTTGTACTATTTAATATTTCGATCACTGATTAATGATGAGTAAAATCAAGGATTATTTACCTCTCAAAATCTGAAGATGATACAAAGCTAAGACATAATAGGTGACATACTGTATAACAGAGCCAAGATTCAAAAAGATGTTGACTTTTTTCATTCATTCTTCCATTCACCTATTCAACAAACATTTAATAAGCACCAAGGTCCCACCACGATCATCCACTGCATCCCAGCCCACTGCCAGTGGTCCTGACTTTTGATTTGCTACTAAATTTCAATAACTCTAGAAGAGTGAGGCTCATGACTTTGTGCAACTCACTTAAATCCAATTTATGAGCAAGTCAAGACATCATCCCTTTGTGTCACTGGTCTTTTTTGAAACAAAGGATGATTAACAAAAATAAGCACCTGTTGTTTGTTGCATTGTGCACACAGGTTAAAGGACATTTTGTTCCTGTCTAAAGGGAATCTAGGATCTAGTGGGGGAAGGCAGGTAGGATTCAAATACAGACACCTATAATGTATATGTTTCTTTGTATCTCCTCTTTATACTTCTAAAATATAAACATACTTTATATTTCTAAAAATTATGATTTCCTTAGTGGTCTATCACTTTCATCTACAGAGATCACAATATCCCTTTAATTTAGATAATCTTCAAGAGACGTTGCTGAAGAATCCACAGTTCTGTGGCCAACATGGTAATGAGACTCTCCATTCTTAGCCAGGATGGTCTTTCAGATGACAGACAGACACATTGTGCCCATACTTGGAGCTTTTCTAACTTGGTACAGTCTGCCAGGAATAGCCATTAAGAACTTAGGCTTACCTCCATGCCGTGATGAGAATAAGATGTTAGTGGAGGCCTTCAAGTAGCAGTAGGCCCTCAATAAATGTTTGCTGGATTTAAAAACAAATCGTTTGCAGCCAAACACTCCTTGCTGGTTAGATAATTTTTTCTTTATTTCTGATATTTTGTTTTATAATTAATAGAGAATAAAGAGGCATTTCTTGATGATTTTACCTGGGAGCCCAGAAATACATTGTACACTATGGCATGAAATGAATGCTGTTTTGGAGAGAGTTTGGAAGAGGGAAAAAACCCTTTGGAAACCTGGAGAGAGAAATGGTAGAGAGATCATTGTTTCAAGTAGAAAATAAACTATCACTATGGTATCACAATTGGAGCCGAATGTTTTGGAACTACCCTATTTGCCTCTGGCTGGGGAGGCCAGCAGGAATATCTCCAAACACAACAACCTTACCAAGTCTGTCTGTTATTTAAAAAGAGAAAAATAAATTTAGGAAAACTTTGGAAAGCCCCTCGACTCAGGCAATGTTTCTTCATTTCTACACCTGGAGGCAATGAGACTTGATGATTATTGTTATTCTGTAAATAGTCCTTAGATTTCCTAGTCTCTTATCTTTCCTTAGATAAGTGCATAAAAATTTAACCAGGAGATAAACATCATTAAAGATCAGATGGGATTTCTAATTTGTCTAGTAACATTCTGCCTCTTATAGTGGCATTTGATAAAGATGATGGTATTTATTCACTTTGATTTGGTCCTCAAAAGAGACCTTTTCAAAATTGTTGCACCTGTTTAGAACTCATATTTGACCCCTGACTAATTCTATAGCCCTAACAGCAGAATTGCAACTGTTAAGGAATGAATTTATAATTTATTTTTTATGACCATTTAAGAAACAAGTTGCTTCACACATATATACATGCACACATTTAACTGTTTTTTTTTGAGAGGTACTATGGTATGGAGAAGAGGGAGCTGACCTCTAGAGAAAGGAAGACTTAACCTCAAATCTTTACTTTGATAAAATTCTGACTGTGTGATCCTGAGCAATTTACTTGACCTCTTAGTACCATAGACAACTCTTTGTTATAGAGCAGGTACCCATCTGTACTGGCAAGATAGTTTTCTCACTCTGAGTTTCCTTTAATGATGAAATCATAGATCCAATTCAAAAAATATATTTTCAAAAAGTTTTAGTTGTGTTTTTTTTGCATCAGAGTAATTTCCTGATAGATATTCCTGCCAATGAACTTGTGTTGTTCCAAAGAAAGAACAGTTAAGGACAACCAACTAATAAAACTGCTAAATTTGACATTGTGTGTGGCATTGTTACCCATGGTCTCCTACCAAAATAGTGAGAGGAAGGAAAATTTGTATAACACCAGCTGATTTCAAAGTTAATCTAAACACAATTGTTAGAGTTTTTTCATTCACATTACTATCGTTTTTATACTAAATTGTTCTTATCATTCTTAACTCAATTGTTCTTAATTTACTCTGTATGACTGCATATGAGTTTTATGTCAATTTCTCATAATCATTATTTCTTATGGTACATTAGCATTCCATTCAATTTATAAATACACTGGGGGGATAGGAGTGGATTATGGAAGTTGGAATCCTCTAAAGTGTGTTTAATAACAATTCAATCCAATGAGCATTGATTAAGCTCTTACTATGTGCCAAGTACACTGTGCTAAGTTGTGGGAATACAAATAAGAAATAAAGACAATCCCTGCCTTTAAGGAGCTTACAATCTAATAACAGGAAGCTGTGAAGGAAGCGTTACATCAGGGGGCTACCTGGCATCTTATCTGAGAGTTGAAACTAAGTAGAGCCACATCTACCAAATCAATGAGACCTGAGAAGGTATGGAACCTAGAGTGTTGGAACCACTCCCAAGTCACTGAGAGTGCTTGAATAGGTTTTTCCAAGATGTAAGGTAATGATATTTTCCAGGCTCTATCCGTTGGCAAATCTTGACTCTATAGTTAAATGTGAAATTAGGCAAAATTTACCCCAAAATTAACCCCTCAGTGTCCCAGGGAGAAGACATTCCTCACACTGATGAAATAGTTGTCTGGTTAAAAAAATACATATGATGATTTGATTGAATATTCTCAAGTAACAGGCAACTATTTTGTTTCCATTTTTGGATGCTAAAAAATAAATGCTTTATATGTAGTATACATACTCTTATTTGCACATATTATTACTTTAAATACTTTATATTTATAGGTTCTGTAGTTAAGTCGTTGACTTCCTTGGGATATATGGAGTCAAATTGTTCAGTCACTTTAATCACATAATTCCAAATTGTTTTCTAGAACAATTGGATCAAATAATAGTTTCACCAAAAATACCAGTTTTTCTTTTCCCCGCACTCTTTCCAACACTGAGTATTGAAATTAAAAAAGTATTGTTTTTTGCTGATTTGATGGGTGTGAGGTGAAATCCCAGAATTGTTTAAATTTGAATTTTTTTCCTACTTGTGATGGGAACAGTTTTTATCTTTTTTTTTTTTTTTGACAATTTTCATTTCTTCGTTTGAAAGCTGTTCCTATCTTTTGACAGTTTTGCTATTGGGTAAGTAAGTCGCTTTTTGCTTTAATACTTAATATGAGTAAATGACATGGAGAACAAAAATTATACTCCATTGAGTAATGAAATGAAGAATTACTGTTTTCCAGCAAATGGATTATTCTTCAGACGCTTACTAGCTGTATGTCTCTGGGCAAATCACAATCTATGTTTGCCTCATTTTCCTCATTTTTAAAATGGAGAGTAGTACTTCTCTCTCAGGGTTGTTGTGAGGATCAAATAAGACAAGATGACAGGTAGAAGCTAGGAAAATTCAAACCACTATGAGAATTCTCTCTAATCAACCTTAAAACAAATGTTGCAGTGACAGGACCAATAAGGAGATAGAATGAAGCAATTTTCATGCAGAGAAGAACTTAAAAGGCAGGCAAAGAGAGTCTTGTTCACTGGGGTGAAAGGGGAGCATAGCCCACAGGAGGCCAAACCAAAGAGTACTAGTGTAAGCCAACAGCAAACCTTCAGACCCCATATCTGAAGGTTCAAGGTTCTGAACCTGGGCTCAAACCAGTGTCAAGACCCTGAGATCCAGACTAAGCCAAAAGCAGTGCAGCCCCAAGTCTACCTTTTAAAGTTCCAAGTCCCAGCTAAAACTTGCAGGGAGGACCCAAGCCTTAGCACAGGGAAGCCTGTGGTGTGCCTGTCTGATGAGACCCTGTCCAAACCCAAACTGAGACAACAAAACCCAGAACAAGGCAGTTGGCAAGGCATCTAACTATGTGTGAGGCCAAGGGATGACCTAGAGCCCTTGTCTAAGCCTGCAGTGAGGTCCTAAATCCCAGTGCAAGGCAGTCCATAAGGGATGCCTGATTTGTGAAAGTCCAGATCAAGGTCTGGATCCCTAGTCCAAGAAAATAGAGAGAACCTCAATCCCAGCACAATGCAGTTCCCAGTGTACCTAGCCTATGTGAGACCAGAATGAGGACGAAAGCCCCTACCCAAGCTCAAGGTAAAGATACAAGTCCCAGGGCAAGGCAGTGTGCCTGACCTGATCAATTCAGAATGAAAACAAAATCCCCTGGCCAAATCTGAGGCTAGACCTTTAGCCTCAGCAGGGGGTGATTCACACTGTTCTGAGCTCTGAAAGTCTTCAGCAGCCCCAGAGGGGTGATTGAATCAGCAGTGGTATGTGGCTTTCAGAGCTCCTAGCCATAGGCCATGATAATACCTTGGAAGAATTGAGACTTGCAGATACCCAGAAATAGAGCAAAGGGTACCAGAAAGGAAAAAATGAAGTTTAAGAGAGTGCCCCCTCAACCCTAAGGACAGAGACCACTTTTAAGATAAAAGTGAAAGTCAAGAAAACAACTGGGGAAATGAGCAAATGTCAAAAAAAAAGACACCTAAGCAGAGAAAATTGTTATGGAGACAAATAAAAGCAAAGCACAGAAACAAAAGTGGAGAGAGAAAGCATAGCAAATACATGCAAAACTTCAAAGAAAGAGAAATGAAAGCACTGCAAAAAGAAAAGAGCAGAATGGACCAAATGGAAAAGGAGGTTCAAAAGCTCATGGAAGAAAATCTTTTTTAAAAAATTAGAATTCAGAAAGTAGTTCCTAATTACTTCATGAGACATCAAGAAACAATAAATCAAAATCAAAAGAGTGAAAAAAAACCAGAAGAAAACAACTCATTAAAATAATACCTGACCTAGAAAATAGATTTAGGAGAGACAATTTAAGAATTATTGGACTACCTGAAAGCCATGATAAAGAAAAAAGCCTGGACATCATAATATAAAACATTATCAAAGAAAACTGTCCTGATATACTTGAACAAGAAGGTAAAATAGAAATCAAAAGAATTCACAGATCTTCTCTAGAAATAAATGTCCATATGATAACTCCCAGGAATATAATAGCTAAATCCAAGAGCTTCCAAGCCAAGGAAAATACTGCAAGCAGATAAGAAGAAACAATTCAAATATATATCATAAAGTTACAGTCTGGATTACATAGCACTTTGCCTCCACACTAAAGGATCAGAGGGCTTTGAATATGATATTCCAGAAGGCAAAATATCTAGGTTTACAACCCAGAATCACCTGCCAAGCAGAACTGAGTGTATTCTTTCTGAGGAAAAAATGATCCTATAATAAAATAGAAGATTTCTAAGCATTCCTGATGAAAAGACCAGATCTAAATGGAAAATTTGATGTCTGAACACAAGACCCAAGAGAAACCTAAAAAGGTAAATAAGAAAGAGAAAATTTAAAGGATTCAATAAGGTCAAACTGTATATATTCCTACAGGGTAAGATAATATGTGTCATTCTTAAAAAATAATTTTTATCAGTATTAAAGCAGTTAGAAGGAGTATACATAAATAGAAGGTATGGGAATAAGCTGATTAAGATGATATGTTATATAAAAAAATCAAGAGGTGAAAGAGAGTTACACTGAGGAAAGGGAAGGGTGAGGTAGAATGAGTATGAAAAGAGGGAATGAAAAACTATTACAGTAGAAGAGAGGATGAGGGTGGTAACAGGCAATGCTTAAGCCCTACTCTCATTGCAATTGTTTCAGAGAGATAATAAAAATCATACTAATTTGGGCATAGAATCCTACCTTACTCTATAAACACATAGGAGGGGAAGAAGACAAGGAGGAGTAATAGAAGGGAGAGGGAAGTAAGGGGGTAGTGATTAAAAGCAAAATATTTGTGAGGAGGGACAGAATGAAAAGAGAAAAAGCAAGATCTAAAGGAGATAATAAGATAGAGGAGAATATAGTTGGTAATCATGACTGTGAATGTAAATGGGATGAACTCGCCCATGAAATGGAAGTGGATAGCAGATTAAAACCAGAATCCTATGTATTATATGAATTATAAGAAACACATTTGAGGCAAGGAGGAATACACAGAGTAAATGTAAGGGGCTGTACATGGCACCTACACAAAAATTGGCCATTTATTAGGGAATAAAAAATTCACAACTAAATAAAGAAAAACAGAAATAATAAATGCAGCCTTTTTAGATCATAATGCAATAAAAATTATATGAGTCCATGAAGAAAATTATTCTTTTATTTAAAAATTTAAATTAAATTAAATTATTTTAATTTTAAATACAAAAAATTGAATTTTAATTAATAATGTAATGCTAAAAAGGTGTATTAAGGAACAGATTATAGGAATAATCAATAATTTAATTAATGAGAAAGACAATGAGGAGATAACATTTCAAAATTTATGGGATACAGCCAAAGCTGTACTTAGGGGAAAATTTTGAGCATTGGTTAATTTGATTAAAAAAATCAAAAGAAAAAAATCAAATAATCAGTATCAAAAATGAACAAAGTGAATTCACTACCAATGAAAAGGAAATTAAAACAATTATTAGGAGCTATTTTGCCCAAATATGTGCCAATAAATATGACAATCTAAATGAAATGGATAAATATTTACAAAAATATAAATTGCCCAGATTAAAAAAAAGAGGAAATAAAACACTTAAAAAATCTCTCTCAGAAAAAGAAACTGAACAAAACCATCAATGAACTCTCTAAGAAAAAATCCCCTGGGCTATATGGATTTGCAAGTGAATTATAACAAACATTTAAAGAATAATTAATCCCAATACTATATAAACTATTTGGGAAAATAGGTAGAGAAGGAATCCTACCAAAATTCTTTTGATGACACAAATATGCTACTGTTTACCTGAGCCACAAGGAGCAAAAACAGAGATAGAAAATTATAGACCAATTTCATTAATGAATAAAGATGCAAAAAATTTAAATAAAAACATAGCAAAGAGACTCCAACAATATATTACAAGATTCACTCATTATGACCAGGTGGGATTTATACCAGGACTTCTGAGCTAGCTTAATATTAGAAAATTGACCAGATCAGTAACCAAACTAAATGAAATCACATGATTATTTCAATAGAAGCAGAAAAAGCACCCCACCCAAATACAACACCCATTCCATTTAAAAAAAACACTAGAATGCATAAGAATAAATGGGCCATTCCTTAAAATACAAAGTAGTGTCTACCTAAATCTATCAGCAAGGTATCATCATCATAATGGGGATGGGTTAGAAGTCTTCCCAATAAGATCAAGGGTGAAGCAAGGATGCCCATTATCAATACTATTATTTAATATTGTACTAGAAATGCGAGCTTTAGCAATAAGAAAAGGAAAAGAAATTGAAGGAATTAAAGTCCACTAAACTATCACTCTTTGCAGATGATGGCATATTAGAAAATCCTAGAGAATCAACTAAAAAACTAGTTAAATAATAACTTTAGTAAAGTTGCAGGATAAAAAAGAAATGCACACGAACCATCAGCATTTCTGTATATTACCAACAAAGTTCAGCAATAAGAGATAGAGAAATTCCATTTAAAATAACTCTAGGTAACAAAAAATATCTGAGAATCCACTTGCCAAGCCAAACCCAGGAATTATATGAACACTTACAAAGCACTTTTCACACTGAAAAAGTCAGATATAAAAAATTGGAAAAAATATTAATTGTTTATTAAAAGCTATAATAAAAATGATAATTCTACCTAAATTAATTTACTTATTCAGTGCCATACCAATCAAATAACCAAAAATTATTTCATAGAACTAGAAACATAATAACAAAACTCATCTGTAGGAACAAAAAAATCAAGAATATCAAGGGAATTAATGAAAAAAACAAAAAATGAAGGATGGTGGCCTAGCAGTACCAGATCCCAAACTCTACCATAAAGTCATAATCATTGAAATGGTATAGTACTGGCTAAGAAATAGAATGGTAGATCAATGGAATAGATTAGATACACAGTATACAAGGGCAAATGACTTTGGTAACCCAACATTTGATAAACCCAAGGAGCCCAGCTTTTGGGACAAGAACTCACTATTTGACCAAAATAATTGCTGGAAAATCAGAAAACAGCATGGTAGTAACTAAGTATATACCAATATCTCACACCCTGTACCAAGATAAGGTTAAAATGGGCATATAATTTAGATATAAAGAGTAATAACATAACTAAGTTAGGGGAATATAGAATAGTTTACCAGGCAGATTTATGGAGAAAGGAAGAATTTATGACCAAACAAGAGATTAGAGTACATTATAACATGTAAAACAAATAATTTTGATTCTATTAAATTAAAAAGCTTTTGTACAAACAAAACTAATATAACCAAGATTAGAAGGGAAACAAGAAACTGGGAAAAATTTTTATAACAAATTTCTCTGATAAAGGTATAATTTCTCAAATCTAAGGAGAACTAAGTAAAATTTAAAAGAATACAAGCCTTTCCCCAAATGACAAATGTTCAAAGGATATGAACAAACAATTTTCAGATGAAGAAATTAAAGCCATCAATAATCATATGAAAAAATGTTCTAAATCACTCTTTTTTTCTTTAGAATATTTTTCCATGGTTCCATGATTCATGATTTTCCTCCCCTCTTCCCTCCCCTGTCCTGGAGCTGACAAGCAATTCCACAGGGTTATACATGTATCATGTTTAAAAGCCATTTCCATGCTATTCATATTTGCAGTAGAGTGATCTTTTAACATTAAAACTCTAATTATAGCCCTATAGACATGTTTTTCTTCTGCATTTCTGCTCCCACAGTTCTTTCTCTGAATGTTGAAAAATAGATATAAGAGGTTTGATTGATTAGGATAAATGATGTTAAATGAAATATCACCAGGGTATTTAGGTAACACAGTAAGTTCTTAACTGTTGGTGATGTGTCAAATCACCAGATCTGGGTAAGGATTGTTCAAGGAGAGTCTGTTAGATAATATAACAAGGTTTATAACAAACTGGGATGGGAAGGGAAGGGAGTGGGATGAACTCTCTTAAATACAACTTGGTTTCCCTCCCCCACAAGGTCCAAAAGGGTGACACTAAATGAATACACTAAAATCCCTCAGCTGCCTAAATCAAACCTTACCAGAGCTCCTATTGGGATATTAAAATGAAGGAAAATGGAAGGTGAACAGGTCCAGCTGAATAGGGTGAGGTCTCACGTATATGTCCTCAAAGCAAGTCCACAGGAAATTACTATCAATATAATCCAATTTTGGAGAGGGAGTAAGGATATTGACACCAGTGTCCACCACTGAGCGTCACACCTAAAATTCAACCAAAATCCAGCCAAAGATCTCTTGATAATTGTTGATCTCACTCAAAGCAGGATACACAGAGAGAAAATCCA
This sequence comes from Gracilinanus agilis, assembly GCF_016433145.1. NCBI lineage: Eukaryota > Metazoa > Chordata > Mammalia > Didelphimorphia > Didelphidae > Gracilinanus > Gracilinanus agilis. The sequence continues at coordinate 370,333,694 of NC_058132.1, forward strand.
GCTCAAGGGAAGTTCAGGGAGTAACTGACTCTTTCTTCCAAAGTTCTGGAACCTTTTTTTTTTCTCTCTGTCAATCATCACCTTCATCTGCTAATTCCCTATAACAATGTGGATAGTGTTCTTTCTCCTAAATTCCTCTGGATTGTCCTGGGTCATTGCATTGCTGCTAGTAGAAAAGCCTATTACATTCAATTGTGCCATAATGTATCAGTCTCGGTGTACAATGTTCTCTTGGTTTTGCTCCTTTCACTCTGCATCAATTCCTGGAGTTCTTCCAGTTCACGTGAAATTCTTCTAGTTCATTATTGCTTTCAGCACAGTAGTATTCCATCACCATCAGATACCACAATTTGTTCAACCATTCCCCAATTTATGGACACCCCCTTATATTCCATTTTTTTGCCACCACAAAGAGTGCGGCTATAAATAATTTTGTACAAGTATTTTTCCTTATTATCTCTGGGGGTACAAACTCAGCAGTGGTATGGCTGGATCAAAGGGCAGGCAACAGACTCTTATAATACAGAACTCAGAGAAAAAAGTGAAAGGAATTCTGAAAGATTTGGAGACTGAGAACCTGAATTTAAATCCCAATCCTACTTCTTAGGTATGTGACCATGGGCAAGTCACTTATTGCCTTGAGGTCTGAGCTTGTTCATCTGTATATGAGGGAGATAGTCTAAGTCATCTCTAAAAGAGAGAGAAATATTAATAAACATATCAAATTGCACTTAGAAGTTGGAGAAACTTGTAGAATATTTTAAATTGATTAAGTATGCCTCACATAACACAAAATGGTATTCACAATACTAGCCTATAATAACTGAGTCTTTTCTTATATAAGCTAATGACTTAAGAATTATGTTCCACACAATGACCAATTCCAAACGACTCATGATGAAACAGGCTATCTTTCCCCTAACTGAAAGGTCATGAGAGCTGCAGACTGAGGCTTATTTTTTTTGGACATGGCCAATGAGGGAGTTTGTTTTGCTTGACTATGCTTATTTGTTACAAGGGCTTTGTTTTTCTTTCTTTTTTCAATGGGGAGAGGAGAGGTAGGAGGGAGAGAAGGTGAATTTTCATTCATTAAAAGAAAAATAAAATTCAGTTAAAAATTACCCAATAAATGAAGCAAAACTGTTAAAAAACATTAATGTGGTAAGGTAATAACATTATAAAATAATATGAAAATAGAATATATTTTTAAACGTTTAGAATTTCAGAAATTTAGAAATTTTAAAAATTTAGAACATTTAAAACTTGTAGAAGTGATTATGGAATGATTACATAATATACAATATTATCTATAATTATGCCATAATAAAATATTGTGATAGAATAATATGGAAAGATAATATTAAAAAACAACACTTGTAGCCCCCAACTTTGAGTGTTTGCATTACATTAAAAGAGAGAGAAGCCATTCCAGCCCTGACTGATATCTCTAACTGTATAATCTTGAGCAAATCACTTCATCTTTCTGAAACTTATTTATTTGCAAAATGAGGGGCATAGATTGGGTGATTTCTAGAGTACTTTCCAGCTCTATAATCATAGAATAATCATATGATAACCATTCTAATGAGATTTGCATATACTATGCCATATGAAGTATGTCATTCTGTATTACTGAGGTTGAGCAGAATTTTTCTAGTTCCTGAACCATAAAAGTTGAATCCATCTCTGTAGAACAATGATGACCAAATTTCCCACAGTTTTAAACAGCTATTAAATGAGCAGATTTTCCCAGCCTTTGGTGGGAAAGGTCCATCAACTACCATGGTTTAATCCTAATTTGGAGTAAGATTATTTTAGTTTTCCAGATTGCCTCCTAACTTCTCCCAGAAACTCAGGCTCATATTTTTGGTACCAATATTCTACTAGTGATATATAGCTGCAAGACAGGAATGCAGTAGTCTCCTGAAAACTGAAAATATATATCTCAAATATATATTTCAAAGAGGACAATTGATAAGTGCTTGGGGAACATGAACAAGCAGCAATGTATATCAAATGATGGATGTCTAAGAATAGAAAATATATGAAAGAAAAAGAAAATGAGTGATCACACGTGGTCTAGGGTAACAAATGATTGGTGGCCAGCCCCAGCCCTCCAAAAGTATTCTTGTGATATTAGGAGAAAGAAAAGCAAGTCCCAATAATATTGGGTGGCTTCTCATGAGGAAACTTGCAGGAGGACATTTAAAGGGTCACACAGGATGCAGCTGAATGGATGGGCTGCCACCTGCATCAATGGAAGGACCATATAAATTGATGAGATCACAGATCCATCTGAGTATTTATTAGGGCATAGGGGAGACTTTAAAATATCATCCAAGTAAATTTTCTCTAGCCTCACTTATCCTTCCGTAATATCATAAGAGCAATACATCTAGTAAAGCTAGATTTTCTCATCTGAATTCTTACTTAGTCATACTTGTTAAATAGTTTCAATCACTTTCTTATCAACTATGGGATTAAAGTTTCATTGCATCTTTCATGGTCAGGTTTAGCCTTTCTCCAACCCATCTCCACTGATAGGATCTCACTATGTATAATTTTTCTCTCAGTTGCATAGAGCTGAATAAAGTTGGCAATTTTGAAAGCAAAAGAAGATTCTCCAGTTACCTTTTTGAGCCTTGTTAGATAATAGAACTTTAAAAAAAAAGGAACAGATATAATAACCTTTCTAATAAAATAGTCTCTAAAATGTTGTTACTTTTCAAGGTGTTTGTATCTTTTTGAAAAAAAAATAGAAGACAAAAAAACTAATTCAATCACGTTTCTTCATGACCACCTCCCAACCATGCTGTCTTCATTACAGCTGTAGAGTATCACACTTAAGAGAAAAGCTGTTGCAACAAGTCATGAGAAGTTTGAATAGGGCCAAAGTTTTTAAGATCTTGTTTCCTAAACAGCCAACTTATAAGAAGGATTAGAATAATAATTGTATTTTATAAATAATACTTCTCTTTGTTTATACCACTCTCTACTCCTAACCTCCACTGAGGTCTGAGAAAATTGTAATGATTTCATTTTTCCTTTTTGCATCAATACATTGCAACTGAAATATGCTTTTAGGCAATAGGAAAATTTTCCTTTATTCAGAAGAATTCCCATTTCTCAGTGAAAATAGTTCACATGACTCTTTTTTTAAGAGCAGCATTGTCAACTATGGAGGTTTCAATTTCTAAGTCTCTTCTAGTTTTATAATCAGAATGATTGCATGATATGTACACTAATGAGTCTTGCATGAAGCCCTGACCTTTGGGCCGGAAATGTGTACCACATCAGAATACACAAATTTGAACAATGGATCACAGACCTAGAAGCAGAGAGGACTTTAGAAGTTGTCTAATTTAATCCTTTCATTTTATAGTTGAGAACACTGAGCAGTGAATCAAGATCACATCCTAATTAGAGGTCAAGCTGGGATGCCAATTCAAGAACTCTGATTCCTAATCCAGTGCTTTTCCCACTACATCACATTGTCTATATTTTTTATAGTCTTAAGTTAAGCACTGAGAATAAAATAAAGATGTACACGACATAGCTAGTAATCTTAGATGCTCATGGAAATTAATTGATCACTAAATAAGATTTCTGACATTGATTTTGAATTCCTTATTTTAAAGAGGAAAATGAAGAGGATAAAGGACAGTTTTTGGGAGTTGGGGAAGAAGATGGTGGTATTGACTTATGATTTAATTCATACAGGTAATTCAGGGAGAAGAAATTTCTTCTACCAATACAATGGGTTATTTATTTATAAAGAACTATCTATGACATTAGTAATTTAAGTGATTTGTCCAGTGTCAAAGAGCCTATATATGTCACGTGTAAGTCTGGAACTAAGGTTTTCTTGACTCGTCTACATATTTTGTTTATTGGGGTTTAATTAGTTATATTAAAATATTCATCATATTTAATTAATGAGCTCTCCAGTGCATTTCAAATGATTTTTTAATGTTTTATTTTAAAAAAAAACTCCCAACTTTATAGTACTTATTTATTGCAGTCAGACAAATTGGCTTGGAGGCAAGGATGTTTCTGAAGCCCCTTTTTCCTTTCAAGTTTTTCTCATTCTTTTCACTTGTTCCATATTTTAGTGACTTCACCAGATATAAATAACTTCAGATCATATTCCACCTCCATTTGAGGAGACCAGGGAATATGACGGAAAATAATGTGAACTGTCTGTATACTTTTCTAAGAGCCTCCAGCTTGAGACATTAAGGTCTTAAAGAATTTAGGAGAGTTCTAAATTCAGTCTAATTGGTTATTACTCATTGCCATTGCCAAAACTGTTATGAGGGCCAGGCAACTGGATCTCTGTTTAGAGCACTGAAATTTAGGGGGCAGAGGTAACATTTGTATTCCTTCTGTAGATTAGATAAAATTAAGTTTAGCAACTATTTGGCAAGAATTTGTTAAAATAGGAAGCTATCTTGCTCCTCCTCATCTTACCCCCTGACCCCATCCCACTGGACTATATAGCCTCCCCAGCAGTGGCTTTCCAGGGTCTCAAAGTCTCTGTCTTCCCTTGCCAGGGAAGTGTCTGAGAGTCTTTCTACCCACTTTTCCCTGGACCAAATCTGCCTAAAACACCCTACTGAAGGGCAGGTTTCATGCTACTTTCCTCAGATGACAAAATATCTAGTTAAGCCTCAGGGTAAAGTCTTCATGTTATTGGAAAGGAAATATTTAAACCTGTTCATTTCTATTAGTATTCAATACTATATTATAGTTCAATAGTATTATCAACTTTGGCATTTTCCTTCTAGTCTTAGACATCTTTTACTTAATTTGGAATGGGTATCTGTCACAATTGATCTTAGTTCATCCGTGATATTTTTCTAAATCAGTTTTTCAGTCTGAGAAGTGTTCATTCATTTTCCTCATAAAGCAGTGATGATGTACAATGGTAGTGAGCATCCGAAATTTGATGCACTATACTGGTTAAAAATTGTTAATATTTTTACTGGTTTATATTTAGAGTTATCAGATTAACTCTCGCTCAAGGATGGTTGAGCTACATAAATCTGAGAGGCAGATTTTAATTAGCAACCAACTGAAGTATCAACATTTCTGATCATCTGAATCATATCTTGCTTTTAAGTTTTTGTTGATAATCAGCAATGTTTTATGTAAGATAGCTGGCCTCAAAGTCAGAATGACCTGGATTCGAATGCTTTCTTTGATATAGCCTGGCTGTGTGACATTGAACAAGTCACTTCAGCGCTCAGTGTCCTAGGCCATGTTATGAAAGACTAGAAATTGCAGAGGTGTTGATGGGCATGTGTAGAGGGAGTTTCTTCATCTGAAAATTCCCTATACCATTAAAATTATATGTCTAGTCTTTACTTCTAGTTAATAGAGGGGTTCGTGTGTATGTGTGTGTGTGTGTGTGTGTGTGTGTGTGTGTGTGTGTGTGTGTGTGCCAGAATTGCTTTCTCCCAATGAATTTCCCCAGGGCTTAGTAAATTTTAAACATAAAACTATTTCATCATTTTCCTCAACCTATAGAAGTGATGAAAAGCAAATTCAAACCATCATAAACTTATATTTGCTTATGGGGGGGTGGATTCTTCCTATTGATCTGAGAAAGGCTCTTATTTTCTTACTCAAGTGAGGAGTAGAAAAGAATTCTGAACACAGAGACAAGATGAAAAACTTGCATGACATCCTTAATGATACTGTTTGTTCTCATGTGAAGTTCTTTTAATTCTAAAAATATCACAAATATATGTATCTATATGTTGTATGTATGTATCTATGTATATATTTGCCTACAGTAACTCATGAAGTCTTTTTTTCAGGTCAGATCAACAAGGATTTATTAAGTACCTACTATGTACTAGATACAAAGCAAGGCAGAAAATAGTTTCTGCCTCATATATCTCACAATCTAGTAATTGTGACCTTCTGTTGTTTGGGTGTTTCGGTAACAACCTACTTTTTGTGATCTGATTTGAGGTTTTCTTGGCAAAGATACTGAAGTGATTTGCTATTTCCTTCTTCAATTCATTTTATAGATGAGGAAATGGAGGGAAAGAAGGATAAGTGACTTGCCCAGGGTCATACAGTTAGTGTCTGAGGCTGTATTTGAATTCATGTCTTTCTGACTCCAGGACTAAGTGCTCTCTCCATTATGTCACTTAGCTGCTCAATTGCTACCTACATAGGTATAAATAAGAAGGATTCACATTGATGAAATCACCACTCTTATGTACTAAGGAAATATTCTACTTGTTTGGGCTCTACATACAATAGGAGTGGATTGATGGATACAGACAAGGCATGTAAAAGCACAAAAGGATCCAAAGGAAAAACAAAAGCAAGATGGCCCTAGAGCAGTGATGGGCAAACTTCCCTGTGGGCCAGATCCAGGCCATAGTTTTCCCATCACTGCCTTAAGCAATTCCCTAATCACTACAGCCCCACATCCAGATGTAGTGATTAGGGAATTGCTTAAGGCAGTGATGGGAAAAAACTATGGCCTGGATCTGGCCCACGGGGAATAGTTTGCCCATCACTGTCCTAGAGACAAAGGGGTAATAATGATGGTAGTGGTAAAGATGAAGTTTCTACCAAAGAATCTCCAGTTCCATATACATTTCAAAGATTTATCTACTACTTTGAATTTGTTTCTTGCAATTGGACTTGAGTCACTGGTACATTCATCAACATGCCTGTTTTCCTATGGTAACTCCAATTTTTGTCACTTTCCATTTTTGTCAACTTTGACACTAATGACTATGAGGTAGGATCTCAGAGTTGCTTTCATACCTTTTTTTCAGTAATGTTAACTTTAGTGAATAAGACAAATGGAATGTTCTAAAATAAAGATATAGGAATAATGGATATGATCAATTTACATATACATAAAGGGTTAGTTTTTAAATCATATTCAGTTGATTCTTAGATCTCCTTGGCCTGAAAATAACACCAATACTCTTTGGGACAAGTTCAGAGCATCCTGACCCATATTTCAGTAAAATTCTAGAGCCATTTGGCAAGAAGAGATGGCTAATTCTTCTGTAATTCTTGATCCAATGGAGAAATGATTTCAAATGATCAGTCATTTTTTTCCTAAATTATCTTATTCCTCTTTGGGAAGAAAACTAATCCAATCTTGAAAATCCTATTCTGCATTCTAAATTTGTATCACTCTTGCTTCCACAGACTTTAGCTATCCTTACTGCCTTTCACTCTTAACAATGAGCTAGAAGAAGCAGAGATCTTTTTATAAAGGTCTGTGTTCCAAGTCTTCGAATCTATGTGCTTCAGTGCACATAGATATTGTACGCTGACATGCCTGCTATAAGGCTTTTGTTTTGATATCGCAAAATTGTACTTGGCCAGAGATGAACTAAAGATTTGTGGCACTGGCATTTCATGAGAGCCTACTCTTAAAAAGCAAATTAAGTAGCCAGTTGAGGCTGTAAATGAGCTAGCAGATGTTTGCCAGCCCCCCCTCCCCTTTTTTGGCATGGAATTGCTGTTATGTCTTTAAAAATATTTTTTAATGAAAAAAAGTGTCAAAACAGAGAATAAAGTATGGTTTGATTTGTGAATGATGTAGTTAATGTGTAGACTCTTCATTTTGTGAAAACTCCTTCTAAAGTCAGACAGATTTGGAAATAAATTGTTCAGGCTTATTGGCTTCCCTACACCAATACTTGTAATGTTAGCTTTTTACTGGATAGCAGTCCAGTGTACTAGGCAAAGAGATCAAATCTATCAGTTGCTGTTTGAAGATATTTACAAATTAATCTTGATTCTTTTAACATCAAGAATCTTTCCCCTGAAATTATGAAACATTTTTCTATATTCAGTAGAAGTCAATATGAATTTGTAGCCTTTTGGGGATTTTCCTTTCCACTTCCCTCCCTTTCTGCTAACTTAATTGAAGAATTTCTTTGGAGGTTTTGCTCACATTTTGCATGAGAGAAATGGCACCAAAAGACTGATCATTGTTTATGCCAATTCACAGTTTTTCAAACAGTGTAACAATATGCTTGTTATCCTCATTATGTCCAATATTTGTCATTTTCCATTTTGTCTTAACCTTGAAAATTGCCTTTGCCTTGAAAAGGTATGAACCAGGTCGCCATAGAACTATCTATAGGAAAAACAGGAAGCTGGAAAAAAAGTTGGAATTCCTTTTTTGCCCTTTCCCTACTACTACTCTCTTCCATCCTACATAGATAGGAAACAATGGAAAAAGATGGAGATTCTTGAGGGAAATCTTTTTATTTGGGACAATCAGGGACTCTGATTTTGATAGGGCATTTAACTTATTCCTTGGCATTAATGGTTGTTTATTGAAGAATATCTCCTTTGATTTCCTTTTTTTTTTTTTTAATGTAACGGGCACATGCTCAGATCTCTTAAAATGGGGACATTCCACATGAGAGGTGACATTCTGTGTTGGCCTATCATATGGTTGGAAGCCAATCCTTCCACTGTCCATGTAGGTGTAACTGACTGAAGTTAGATATAACTGACTGAAGCACTATTGTTTTGTCTTTTTGGTGACATCCCGAAGTGAATTTCTCATTCACTCTGAGTAGGGACATAATGTGATAAAGACAGGACAAGTCAATCTCCTCTTTCCCTTTGGCTCTATAGCCCCAAGAAATAAGCATTGTGTTTTGGTCTTCTTTTTCCTATGTGCCAAGGGCTGAGTCCTAAATCCAGGGGCTTGAGCCATGGGTATCTTAGAGTCCATAATTTTATGTCAGATATTATAGCGAGCCCAACAAGGAATCCCTAAGAAGTCAGAGGGCCAGAATTAAGTCCAGGTAGGGCTCTGAACTTGGAACATGGGTGGGATTATTGCTATTATAGGAACTGAATTAAGTTGTCAACTTAATCTTTCTTCTCTCATAAGAGATAAAGTGGTGTTAGAATTATGCCCTTGAATTGCTGGAAGAAGACTTTGGTTGTTTATTCTTCAAATACCTTTTGAGTAAATATTCCTTTGTAAAAACTAATCTGTGGTTAAATGGAATTGGGGTGCTTAGACCCGAAAGTTAGGGAAACATAATCAGTGGAAATTTGCATTAGTGGTAGAAACAAGAGATCTTCTACTTACTTAATATTCACAATACATAACACATCTGACAGTGATGGTAATAAGAGGAGTCATGCTTACATGAAAATAAAACTTTCTTTCATAAAATTATGAATTTTGTAATTACAGTGGAGAAATAGTCTCAATGTAAGATAGTGTAGAGGATACCAGAGAGGAGGGAAAATACCAAATGTAGAATTTTCTTGAGCATAGCAGCCAAGAATCCTCAAAGTATACCTGTGTTCTTTGGATTATTTAAATCTCTGTCATTTGGGTTACACATAAATATATGCTCTGTGTAGAATACTGACCTAGGCCATTTAAAGTAAATCCATATTTATTTGCATCCCCACTCTCAACTTGGTGATCCTGCCAAAATCTTGCTCTGGCACCTCACTGTGACATTAAGGTGACTTGGGGTTCTTGAAAGTTATGCCAGTGGAACGAAAGCAAATCCTCCCAAGCTGGGAAACATTGAGTACTGTATGTCATTTGTCTGAGAACCAGCTTAGTTAAGTTTGGAAAGGCTCATCACCAGAAGGTTGGCCAACAGGCAGTGAATTATTTTGGCTACAGCAGCTCATGACACCATCTATTAAGACTGTAGGAAATAATTAGAATGGTCCCCAAACAAAATGGGCTGCCTGAGGAAGGAATATTTTCCCTATCACCTCAGAGGCTTATTGAAGATATTCAAGAAAGAATTCCTATTCAAGTGGGGGTTGGATTAGGTGGTACAACTTGGAGATTCTCCTATATGATATAAATGAATTTCTGACTCCCCCAACTACTAGTGTCTTTGTTCCCAAATGCCATTCATTTAACTTCTGTGTAGGTATGGTTTTGTGTATGGTGCAGGATGAAATGAGCTAAAACAGAACTATTTGTACAATGAGAATAGTGTAAAAATAAATAACTTTGAAAGACTTAAGAATTCTAATCAATGCCATGACCTTTCATGATTCCAGAAGATGAATGATGAGGAAGGCAGTCCACTTCCTGACAGAGTGGTGATGGCTTCAATATGCACACAAAGTTTGTGTAGGAATTTATTTGATTTGACTTTGCATATCTGTTAAAAGCATTTTTCCCCTTCTCAAAGGGAGAGTAGGTAGAAGGAAAAGAAGTATTTTCTAGTGGGAAAAAATAGAATTAATTTAAAAGATACACACATGAGATAGAGAACCAGACCTGGAAATAGAAGATTCTATGTTCAAATCTGACCTCAGATACTTCCTAGCTGTGTAACACTGGACAAATTGCTTAATTCCAATTGCTTAGCCTTTACTACTCTTCTGCCTTGGAACTGATACTTAATATTGATTATAAGACTTAGAAAGTAACGGTTTTTAAAAAAAGATGTGCACATGTTATGTATGTGTATTCTACATATAGAGAGAAACAGAAGCAGAAAAAGACAAAGATAGATAGACAGAGAGAAAGAGAAAGAGAAAGAGCAAGAGAAAGAGGAGAAACAGATAAGATATATGGCCTTGACGTGACGCAACTAGATGGCACAGTGGATAGCGTTGGGCCTAGAGTCAGAAAAACTCTCTAGCTTCTCTGTTCTGAAATCTATCTTCTCTTTCCTTCATGATATTGCTTTATGTGAGCACCTGATTTGGAGTTAGAAGAGCTCTGTTTAGACCTGGCTCTTCTAGGAAACTTTGGGCACATTTTCTTACTATTTGGGGGTTCAGTTTCCTCATCTATATAGAAATTGAACTAAATTATTTCTAAGGCAGCCTTTACCTCTCAATCAGTAAGGATCTAAAGTTAGAGGTAGTACCTAAGAAACATAATGCAATTCTTATACCAGGAACCAATGATCAGCAGAAACCTGTACAGCTACCTCTGAGACCACAGAGAATTCTACTTTTATCCCACTAGCGACAAAAATAGAGATTTAGATGAGTGATTTTTTTTTGGTATAGTAGATTCCCAGTTGAGAAAATTCCCTCTACCAAAGCAAATAGCCATTTGCTCTGAAGTGTATAGTCTTAGAGAATTACCTAAAATACAGAGAGATAAATGGCAGGCCAGTGTCACATGGCTTATACGTGTCAGAAGCAGGACTTAAATTCAGGTCTTCCTGACATTGAGAACAGCTGTCTACCCACTACGTGACATTTGCCTCCCATTATTATCCCACTAAGGGTAATTTAATCCTGCATAATGAACAGAATAGGAGCAATAACTCATTTATATGGGATGACATAAAAGGTTGAAAAACCTATTACTTTGAAAGAATTCTTATGGTCCTCACTTCCTAAACTACCTCTTTTAGAAGCAGGAAATTATATTCAAAAGTAAATTAAGATGTCTGAATTACTTGGAAAATTTAAAATCCACAAGTTCCAGATTTGAGTCAAGTATGTTTCCTGAAACCTTGTACAGAGTTTGAATATGCTGGCACCTGCATCTCACAGGCAATACCTTTGTGTAAGAGGGAGATTTTAGGTAGAAATTGAGTTCACCTCCTTCCTCATGATAAATGAAGCCTTAGAGGAGGATTTTATTTGAGAATTGCCATGTAAAGTGGTATGTGTTTGGAATCTGTGGTCAATGACCTTGGATTTAAATCTTACCTTTGAGGCTTACTATTTATGTGACCTTGGGCAAATCACTTAACCCTCCTGCCCCTCAGCTTCCTCTTTTTTTTTAAACCCTTAACTTCTGTGTATTGGCTTCTTGGTGGGAGAGTGGTAAGGGTGGGCAATGGGGGTCAAGTGACTTGCCCAGGGTCACACAGCTGAGAAGTGTCTGAGGCCAGATTTGAACCCAGGACCTCCCATCTCTAGGCCTGACTCTCAATCTACTGAGCTACCCAGCTGCCCCCAGCTTCCTCTTTTGTAAGATGGCCTCTAATGTCCCTTCCAGCCCTAGACCTCTGAATGCAAATGCTTCTTTTTATTATGTCCTGAGGCATATTTAATTATTCTGGCTACAGTTACTTTCACAGAAGCTAAATTAAATGCTTTTAAAATATCAGAGAAAAAAAATTCAAAGCCAACCTTTGAAGAAAGTTATTCTGAACTTTTGGAGGAAATATATAAAGGCAATATGGCCTTGTTCAAATCTGGCATCACAGTACATAAGGAGGGTGCCAAAGAAACTCCTTTAGAGGAAACAAGGATTATTCTGTTTTGGAAGTTATGAAAGAGAAAATAAATAGCACAAGATATAATTTAATTGGGAAGAATATGGAGGAAATTGCATAAAATTTTGGCTGAATTAGCACCAAGTGATACATACTTCTGATTCTAATAAACAAAAAATTGAACAGTAATTTAAATTTAGTCCAACTTAACACAAACTAGCATAGAAAGATTTCAGTTGTGTAAATGTGGAAAATCCTTTTGTGTATGGGTTAGACAAGATAGCTCCTGAGACCTCTTTTAACTTTCAAATTCTGTTTCTGTTGCATACTGGAAGGATATAAAAAACCAAAATTGAATGTTTATTAAGTGTCAGGCACTGTGCTAAGCAACTTACAAATATTATCTCATTTGATCCTCATAACAACTCTGTGAGGTGGGTGCTATTATTATCTTGATTTTATAGTTGAGCAAACTGAGGTAAAAAGAGATTAAGTGACTTGTACAGGGTCACACAACTAGTAAGTCCCTGGTTTTGAACTCAAGTAATCTTAATTCAAGGCCCAGCATGGACAGTCTCTAGGGCTGGCTCTATACAGTTAGTCTTGTGCTAATAGCTCTTCTGAATTGGTTTTTTTCCTTTGTTACAGAGAATGGCTCTGAGAGAGGGGAGGATGGAATAGAAATGGAAATAAAGGTCACATAAATCTCAAAAATATCAATACATTTTAACAAACAATAATTTTTCAATTTGTATAAGATTCTTTTAAATTAGATTTAAAAAATTTTTAAATCAGATTTTTTGGCAAAGAATTTTGTGGAAAGAAATTTTAAACATAGTGATTGTCAAGGAATCTTTGTTTCTCTTCTATGTATACATTTTATTTTTGTCCTAGGGCTTCAGTGGGGAGAAGAGAGGAACCATTCAGGGGGTTCCTGGTGGCTGGAGGATTATGGTGCAATCCACTAGAGAAGGATTCCACCATATCTCATTAGCCTGGTTGGAGGGCCTAGAGAACTGGATATTGAAACATTACTCAAAATAGCAGAGAAGGGGAAAGTATCTATGTGCCACTCTTCTCCCTTAGGGTATCTCTTAGAATGGTCCATGCCAAAGGGGAGCCCGAGTACTGTCAGCATAGCCTAATCTGGTAAATGTACTTAGAAAGCACCCATTTTCTAGATGCTAGTGTAATGGAAAAATCCTCCTCAGTCCCCCCTACCTAGAGTTCCCTATGGACATAGGTGTAACACAGTCCCCCCAATCCCTGAGATCCCCCTAAATACAAGTGTAAACATTTCTTGCCTGACTGAATCACAACCTCTGATGTCTGTACTTGCCCATGTTCTGATGCCGGTACTTGCCCATCATGTTTGTGTTTGTAACCCATGGAAACCCCTGATGATATATGTATCATGATTCCATAGGAACACCTGATTATGTATAAAATATCCAGAGCCCCTTGCCTTGGGGCTCAGACCTCAGAACCGATTCTGTCTGGGACAGAGCCCATAATAAATCTCCTTTCTTCCTTACTTTCTCTAAATGAATTGTAGTTTCCGCCCACCTGGCTAAACAGAAATGCCCACAATATTAGATTATTGCCATGACAGTCATATACAGATAGGGGTTAATAGTTATTTGGTGCTTTGAGAGATGAATGCTTTTAAACTAAAAGTCTGGATGGTCTGGTAAAGTATATTTATCAAGTGACTAAATAAGAATAAGCCAGAGGAAAGATAATAATGTATGACAAACTTCAAGGAGGTTGACATTGCCTAGACATTGAATAGGTGGCAAGAGTAGTGTGATTTAAGAAGTTCTGAAAAGTCCACTGCCCTAACTAAGCATCTCCCTAACTCATTTACCGTAACAGCTGAAATTCCTGCTACTGGATTAGCTCCTTTGGATTAAAACTTCAAGAAACCCTGTAAAATTGTAAAAATGTTACCTAGGTGAACTGACTTTATTTTCCATGATGACACTACTACCTCTCTGTGTCTCTTTCTCTATCTCTGTGTCTCTTTCTTTCTCTCTCCCCTCATATCTATAGCTATTTGTATGTGTCTATCATCTATCTATCTATCTATCTATCTATCTATCTATCTATCTATCTATCTATCTGTCTGTCTGTCTGCCTGTGCCTGTTGTTATAAAGAAAGAGAAAGGTCCTAAGGTCCTAAGGTCCTAGGGAGGTGTGGATACTAGTGAGGTGGATGTATCTCTGTATTCTCCCTAGGTGCTGGTGATGGGGGAACACCAACCGCAGTCACCCTTGCTAGTTGTTATAATTTCCCCTTTCAATAACAGTTGCCCAGGGAAGGACCCCAAAAGGTTAGATGGATGGGTAACCCTTTCAGGTCCAAGCTGGGGTTGGATCAGTTATTAATATTGAGCTCTGATTAGCCTTGGATCACGTTTGTTATCTGACTGCATTTGCTTCCTCCCCAAGGGTCGTGATATAAAGACCACTCAGGAAGGTATTTATTAAGTACTTTTATCTATGATCTATAATTAAGGAAAGGATAATCAGAATAAGGATTGGGGATTGGGGACCCTGTCAATCTAATGTCTATAATCTATAATCACTCAGAACTGGAGGCTATTGACTTAGTAGAAGCTGGAGCTTTATTCTTCACAACCCCTCTGGCTCAGCTTGGCCACTAAGCCAGAGAAGTGACTGCCCTTGATGCAGCTGTGTTGGTGAGTTTCTCTTAGCTTCTCACTATAAGTGTTTAGTGATGCGCTAGCCCTCACAGCCTTCAGGAAATATATAGATCCTACCCACCCTCTGCTTCTTCAGACCTCTCTTCCTCCCTTCACCACCCAGGGACCCAAAGACCTAAAGAGCTAGGAAGATTCAGAGACCAAAAGATCTAAGGGACCAAAGTCCAAAGTCCGAGAGAGAACCCCTTCAGGTGGCTGTTAGGGATATTTATAGTCCCAGGCCAACTGACTTTGCCCCTGGCTCATGGCATCTGGGAACATTCCAATCTCTCCAATTGCCTCCCTTATCAATCAAGGTGACTTCTCAGGATTTGAATATAACACTGTCTATCTCTGTATCGTATCTTATCTTATCTTACCTTATCTTATCTATCTAATCTGTCTATCTATCTACACATCTACATTTACATATCTCTAACAATTGATGCATTGATATATCTGCATATAGACATGTAGATATTTATGTACATATGTACAACTATTTGTATATAGATAGCTATTTATATATAGATATGTAGACACATTTAGATATCTATATGCACATATAACTATAAAGATATATAGATACATACGTAGACATCTATCTATATATAGTATCTATAGATTTTATCTTTCTGTCTATAAACCCTAACCTTTCCCATTGCATTCCTAATCAGAAGACAATGTGCTTTATTCCTCAATTTATACACATGTAATCTGAGATACATATCTAACACATGGATATATCCATATATGTCAGATTAGATATGTGTATGAATTGTGGGATAGAGAACAACTGTGTTATGATTAGGAATGTAAATGAGAAGGATTAAGATTCAGAGTTCAAAGAGTCAATTTATTTGCCCTATTTTGAAATTCAAGCACACTTTATAATTATTTTTTTATGAAATGGGTTAAAATATGCATCTGTTGTCACATTTGGAGGAGCAGGAAGAAACTTTCCATTTCATATATATATATATTATATATAAAGTATTTCAATTTATATTATTGAAAATAGTAAATACTGATATTCATCATCAAGCTTTTGCAACATGGTATTATTTACATGATATAAATTAGATAGCATTTTTCATTATTAACATTATCTAATGCCCATACATAAGTCATTTACAAACACAAAATTGCCATTCTCATTTTTAAAGAGCTAATAGTCTAAATCCAATAAAGATGATTCATAGGATAAATTAAAAGACTCACATTCCTAATCTTTGGATAGGCAATGTCAGGACAGAGATAAATGCAGAAAGATTTCACAAAGGAAATCAGATTTTAAAGAAGGATTCAAAGAATCAGGGAACGAGGTATCTGTCAAAGAAATGTATATGAAAGTTCCCCCCATATCCAGAAATTATAGGATAGTAACTGGAAAGACCAGAGAGAACAGATTTAAAAAGAAGTAAGTAGTTCATAGTCTTGAGTCCAATACTCAGCTCCCTATAAAAGCTTCCCAGACATTACACAATCAAAGTTATTATCTAATGCATAAAAATATTAATAATAAGAAAAAAGTACTACTACTACAGATTTAGACTTTATTTGGTAGATAATGTGGAACTATAGAAAGGCTTTTGAACAATGGAATAATACTACCAGAACTGCAAATTAGGAATATTAATCTGCTTACCTGTGCAGGAAAGATTAGAGAAATAGACATGTTTTGTCTTCCTTCTAAGATTATAGAAACCCTTAAGGAAAGGAGCAGGCATTATTTTTGTATCTCCCCCTGTGCTTAGCACTGTATCTTGCATTTAACAAATTAAAGGACTATTGGAATTAGAGGTAGAATGAAAGGCTCTGTGTTTTCATTTCTATGCAACAATAACTGATGGATTAATAATGGAATTTCCCAAAGTGCATGCTCATCTTAGGAGTAAAGAAACTGGTTTAGGTTATGTATTGCAAATGTAGAGCCAGAAGTAATTTTAGAGGTCAGCTAATCTTACCCCTCCATTTGACAGATGGGAAATTGAGGCCCCAAATTGATTAAGGTACTTGCTCAAGGTCACAGAACTAATCAGAGGCATAATTTGAACCCAGGTAGTCTTGATTTCAAGGGTGGCAATTTATCCACTGTCATGATCCCTCTCTTTGGTTTCTAAAGAAAGTTGGTAAGATTTTCTAACCCTTCCTCAACCATCTTACCCATTGTTACAGTTCCTTCCTTTACCTATGATATTTAAATAAACATGATTTGCATCTTAGTTGATTTTCTAAATAAAAACTCCATTAATCATCTCCAGGGAGCAGGGGCTTAGAAATTTCAAGCAATATTATTCCAAATCCTCCACTCTAATTTCATTCTGATGTTACCAAAAGTAAATTGTCCACTGAACCTGGGTTCCCAAAGGGCAATGAGAGCAGGAGAAAAATCCTGGAAGCTCCTTATTTAGATTGTCATCTTAAGGCCAAATTATAATTATAATTGTTGTGAGAGGTTCATTACCAGAGGATTGACCACCAAGAGATCAATTGTGTCAAAACCAGGATGAAAATCTTCTGCTGCAAAGGGTATTTAGAAGAACACATGTATCTCTTCATTAAAAGGAGGTACTGGCTACTCCCGGCGTCTCTGAGGCTGCAGAGCTGGGTGACAAGTGGGGCTCCTCTTGGGCAACACATGGGACTCCACTGCTCTGACAGGCTCCTCTGCTGGGACAGGACAGCAGTGGTGAAGGCTCTCCTTGCCCTGCCCTTTCTCCCTCCTTGGTGCAGATTGTGAGGGAGCTGCTTCAGTGTCTCCTCCTGGATGGGCAAAAAGCCCTGGGGAGCCAGTGGACCCCATGACTTGTTGGGAAAAAGGAGGGGAGCCAGTGCCCCTTCCTCCTCCTCTTTGCATTCTCCAGGGGGCTGATTCGAAAATAATTATTTTCCAAAGAGGTTATCAAGAGCTCCTGTCTGTTCCCCACCATTTAGTAGCAAATGGTCTCTAAATGGCTGTTTAGGTGATAGCTTTTTTCATACCAGAGAAATGAAAAGAAATGAAAAATACACAATGCTGTATGTCTTAGTGAGACTTATTGAAGATTGTTGTTGAAGAGCGACAATGAAAAATACTAAGACCTTCTTTCTGGCAGGTAGGTTTCTTATCTAATCCTGTAAAACACTGTTACTTGTCAACTTCTGGTCACCACCCAATGAAAATCATCTTTGAATTAGCTAATGATAGGGTAGTAGTATAGAAGATGGCCTAGATGTGGGGCTTTTATAACATTGGGGACTTACTTTTTTGGAGGGCAAGGGAGGTTGTTATCTACTTCCTTGTATCTCTGGCTTCAGAGTTTAAGTGTTCCTTTGTGAGAAACTAGGATGGAATTAAGCCATAGGATATTGATATTTGAATTCATTTCTAAAATCCATCAATCAATAAAGATATTAAGAAAAGACTATAAATTAGGCTATTACTATGTTAACTCTGAAGAGTAAAAACAGCTCTTGTTCTCATGGAGTTTATATACTAATAGGAGGCAAAACATGTACATAAAAAGGGATATACAAGATTTGGAGAGAATAGGTGAAAAGTAGTAAAGGAAAGCAGAGGCATTAGCAGCATGGGGAAACCAAGAAAAACCAGCAGGTATCATTTTAGCTGAGTCTTGCATGAAGTCAGGGATTCTAAGAGATAGAGATAAGGAAGGAAATCATTCTGGACATAGGGGACAGTAAGTGTAAAAGTATGGAAAAGGAAAATAGATAGCATGTGAAAGCAGCAATTAGACCAATATAAAGGATTGAAAAGGGGGCAGTTATGTAGAAGATGACTGGACAGTTAGATTGAGTCAGTTTATAGAGATTTATATGCTAAATAGAGGAGTTCATGTTGCTCCAACAGGTAATAGATAGCCAATGGAGTTTATTGTTTGTGTGTGTGCGTGTAGAGCAGTGACACTACTCTTTAGGAAAATTATATTAGCAACTCTGTGGAGACCGGATTGGAGTGGGAAGAAACTTGAGGAATGGAGATTGATTAGAAGATTATTATGGGGGCAGCTGGGTAGCTCAGTGGAGTGAGAGTCAGGCCTAGAGACAGGAGGTCCTAGGTTCAAACCCGGCCTCAGCCACTTCCCAGCTGTGTGACCCTGGGCAAGTCACTTGACCCCCATTGCCCACCCTTACCAATCTTCAATCTATAAGACAATACACCGAAGTACAAGGGTTTAAAAAAAAAGTTAAAAAAAGAAGATTATTATAATTCAGATGAGATGATGAGGTGATGAAGGTGATGAAGACCTGAATTAGAGTGGTAGCTACATAAGAGGAAAGTAGTGGGCATATATCAGAGATGTTGGGAAGTAGAAGTGGAAAGATTTAGAAACTGATTAAACATATAGTGAGATTAAAGAGTCAAGGATGATACTCAAAGGACTGTGATACTCTCAATGGATATAGTGAAGTTGAAAAAAGGAATGTGTTTGGAAAGAAAGATAATGAGTTTTATTTTTGATATGTTGAGTTTAAGATGCTTTACAAGAATTCCCTTTGAGATGTAGAATAGGCAGTATAGTATGTGGTGTAACCAGAGCTCAGGAGAAAGACTAATGCTAGATATATAGAACTAGGAATAATTAAAGAGATAATATTGAATTCGTAGATATTTAGTAGATTTTTCCTCCTCTTCCTCCTTTAAGTTTGCAAAGAACTTTACATATATGATCTCATTTGGTCCTCATGAGAACCCTGTGCAGTAGATTTTGTTATTATTATTTTCATTTTATAATTGAAGAAACCGAGGCAAAATGGACTCAGCTGGATCAGTTATATTCTAGATGGTATAGTTCATGAGAGGAATTGTGATTTGCCTAGAATCATAGAGCTAGTAAAAGTTGAAGTAGTATTTGAACTCAGATTTTACTGATTATAATTGCATTGCTTGAATCCATTATTTCTATTATGTCAAACTCATTGCTGAGGAAAGTAGCCCACAAGTTCCCAAATGTGACCTGAATTAGAAAAAAAACATAATTGGCAAATGTTTACAAAATAAATAAAATACACTGAAATATAGATCATGATTATTTGTGAATTTCTAAGTCAATATATGGCCCACAGGGATCTATTTCTATTTGAGTTTGACATCACTGCAACTATTCTATCTAGTTACCTAACAAGTAAGAAAGAGGAGAGAGAGAGTGAAAAGGAGAACCCAACAAAAAGCCTTGAGGGATACCCACAGTTAGTAAGTATGAATGGATGAAGATCCAAAGAAAAAGAGTAAAAACTGACAGGCAGAAGGACAACTAAGCAAGATTATCACAGAGAAGAGAGAGTATTCAGGAGGAGTTGGTCAATGGTGTCAAATATTGTCCCCCCAAAAAGTCAAGAAGGATGAAGACTAAGAAAAGACTTTTTGATTTGATAATGAAAAGATCATTGAGGGGCAGATACTGAGCATTGATTCTAAGACAGAAAGTAAGTATTTAAAATTTTTTGGGAACTTTTTTGAAAAAAATCCCGAAACTATTATAGTATTTCAGTCATTTCAATCATATCCAACTCTTCATGACCTGATTTGGGATTTTTCTTGACAAAGATATTGGAATAGTTATCCATTTCTTTCTCCAGATCATTTTATATATGAGGAAACTGAGGCAAATAGGATTTTGTACCTTGCCTAGAGTCATATAGATCTTTAGTGATGAGGCTAGATTTGAACCCAGAAATATGAGCCTTCCTGATCAACTCCAGCACTCTATCCACTGCACCACATAGCTGCAAAGAATACTAAAGACAAAAATCTATAATTATATTTTAAGATGTAATCTGCAAAAAATATAGAGAAAATGAAGTCAAGAAAATCATACTCAACATAAAACTTATAGGAAAATGGACCAGATGGAGGACACAGTTGTTTTTTTCCTCAAATTTCATAATTTAACATTCAATTTTAGAGGCTTATCCAGGTGTTCAGTGAAATCGGAATTAAGTGGGTTTTTATAGATCCTCCTGGGGAAACATTTGAAGGGCTCCTTCTACGTATAATTAAAAATTGACTTAAATATTCTAACTGAGTTAACTTTTGCTAGTTTCACAGGATTAGTCAGTTCATATTCTATTTCCTTTCACATTAAATTCAGCACAGCTGCTTGAAGAAAACCATCACCACATCTACACTGCAGATCTGCAATTCAATTAAAAATTTCATTTAAATGCTGACTGTGTGAACAGCTTTGCTTGGGCAGTAGGGGAGTTAATAGACCTCTTGTCTATCTCAATATCTTCAACTGTTAAATGTGGTTAATAGTAGCATCTACTTCCCAAGATTGTGATGAATATCAAATGAAATATTTGTAGAGCGCTTACACACTACTCTGGCACGTAGCAGGTACTTAAAAATATTCATCCACATTTTCCTTTCCTACTTGTGATTGAGGATACCCATATTGCATTAAAATTTTGACCCATATTAAAAATAGCATCTTTATAGAATTCATGTTTTGTCCCTGAATATGTGTCTATGAAAAACTGAATTTACCTAGCTGCTAAGTAGAGTATTTAAGCCAGTTCAACTACAAGCATCTAGGACTTCCCATTTGTATTTATACAATGAGCAGAAAAGAGTCTAGCACGCAAGCATCTCTTAAAGAATAAAATTAGGATATAGTTATCACCCACATTCCTGGTGAAGCCTTTCTTTTCATTTCTATTCTCCAAATGGATTGGCCTGTCATCTTTTTTGGGGGGAAACCTTAAGGAAGTCACAAAAATTTGGGAGCACTTTTTTTATATTCTTAAAGAGAAGACTTTTTTTATTTAAACATTTATTAATATTCATTTTTAACATGGTTACATGATTCATGCTCCTCCTTTCCCCTTCACCCCCTGCACTCCCCCCCCCCACCCATGGCCGATGCACATTTCCACTGGTTTTGTCATGTGTCCTTGATCAAGACCTATTTCCAAATTGTTGGTAGTTGCATTGGTGTGGTAGTTTCGAGTCCACACCCTCAATCATGTCCACCCCGACCCATGAGTTCAAGCAGTTGTTTTTCTTATATGTTTCCTCTCCTGCAGTCCTTCCTCTGAATGTGGGTAGCGTTCTTTACCATAAATCCCTCAGAATTGTCCTGGGTCATTGTATTGCTGCTGGTACAGAAGCCCATTACATTCGATTTTACCATAGTATATCAGTCTCTGTGTACAATGTTCTTCTGGCTCTGCTCCTTTTGCTCTGCATTAGTTCCTGGAGGTCTTTCCAGTTCACCTGGAACTCCTCCAGTTTATTACTCCTTTTAGCACAATAGTATTCCATCACCAGCATATACCACAGTTTGTTCAGCCATTCCCCAATTGAAGGGCATACCCTCCTTTTCCAGTTTTTTGCCACCACAAAAGCGCAGCTATAAATATTTTTGTACAAGTCTCTTTATCTATGATCTCTTTGGGGTACAAACCCAACACTGGGAGCACTTCTAAGAGGGTTTCATGGAACGTACAGTTTTTCTATTTTCTTTACCTCAGCTTGTCTTAGTACTTGTTGCTCTAGTGCACAGTTTAGATAGACACCTCCAACTATGTGAACAAACTCAGGAGGCTTTCCCCACTTCTAACATAGACTCTCATGCATGTAATAGTTACCCTCATGACCTGGATTGCCAAATAGAGATGAAATTTTGCTCAAATATTAGATATGAAATTAGTATTTTCTGTTTTCGCTCATACTCCCAATCCTTAGGATATTTCATACTCTCAGGTCCCTTTGCTCAGAATTCTCCTGATTCTTCCATATGAATCAGAATTTCTTAGGAAAATTTGCACACTTAAAAAATGATTGTGGGAAGGCCCTCTCTGGTATGTAAATAAAAAGAAAAATGGGAAAAATGCTCATCAGCCTCCCAAGCATAGAAATCATCATGATTAAAGGTGTTTAGCTAATTCTGGGCAATGTTGGGTATGATTAGGCCTCAGCTCTCAAGAGACATTTGGTCAACTCTAGGCTGCTCCTATATCCTTCCTGGAGCTCTCTGATCATATAGCTATTACCATTTGCCCTCTACCACTTCTTTACCAGACCTAGTGATGCCATCTTTTTTCCAGAGGACAAGAGGACAAGAAATGAGAGAGAAAAAGAGAGACAAAGTGACAGAGACAGAGACAGAGACAGAAGGCAGAGGCAGAGACAGACACAGACAGAGAGAAAGAGAGAGAACCAATTGTTGGTGACATCTTGTTGGAGGGCTCCTGCTCGTGTCATAAGAAGAATCATTGCTACTCTAGAGGAGGAAGACGATTTTCTGGTACCAGAATCTTAAAATTTATTCTGCCAGTATTATTTCCCCATGGGAGAAAAAAATCAAAGCAAAGTCTTCATGAGCTATAATTTAAAACAATGGGTTTTGTATAACAAAATCTCACCTAAAAATTTCCCTCAAATAAGATATTTTCCAAGCATGTGTTAAACTCATATAAGAGTCTATAACAGATATGACGCTGGAGATGTGTTCAATGACTAGTCAAGTCATTGACATCAAACCAACTAAAAAGCAGGTTTACAGATGTTCACCTAAAATGGTCATCAATGTTATGGACAGTGTCCTGGTACAGAGATTAAATCGAAGATTTCTCTTTCTGGGCAGATGTTCCTGTTCATGAATGTGATCATGGTGATTGCATCAACCCCCAACCCCAATACAAGGTCATATGGATGGAGTGCTGGGTCTGGAGTCAGGAAAATCAAACCTCACACATTAACTAGCTATATGTGTCTGGGAAAGTTATTTAATCTGTCTCCCTCAGTTTCCTCATCTATAAAATGAGGATAATAATAGCACCTACCTTCTAGGGCTGTTGTTGATAAAATGAGATATTTGTAAAATAACTGTAAATCTTAAAGTGTTATATATACATGTTAGTTATTATTATTATTCTTCTTAAAAGGGGCCCTTGCTGAAATTCGCAGTCATTCAAAAGAGGTCAAGCTAGATATTCCTACTAAATAGAGAAAAAGCACCAAATGCACATGTATCTGCCCCAGATCTAGCACTCATTTCATTCAGGAGTTGGGTAGATTATTACAATTATCTACATTTGAGGAAATCTAGATATGAAATATATCTGACCTCAGTTTGTAGTTTTTACTTGATTAACTTTATTTATAAGCAAAAGACCAAAAAGATAAAACTAACTGTCTTTCGGGTTAGTCTTTAAGATCTGATCCAATCTGTGTCAACCCAGAGTCCAATGGAGAGTGGGAGGCAGGTTTTTCTTTTGAGTTTATCTATGAGAGGCAGGAGAAGTAGAGGGCTGTAGTCAGTCTGTCAATAAGCATTTATTAAGTGCTTGCTATGTGCTAAGGACACTGGGTTAATCATTGGGATTAAAAACATATCGAAGCAAAAACAAAAAAAAACCCAGTATCAGATCTCAAGAAGCTCTTAGTCTAATGAGGAACACGAATACAACTAATTATAGTTGTACAAACAAGATAAGTATATGATATATTGTAGATAATCAACAAAAAAAGGTACCAGCATTAAGGAGGATATGGAAAAGCTTTTTATTAAAGGTAGGATTTTAGTAGGAACTTGAAGGAAGTCAGGGTTAGCGATGAAGAGGGAGAAAATTCCAGGCTTGGGGACCAGCCAGTATCTGAAGAATAGCAAGGAGGTCAGCATCACTTGATCACAGAGCACCTTTTTAAATTTTAAAACTGGAGTAGCATATAGGTACAGAGAGCCAGGTGTGAAGGTCAGGAGAACCTGTGTTCAGATGTGGTCTCAGACACTTCCTAGCCATGTAACCTTGTTTAAATAACAATCTCAATTACCTAGTTCTTACTAATCATCTGCCTTGGAACCAATACTTAGTACTGATTCCAAGACAGAAGGTAAGGTTTTTTTTTTTAAATTTAAAACTGGAAAGGCAAGATGGGACCACATTATGAAGGGCTTTGAATGCCAAATGGGATTTTATATTTGGTACTAGAGATAATGGGGCAGCACTGAAGTTTATGGAATACAGGAGAGATGGAGTCAGATTGTTTGTAGTTTAAGAACTTGAGGGGATGACAGGGTGAACTGAAGCTTTGGATAGGGTGACCAGGACCTTGATGTGTTTATTGGTACCAGGGATGGGACCAGGATATAGGGAGAGACTGAAAATTAAAGAGAGGAAGTGAGCATTGAGGTGTGGTATTTGCCAGGAGAAACAGAAGAGCCTGGAATGATGGGCACAAATAGAGAGGTTGTCTTGGCAAGGAGATGGGTTATGTTTTCATTATAGACTGTGACCAATAAATATGAAATGAATACACATATAATCTCAGTAAATACTAAGTCCTACAATCATTGGAATACTTTTATTTGTTATTTTTGTGTACTCAGCACAAATGTTTATTTCATTTGCCAAGAGACAGGACATAAATGACTAAAGGTATAAAGCAAGAAGGGGTAGAAACTCATAAAATTGGGAGATGAGGAATAGAAATAAATCACAATAACATGTGTTGTCTGAACTATAGTTACAAGAGAAACTCAATGGCTGATGTAACAGTGGGTGGATTTATAAACAATATTCGTTTTTTTGGCTGACATAGAGAGACCTGCCTCCTGCTGCCTTTGCTATCAGAATACATGTTGAAAAGTCTGTCTTCTTTGACTTCCTTGATATGCCCCACTTTCCCCAGTGCCATGTAAACAGCTTAGAGATATTTGTGAGGGAATAATCTACCAGAAAAACAATGTTCAAAATTCTTTTTAGGCTCAGATTTGTCCTTTTAAAAATTTAAATGTTCCTGCAATAATTCAACAAATGTTTATTTAAAAAATCCCTTTCAACAATTAGACACTCCCCCTTTTTCCATTCCTGACAGATTTTCCAGTAGTTCTCAAACTTTTTGGATTTTGCTTGTTTTAGAAGGAAAAAAGACCCTATGAATATTTATTTGGACCTCCAAGAAAAAGAAAGAAAGAAAGAAAGAAAGAAAGAAAGAAAGAAAGAAAGAAAGAAAGAAAAAATAAAAGAAAGAAAGAAAGAAAAAAATCAGAAAAGATTTGTGAGATTGCTGCCTGGACAAATAACCATTACTAGGTTACACATTTTTAAAATGTGATGTAATATAACTATTTTTGAAAGTAAGGGCCCTTTCAATATTCTAAGCCCTTTTCTCCATGTAGTTTTATAAACTGAGAGAACCATATCATTTTCTGGAGAAGAAGTCCAACAGAAAAAGTTTATTACACGAATCTTTATATTTCTTTGTCAGGTTTAATAAAGGTTGTCCTGTTTTTTGATGTTTTATTAACCTGGGTACTTATCTAGGAAGCCTAAGGGTGGTTAGAGCTATATGGGCGAAATTCTGATGCTTCCAAGGTAAACTCTACAGAGGAACAGGAGCTAAAGAGATTTCACAGAGAACTTACAAGGATTAAACGTAAAATGAAACCAGTGAAGTGAAAGCTTGAATGAAATTAAATTAAAGTGAAATTAAATGAAGTTAAATCTGGAATGAAACCACAGCTCTTTGTTAGGACCATAGGCTAGTATCTGGAGCAGAGGTAGTCAAGGAATACTGACTTTCATTCAAGGCATGAACTTTTTCCATTAACAATACCCATGTAGACAATACTGTTGCAAGTCCATTGCCACAGTAGGCAATGAACACTAAAGATACATTATATAGGCACATATTAGGAATTAGTGTAAACGGCAAGGTAGGTGTGCTGTACAATTATATTTCCTGGATCCAGGGATAGCCCTCTATGTTTGCAGCTGTGGGGAATCATGAAAGGCCTCAGAGGGAGTACTTGAGCTGAGTTTTGAAGTAGGCTATATATTTTTTAGAATATATAGAGTTAGAAGCAGCTGTGATCTCTGATTGAGAGTACTGGGCCTAGAGTCAGGAAGACCTGAATTCAAATCCAGCTTCAGACACTTCCTAGCTATGTGACTCTGAGTAAGTCACTTAACCTCTGATTGCCTGATACAAGGACTCATTGAATCCACTGGAAAAGGAAATGGCAAACCACTCCAGTATCCTTGCCAAGAAAATCTCTTGGAGAGCGATGGTTCATGGAGCCATAAAGAGTTTGATATACATGAATGACAACAACAATAATGTATTCTTCAAGGTAGAGGTGAAAAGAAATGTATTCCAGACTTTAGAGATAACCTCTTCATAGGTACAGAGACAGGAGGTAGAATGTTGTTTTCAGGGAACAGCAAGTAGGAAGTATGGGCATATTAATTATAATTTGCATTTATTGAATTTATTATATATTGTACCATTTCACCCATCTCAGCTTCTGACTCTCTAGACTACTTTTCTATCTCATCTTCTCTTGTTATATGGCCGTTTACCCTTTCAGTGTCTTCCTTCATTGGAGGAAATATTCACACCAGTATTAGTGAGTCTCTCTTCTAACTCAGTCAAGCTCCTAACTCTCCACACTACTTTTCTTTTTAAAAAAATTAAATCTTTTCTTTTCTTTTAACTTTTTCTATTTTCAAACAAAAATCAATCTTCCCTCCCACTTACTTCCCTCTTGCCACTCCCATCCCCACTCAGAGAGCAAGAAGAACAAAACCCATCTTACAAAAATATATACTCAAGGAAAACAAAATTTTGTGTTGGTCATGGCCAAAAGAAGTTTTTTTCAATCTGTGGTATGTTCATCATTTCTTTGTCAGGACGTGGGTAGTATGTTTCATCACAAGTTCTTCAGAGTTATGCATAGGCATTGTGTAATCAGAGTTCTTAAATGTTCTTTCTTCCTTTAAAATTTTTTTAAAAATTAGCCAAGATCTGCCTTATCACCTTCTTACTCTCCCTCCTCACTAATGTAGATTTTAAAATTAATATTTGCTTCCAAAGTATAATATTTATAAGGATTTATTAATACTAAATCAGAGAGCTAGAGAAATGCAGGGAACCTTTCCCATTCACCCCAAAGAGGCTCACCCCACCAGCACTGCTTACCACACCATCCACATGCCAGAGAGGGCATGGTGGACACTCACCCAAATTAAATACAGACTGCAAAACCCATGCACATATAGGCAAGGCAAAAGGAATTGTGGGTAATATATAAAGGGAGTTTGGGTAATGTAGTTTCAGGGGTTCAAGATCTTTTAACTTTACATTTCCCCCTGTGATCCTTTGGGAGACCAGTCTCCCCAATGGATCATGAAAACACAATCAAATTAAAATTTACAATAATTTGGAGATGAAAGGGAAATAAAAGGGAGAAAGAACAAAACAAATGTGGCATGCTCTCTTTATTATTCTCTCTACATCATTACACTTCCTGTCTATGTGATTACACAAGAAGAATCATGGGAAATGTAGTTTGAAAGAGCCCTAAATGTCCACAGGAAGTTTAGATCAGGGACCTCAAAATTAGTTCAAGGACCTCCAAATTTTCAATATCTCTAAGAATACAAGAAAAACAAAGTCCATTACAGAACATATAATCATTTAAAACAAATTCCCACATTAACTATGTCCTAAAATAATATTTGCCTTATTCTGCATTCTAAGTCCTCCACCTCTTTATCAGGAATCAAGTAATATATATTTCATTGTTATTCCTTTGGAATCTTGACTGGCCAATACAAAGATAAGAAGTTCATTATACCAGTATCTCATCGTATTTATATACTATAACATTTATCCATTTCCTATTTTATGGACACCTCTTCAGATTCTCATTTTTGCCTCCTTAAAAAGTGCAAGAAGTATTTTTGTACAACTTTAGAATTTGTCTTGCTTAGAACTGATCCCTCCCTTGATCTGACCTCCATCTAATTCTCTGTCCTCTTTCCTTTTCCCTTCTATTTTTCAATTGAGTGAAATGGATTTCTGTATTCAGCCCTGTGTGTATGAGTATTTTATCCTTCTTTCCACAAGTTCAGACAAGACTGAGATCCAAGTGTTAACACCACCTTCCCTTGATTACATAGATGTCTACTTGTGAAATTTGATTATATGAGATAATTTCCCTTAACCTTTCCCTCCTCCTGCCTCTCAGTATATTACTCTTCCCCTCTCTTTCTATTCTTTCCTTAAGATTCTTTTTTTAAAGATGAATAATTTTAATTATTAGGTCTGTCAATATTAGACCATCTCAGTGGGAGGAGATCCTCTTTCCATAAACTTTTTAAATAATTTTTATTTTTTAATAAAGTTATTATGGTTACATTATTCATGTTCTTACTTTCCCCTTCACCCCCCCCCAACCTCCCCCCCATAGCTGATGCGCATATTCCCTGGTTTTAACATGTGTCATACATCAAGACCCATCTCCAAATTGTTGATAGTTGCATTGGTGTGGTAGTTTCGGGTCTACATCCCCAATCATGTCCGCCTCAACCCATGCATTCAAGCAGTTGCTTTTCTTCTATGTTTCCTCTCCTCTGTTCTTCCTCTGAATGTGGGTAGGGTTCTTTTCCATAAGTCCCTCAGAATTGTTATGGATCATTGCATTGCTGCTAGTACAGAAGTCCATTACATTCTATTTTACCACAGTGTATTGGTCTCTGTGTACAATGTTCTTTTGGCTCTGCTCCTTTCACTCTGCATCAATTCTTGGAGGTCTTTCCAGTTCACATGAAATTCCTCCAGTTTATTATTTCTTTTAGTGCAATAATATGCCATCACCAGCATATGCCACAGTTTGTTCAGCCATTCCCCAATAGAAGGGCATACCCTCGTTTTTCAGTTTTTTGCCACCACAAAAATCGCGGCTATAAATATTTTCATACAAATCTGTTTATCTATGATCTCTTTGGGGTACAAACCCAACAACTGTATGGCTGGATCAAAGGGCAGGCAATCTTTTATAGCGCTTTCAGTGTAGTTCCAAATTGCCATCCAGAATGGTTTGATCAGTTCACAACTCCACCAGGAATGCATTAATGTCCCAATTTTGCCACATCCCCTTCAACATTCATTACTTTCCCCTACACTCATTTTAGCCTGTCTGCTAGGTGTGAGGTGATACCTCAACATTGTTTTGATTTGCATTTCTCTAATTATTAGAGATTTAGAGCACTTTCTCATGTGCTTATTGATAGTTTTGATTTCTTTATCTGAAAATTGCCTATTCATGTCCCTTGCCCATTTATTGATTGGTGAATGGCTTGATTTTTTATACAATTGATTTAACTCCTTGTATATTTGAGTAATTAGATACCTGTCAGAGTTTTTTGTTATAAAGATTTTTTCAGAGTTATAATTATCAGTTGTGTATTCCCCAACATTTTGGTATCCTCTCTTAGTTTTTCCCCTTTTTCTTAGGCTATTTCCTTTTAAACCAGTGATTTGTTTTAAACCAGTAACCCTTGTCCCCTCCCTTGATTTACTGCCCTTTCTACCCCCTCCCTTGTTATTCCACTTTTTTTATTTTTAAGGCTTAATGAATTCCCTCTCCCTTCTCCTCCCCTTCCTTTTTTGACCTCTCCATTCCTCTGCTCCCCTTGAATTATCCCTTCTGACTTTCTCAGTAGGATTAGATAGAGTTCTATATCTCAATGGATATAGCTACTCTTCCCTCTCAGGGTTAATTCCACTGAGAGTAAGGTTTAAATATTACCTCTTAATGCTCTCTTCTTCTCCTTCTTATAATAGGATCCATCCCCTCCCCTTCCCACGCCCTTATTGTGTTTATAGAATATCCTATTTTTCTTATTCATTCAAGTTTCTGTTGGTGTCCTCTACTATTCACCCCCCTCTTTCCCCAACCACCCCCTTATCATCTTAGACCATTTAGTACTCCAACCTCTCCCTGTGAATAATTCTTCTAATTACTATAATAGTGGATACTATAATAGTGAATAGAGTCCACTACAGAGAATTACACATAACATTTTTCCATTTAGGAATACAAATAATTAGATCTTATTGAAGCCCTTAAAGAGGCAACTTTAAAAATAAGAGTTTTCTTTCTTTCCCCTCTCTTTCTTATTTACCTTTTCATGTTTCTCTTGGTTTTTGTGGTTGGATATCAAACTCTCCATTTCATCCTGGTCTTTTCTGTGCAAATACTTGGAAATCTTATATCTTGTTGAATACCCATACTTTCCTCTGGAAGTATATAGTCAGTTTTGATGGGTAGGTGATCCTTGGTTGTAGACCCAGTTCTCTTGCCTTTCTGAATATCATATTGAAGCCTTGCGGTCTTTTAGCGTGGAGGCTGCCAGATCCTGTGTGATCCTGATTGGTGCTCCTTGATATCTGAATTGTCTCTTTCTGGCTTCTTGTAAAATTTTTCTTTTCCTTGGAAGCTCTTGAATTTGGCTATTATATTACTGGGGGTTGTCTTTTCAGGGTTAAGTGTAGAAGGCGATATATGAATCCTTTCAATGTCGATATTGCCCTCTTGTTGTAGAACTTCAGAGCAATTTTGCTGAATAATTTGCTTTAGTATGGAGTCCAAATTTCTATTAATTTCTGCTTTTTCAGGAAGACCAATGATTCTCAGATTATCTCTTCTAGATCTGTTTTCTTGATCTGTTAATTTCTCAGTGAGATATTTCATGTTTCCTTCTATTTTATCAGTCTTTTGACTTTGCTTTATTTGTTCTTGTTGTCTTGAGAGATCATTGGCTTCTACTTGCCCAATTCTTATCTTTAGAGACCGGTTTTCTGCTATATTCTTTTGATTTTCCTTTTCAATTTGGTCTATCCTGTTTTCTAGCTCTTTGATTTTGGTCTCCAATTTGCTTATTAATTATTTTGATTTTGGGGCATCTTTTTCGAATTGCCCAATTCTAGCCTTTAGAGACTGATTTTTGGCTATAATCTTTTGGTTTTCCTTTTGAATCTGGTCTGTTTGGTTCTTCAAGGCTTCTAGCTGATCATTTCTGGTCTTCAATTTGCTTATCAATTCATTTGATTTCTGAGCCTCACTTTCTAATTGTGAAATTCTGCCTTTTAAACCATTATTTTCTTGCCAGTTCTCTTCCATCTTTCTCATAATCTCAGATTTGAACTCTTCAATAGCTTGTGACCAGTTTTCATTTTGGGGGGAAAGTTTGGATATGATTACTTGTTTGTTCTCCTCTGCTGTTTACTCTGTTGTCTGGATTTTTTCTGTGTAAAAGTTGTCGAGTGTTAAAGATTTCTTCTTGATCTTTCTCTTCTGAGGTTCTTGTCTCTGGCTTGCCATTGTTAGCCCAGCACCCTCTCATCTTTATTCTCAGGCCCAGGGTCTGTCTGGGCTCTTTAGGCTCCTGAGGTCTCAGGTCTAGTTGTTCTCAGGGTCAAGCCTCCTGGTGGTCCCCTTGCTTGTTCCTCTGCCCAAAGCTCCTTTAACTGTCTCAGGGCACTGCTTCCACAGTCATACACCCCTCTGCACTGGGTCCCCACTCAAGGTCCGCACCTGAGCTCAGGATCCGCATCTGCAGCTGTGACCACACCTGTGCTCAGGGTCTGTGTTCAAAATCTGAGCGTTCTTTAGCCTCTTGGGGTCTTAAGTCTTGCTGCTCTCAGGAGCAGGCCCTGGAGACCCCAGGTAGTTGCCAATGACTTAATGGGTGCCCCAAACTTGCTCTAAGTCTTTTGCGTTGGCTTTGGCATTGTAGGTGATGTGGGGGGGAGGGGGTTGCTCAGGTCAAGTTTTAGTGAGAGCTGTTTCACCCCTTTATAGCATGGAAATGCCCCGATTCCAGATACCTTCAATGCTGCGCCTTGTTGTGGGGTCCCTTCATTCGTCTGGATTTGTTTTTATGTCTTCTTGAGGAGTCCTATAGGCGTGGGTTAGGAGAGGTTAAGCAGCTGCTTTTTACTCTCCCTTAAGATTCTTAAGACTTGACAGTATAACTTTTAGACCTTGTCTAATTAGACTTCTTCTATGATTCCTAATAATGATAGCATTCACAGGAGACACATGTATCATCTCTATTTTGGCATGTAAGAAATGTATCTTTAGTCCCTTATCATTATTCATTCATGTTAATTTTTTCATATATCTCTATACTTATGTTTGAACTTCAAAGAGTGCCTTTTCATTAGCAATGTTTGAAAGGCTTATAGTTCATTAAAGGTCTTTTATGTTCCTTGTAGGATTGTACTCAGTTTTACTGGGTAGACTTTTTTATTTTATTTTTTATTTTTAAAAAATTTTATTTTGAATATTTTCCCACAGTTTTATATTTCATGTTCTTTCCCTCTCCCCTAAACCCTGCTAATCCCCCTTAGCTGACATACAATTCCACTTGGTTTTACATGTATCATTGATCAAGACCTAATTCCATATTATTGGTAGTTGGACTAGAGTTATCATTTAGTGAGTAGACTTTTTTTTTTTAAACCGATAAGCTCATGTCCTTTTACTTCTGAATATTGTTTTCCAAGTTCTCTGCTGCTTTATAGTGGTGGCTGTTATCGTATGTGATTCTGATTGTGGCTTCTTGGCACTTGATTTCTTTCTTTCTAGATGCCTGCAGAGCCTCTTCTTTGACCTGGAGGTTCTACATTTGGGATATGATGTTCTTGGGAATATTCATTTTGGGTTTTCTTTCACAAAGTGAGCAGAGGATTCTTTCTAATTCTGCTTTGCCCTCTGGTTCTAAGAAATCTGGGCAATTTTCGAATTATGGATTTCTCCTCATGCCTCTGGTATATTATAATCCTTCAGTTTCTTTATTTTAATCTTTATTAAGAAGATGGCCCTGCTCCTAGTGACCATCTTACCCCTAGCCCCACTTTCCTCTCTTGTTTGTTATTCCTTTCCTTTTGCTTATATGGTTATATATTTCTTCCACCTCTTTTTTTCTATGCTAGTTAAGTAGATTCTCCCTTCCTCTACTCCCCTTCAGCTAGTCATGTTCAATGGTTTAAAAATTTTTTATTTTTTTCACCTCCTTCTAGAAAGAAATTCTTTCACTCTTTCCATTGTCAATCCCTTCTTTTTGGTTATTTTACACTACCATTCTTTGATTAATGATCCCCTACGCTTATCTTATCTCTCTCTTTTCTTTGTATTCTTCATGTAATCAAAGCTTCAAGGTATCCATTCTAGGCTCTCCTCTCTAAGTGCTTTCAAACACTGCTTATAAGGTTTGTCCCATGGATTCTTTTTTTCTATTACTCATCACTCACCTGACAATGCCAATTATTGCTGATTTTAGAGAAGACACCGCCCAATCATAGGAGGATCCTTCCCCAACTACATCCTTGATTATATAGTTCATCACTGACCTATATCTTTCCCTGTTTACTTTTCCCCCCCTTTTGTGCTTGGGAATCTCCTCCCTATAACCATGTTTTTCACTCCTCCAGATGCCACTTTCAGACTTCAGTTCTCCCAATGTAAAACAAATAAACTTTTTAAGAACTAAACTCTTCAGAGTATATACAATACAAGCTCCCCATTTCCCTTTACAGACCATTGATATTTACCCATAGGAGAATTCATCAAGTGAATTCTCTCCCATCTCCAAAGCAAGACCTCCTTTGTTTCCTACAATTTTAATTCTCTCCCCACCTCCTCATCTTCACCCACTCCCTATAGGTGCTTCTCTTTATAAGACCACAAAGGTCATTTTCCTCTCTTTCATTGCTACCTCTTGATTCAACCTTCAAGCATCATACCTCTCTATCCTTCTGCTTCTCACCCTCTTTCATGTACTCTCCCATGTCATAATGTACTCCCACAAAAAAGCATTAATTCACCTGTAGATAAAATGTTGCCAGTTTATGTTTATAATGTTACCTATTCACTTCTTCACTTTTATTAGAATTCTGCTTTTAGTCTTGTCTCCTTGTGTACATTTAGAAAACAGTCTTTTGCTAGTCTATTGCCACTTTTATTATTGCTGTTCTTGTCTATTACATTTATTTATTCTTGTATTTCTGTTGTTTGGGGGGATGTTTCAAGAAGCAAATAATCTCTTCAGTTCTAGTTTTCTTTCTAAAATTTTTTTCAAATTCTTCCTTGTTATTGAATATCTATTTTTTCCCATGTGGCTAAGCTCAGATTTGTAGGGAAAAGCTGTATCAGGATCTTGCACAATGTAGAAGCCACTGCTATTTCCAGAAGGAAAAGAATATGAATGTACAGTAAAAAAAACCTACTCAGGAAAACTGAGTATAATTTTACATGGGAACCCATCCTGGGGTTCATTCTAAGCTCCAGGGCTTTTTGGAATACATTATTCCATTTTCTCCTACATTTTACATATCGTACAGAAGAGTTTTGCATCATTCAAATATCTTGCTCCTGATAGCTTTGCAGAACTTGTTTCTGAATTGAATTGTTAAAATGTATGTGTCTTAGAGGTTTTTTTTCCAGCAAGTGATCTGTATACCTTTTTTATAATTGGAGTTTCATTTTCTATGTTCAGAAGTTGTAAGCAGTTCTCTTTCCCATTTTAATGATGGGACCCAACAAGGAGATTGTTGTACTTATGGAAATCATGACTTATGCCAAAATAGAAATATTATCACACAAGTTCCTGAGATTCTCATCCTTTTCTATTCCCTTTAGAATAGAATACAAAAAATGACACAAAAATAAATATGGCATACCTGGGATAGAGGTTTTTATTGGAGGAGGAAGGATGCAGACGTTTGCTTTTCCTCCTTTCTCTATATTTTTCCTTTACAAAAAAATTGTCTTGAAAATGGTAACATTTCTGCCTAGGTCAGAAGTTTCCTGTGATTTGCTGTGGATTTTGTTTAAACTGAGTAATAATGTGGGGAAACTTGTCAAAACTGTTTCCAGGGACCATACCTCCATCCACCTCTAGCCAAGCAGCCCTGTTTGTGGGCAGAGGGTGGGGGAGGGAGATCTATTGCCAGTTTTTCTTGATTGTGCTTTATCCAGTATTTGGGGCTAGTAAACAGCTTAGTCTAGGGTGTTTGATTAATGACATGCAGTTGCCTACAGAGGTTTTTTGGGACTTAAGGGAGATAAATAAAAATCTTTGTACACTTTCAAGAAAAGAGTACTTGTACAGAGGAATACTCCTCATGAAGGAGAAAAAGAGCTTGAGGTCTTTAATCATTACGTTTGAACCTTATATTGGTACCTAGGACTCAGAGATGGAAATAGAGAGAGAAAGAATTCCTGTTCTCTGGATAACTTCTGAGAGAATTGAAATTCTGGGTTCGCTTGACAGATTAGTCTATTGATTCAGGCTCAGGGTTAAATGTGATGAAGCACTTATGGATCACAAAGTGCAATAAAAATGACTTTGCTAATAAAGAATGATTAAAAGGATATCATTCTTAAGGATAAAAAGATAATTCAGATCAAGCCTCTTTCATGCATTTGTATTCACTCTGGTAAACAGTTATATTGGTCAGAAAAGTGTCCTTGTTGAGAAATAAGAATTTCTTTAACATTTTCAACACCAATCCCCGTAGGGTAGGACTTCTATGTCTCTGGCAGCAAGGAAGCTTAATTAAATTTAACCAATATTAATCTCAAGAACAGCCTCCTCACCCTCTTTAGGGGAAACTAGTCCATAATACAAAAAAGAGGCTGGCAGGTGTTAATCAGGGGAATCAGTAGCAAAGAGTGTTTAATAGTTGAAAGGAGAGGAGGGCTCCTGATTGTAATGAAGATATCTCTTGGCAGACCAAAGTATTCCAAAGATATTGCCCTTGTAGTGAAGGCACTTTAATTTGCAATAAGTAAAGCAGGAGGTGGCTTTTAAAGGGTTTTAATTAGTAAAAGTTAGGTTTTTTCATGAAAGATTGTACCTCCAAGTAAGAGGGAGATATATGAACTTCTTGAGCAGTGCAGTGATATGACCACACTTGTATTCTAATTATGTCAATTTGTTAGCCATATGGAGAATGGAAAGGGGAGAGAATGGGAAGAGACAGATCAATTAGAAGGCTAATGCAATAGTCCAGGCAAAAGATAATACAGGTCTAATGATGAATTAGGAGAGTGAGAAATTCTCCAGAGAACACTTGAATTCATGTTAGAATTTCAGACACAAAAGTTACAATTTTTCCTGTCCAGGGATCCATTGTCTCTGCAAATCACCTCATTGTCTAGGACCATGGCAGCCAAATCTGAGAATAAGATATGATCATTCTAAAATAGTAACTTTCTAATGTAGCCAACAACAGACAGATCTAAGAGGAACTGAATCCTCTATGAAAGTACTTGGTTTTCCATTATGCTATGGTCTTAGGGTAAAAGGTTAAACAAGGGAAAAAACAGTTTTTGGTATAAAATACAAGCATAATAACAAATGTAACAGAGTAACACAAGCAGAAAACCAAATCTGCAACAATTATGAGTGGCAATCACTATACAGAAAGCATGAATCCCAAAACCAGATCAGAAGATTTTTTAACCATTAGGGCAGCAGCTGCAATTGCTCTCACACATGGTAGCATCCCTCTAGCCACAATGTCTTCCGGGAGCTATAATAGGCTATTGGTCTGAACTGATCCCCAAGAGTCTGCATTAATACAGCCCTGGCTATTCCCTTGTCCTCATGCACAAACAGGTGAAATGGTTTTGCATGGTCAGGGATTCCAAGTGCAGGGCTTGGCAACACAGCTGTTTTCAGTTTTTCTATAGCATGCTTATGCTCCCATGTCAGTTTTAAAGGTTCTGAGAGAGTGTTCCTAGTTATGTCTGTCAGAAGTTTTGAGATCAGACTATAACCAGGTATCCACTGCCTACAGTAACCCATGATTCCTAATATTGCATGGAGCTGCTTCTTGGTCTTAGGCATGCACAGTTTCTGTATATGTGAAACTCTCTTTTGGGAAATCTGTCTTATACCCTTCTCCAACACGAATCTGAGGTACTCGACTCATGGCAAAACCCACTGTAGCTTGGCCCTGTGAATCTTGTGTCCCCTTTTGCGTAGCTCTTGTAATAGATATTTGCTCTCCCTTTGACACACTTGAGCATTTGGTGACATCAGCAAAAGGTCATCAACATAATGCACTAGTTTACTCTCAGTGAATATGATTGACTCAAGATCTCTTTGCAGGATCTGGCAAAAGATATTTTCACTTTGTGAAAAACCCTGTGGAATTCGGGTCCAACAGAGTTGCTTGCCCCCCCCCCCCCCCAGGAAAATGCAAAAATCTTCTGAATGGACTCTTGCAGGGGTACAGTAAAATATGCACAGCACAGGTCCACAACTGTGAAACATGCTGCATTTCTTGGAATTTTGGCAATGATATTTGCCAGGCTAGGTACCACTGCATGTCCCTTATTAACAAAGTTGTTTACTGCTCTCAGATCCTGCACAAAATGCCATTGTGTTTTGCCATTTGGATCTTTCTTTGGCTTTTTAATGGGCATAATAGGTGTGTTGTACTTGGATATAGTATAGACCAAAATGCCTTGTTCCAGGAGACTTTGGGTAATGGGCCTGATACCCTCTGTGGCCTCTTTGCTCAATCTATTCTGAGGTATCCTAGGTGGAGTGCCCTATTTCACCTTTATCTTGACAGGTGTGGCAGATTTTAAAATTCCCACATCAGTTGAATGCTTAGTCCAAACTTGCCTCTGGGATATCTTTTGGTATTTCAAAGATACTCCCCATATGTTGTTCCTTTGCATCACCCTCCACTTGCCCTAGGAATAGCAAGGGATGGTGCTTGAGTGATTGTTTGGGTAAGTGTAGGAATATTTGGCCTGACTTATCACACTGGATAGTGGCTCCTAATTTAAAGAGAACATCTCTCCCCAAAATGTTGGATGGGTATCCGGGTATCAACAGAAAGGAATGAACTAAAGTCATTGGGCCTATTTTTACCATCTTAGATCTTAGCTTGGGCACCAACTCCATTTGCCCAGTGGCTACTTTTACTCTCACAGACCCCATTAGTGCACAATTTTCTGGTGCTGATGTCAACACAGACCGGGTTGCTATGGTGTCAATAAGAGCAGGATAGATTTGATCTTCTATTGTCACCATAACCAAGGGTTTCCTGTCTTTAGCTGTCTGATCAACAGGTACCAAAGGTGTTTCTATCTCAATGTCCCCCAAATCCCATTGATCTTGTTCTAAGACTTCTGTCTGTGCTGGCTCAGGATTCTGTGAGTGTAATGATGGTAAGTCTCCTTCAAAAGTGGCTTTTTGGACTGTCTGTGCCTTAGTTGGCATCCCTGGACCATTCATGGGCCTATCAGTGTCAAAGTGTATCTCAGTTTTCCCAGACCATGAGTAAGGTAAAGTGTCCTTCTCTTCACTGAACATGCTTTGCTTGGTTTGTGTAACGTTACATTCAGGAGAGGTATTTCTCTGTACTAAAGGAAATCCTTTAGAATTGGGAATGTGTTTTTGGTTCATGACTACATCCTAATCCTATGAGTCTAAGTTTTCTTCTTGTATTTGTTCCCTAGAGTCCATGTCAGTAACAGGAAACTTAACTGCAGATGTACTTTGCATAGGAAACAAAGTCAGTGTTGTAGATTCTTTCTCTGTTCCTATTGGTGTCATTTTGTTTCTCTCTTGGCTACTGACATTTATGGAATTGAATTCCTTTAAATGCATTAACTCAGAATCTACTCCAAAGGTAGCTGAGTATCACAGGCTTGAAAGTGTGCTACATCTGTATGTACCTGACCCTGAAGTAGGCTTGGTATGAATTCCCTAGCATCAGGATCCAGATTTAAAGTTCCTTTAGTATTGTAGCTACTAGACCTTCCATTTTCCCTTCCAGCTTCCCTAGTTGGTGATAGAGAAGAGGTTGTGCCTGTGATTGAGAAATTAGCACTTTCCTTCTCAATGGTCTGCTGGAGCCCATCTCCCTTGTTGACACTGTCTGTTTTTAAGAGATCCCCATTAGAACACCTGTCTAAAATCATTGCCCTTGTTGTCTGGCCTTGCTGTACTACAGATTGATATAAATAATCCACAGTCTCACTACAGAGTGATACTTCTTTCCCCTCACAGTGAGTATCAATGAATGCAATCTTCTTCAAGCTTGTATCAAGAATTTGTGCAGATGTGCCTGGTTCCCTGTCAGTGTTCCCCACATCGCTGTTTCCTTTCCCATAAATTCTCTCCTTAATTTCTATTATATCCTCCTCCATTTGCAACTCCTCCTCAGTCATTTCTTTGTAACTTTGTGTTACATCCACCAACCCATAATTCATAATTTCTTCTGCACCCATTTTATCTTTCCCATATTCCTCTGTCACATCATTGTCACTGCCTTTATCTGTTCTTGCAACAACTAAGGCTGCTTTCTCAGTTCATAAGGTACAAGGTCTGACTCCTTGGGACAGGTATTCCTCCATTTTTGATAAACTAGGGGAATTACTAAATTTGGCACAGTTGTGGTCACAACATCTGGACTTTACTTTATCACTATATCTGTTGTTGTCCCTGTTGTTACTATTATTGTTGTTGTTGTATCTCAAATTATAGTAGGTGTTTCTCCTGTTGTTGTTATTATTGCCTCTATTCCCGAAATTTATTTGGGACTTGAACCTACATTTCCAAAGTATGTGTCCAAGTTTTGAGCATAGGAAACACCGCTTGACCAAGTTGTTTGCACTGCTGGAAGATTGCCTAGGCCTGCTCTGGCTCCTCTGATTGTTGGACATCAGAGCCATATTTTAAATCTCCTCTATTTCCTTGGCCTTCTGAGCTTCTTTCAGTTGCCTCATCAGCTTTGCAATCTCTAGATTCATGGACATATGCAGCTGTTTTCCTTAACTCCTCAATGGGCATGGTCTTCCTTTGTGGGCAATGTAACTTGAAATATGCCTGGATGTAATTCAGACTCCCCTTAACAAATTGCCTCCTGATGTGCTGGATGTTGTCCTCAGCCATCATGTCCCTGAAACCCAGGATAGTTTCACCAGCCTTTAATAAGCTGTCCAGATAAATACTTGGATGTTCCTCCTCCCCCTGCCTTAATTTTTCAAAGGACCCCCATGCATTAGATCCTCTTGCATGTAGCCTCATTGCTTTTGCTAAGTCCTTCCTGCACCTTCTAAGATAGATCATATTAGCATGTGAGGACAGCTCTAAATCATGGTGGTGTTCTGGCCACAAGACAAGATTGGGGTTGCTTCTAGTTTCAGCAATAAATTTTGCCTTTTCACTAGGGGTGAACAATTCTGAAAGTAGCAATTCCGTGTCCTCAAAATTTGGATTGTAAAGCCTCACTGCCCATTTATATTCTTTTATTGATTTGTGTGGATTGACATAGAACTGGGGGAACCTCCTTTTCAAAATCTCCAGATCACTCCTTGAAAAGGTTTGTAGCCTTTCACATGTATAATGCCTACATCTGGTTGTACTATAGTTCTGTCGGTGATTGGAAGGATAGTTACAGGAGCTGCTTCAGCCCCTGAAACCTCTTGTTGTTCAGGGTTCTCATCTTTAACCTATTGTTTCATATCACCCCCCTTCTTTGAGTGTGACAGCATTCTCAATGATCTCTAGCTGTATTATTGTTTTAGCATCCAAGTCCTTCCCTTCCCTGATCTTCCTGTTAATTTCAATTAAGGTCTTCATGTGTTCCACCATTTGCTCTAAAACTGGGTTTGTAATTTCAGTTCTCCCTAAGGTAAATGCCAACACCTTTCTCAAAATCATAAGGGCCCCATAGAAAGTTGCAGTTATGGCTATCCCTGATGGCACATATGCCAAGGCATCACCCACTGATATTGTTAGCCACATGTATGTCTCATAAATTTCTATAACCTGCTTAAAAAATTGGGGAACTGTAATTAACCAAAAGGTGGCACAAGTCTGCCAAATCCCATATATCAGGACCCCAGAGCGCCCCAGTGTAACAACAGCCCTGTTGATGAAGCTGGCCATATTGATCACTTCCCAACTAGGTTCTGAAGTAAAAATCCTAGGCTGGTTGGCCAAAACTGTTATGTTTGCAATAACAGGGATGTTGGGAAGCTGATGGTCTGACCAGGGCCAGGTGCCTGCAAAATACTCTCCTCCCTCACACTCAGGCTTGAGTGAGAGGGGAGGGGCAAGTGCTCCTTGCTCTCAAACCCCTCCTACTCAACAGTTGGTTTTCATTTAAATTTAGAGCAGGGCAATGAGTTCTGACAAGGTTCAGCAAAGCTAATCTCTTATGATGTTCTCCTCAACTTATATTCCCCACAGGTCTGATTGAGGACTGAGTAGAAGCTAGATATCTTGATGTTAAGGACTGAGAAGGAACAGACTTCTTAGGTTGGCAACTGACAGGAATCAAGCTTAGCTGTAGTGAGTATACCCAAATAATACCCAGGCACTGCTATCAAAGATAAAGCTTATATTGATAAAAGAAAGAAGGGGAAGTCAAGAGCAAGTAATTAGGATTTGGATAAGAACTGGGAAGCCCTGAACAGATGGGTTGAAGCTGACCCTCCCCCCACCCCCAGGAGGGAGTGGCAGACCTTTAGCTAACTTGCCCTCAAAGCTAATAGTAATTACTTCTAATATCTAAATAACTAAATAATTATTATATTGATGCTGGAAAAGTCTAATCCTACTAGACAGGCAAACTCCTGAGTAGAAACCACAATGGCTTTTGCCACTATGGCCTCCCAGGTAAACCCCAAATCAGGAACAGCCAGCAGAGAGATCTACTCCCCTCAACTCCCAGAAATCAATTGTTTAACTCCCTACCAACTGCCCCCTCACCCAAAGTTCTCCGGGGGGGGGGGGTCCCCTGGAATTCTGGGTGAGGCTTGACCCTGTATTTTGCAGGAAATGCATCCTGCCATTTTCTATATTACAGTACATGCCCAGAACATTATCAAGCAGAGATTATTGGAAGAACCACAAAAAGGAAGAATCTTCCAGAACATCCTGAGGTGGCAGGAAGAAAAGACATCATGTGGAGAAAACAGGTGCTCAAGAAACCCAAGTGACTCCCTATTACCTCTTGGACCAAAACCATACAAAATCCTTTTGCCAGTTAAAGCCCTTCATAATTTGGTTACCTGATAGGAGTGTCTCAGGTGAGCTAGGAACTGTCAGAAGCCTCATCTTTTTCTCGCTTATATATTATAATAAATTCTATTAAAGTTTATGCATCTTGGTAGTTTCTATTGCTTGCAAGAGGAGAACAGAATTGGGGGAAAATAATGATGTTCCTATAGGAAAACTCTGGTTGGAAGCAAGCATGAGTCATAAATACTGTGGTTACTATGAACCCCCTAACGTAGGAACTCAGGTCCATGTTAGTTCAAAACTATTTTCCTGTGGTTCTAAGGTCATGGGTGATTTTTGAGCAGCCAAATTCCATTTGGGGAATACAAATCAGGTTTTTTGCCTGATTTAGGGAAACAAGAGATTGTATGTCCACATTAGGCCCCAGCAATGTCCAAGTGAGTCCAATTTACCATTATGCTACTTGACATAAAGAATTGAAAATGGAATAAGATAGCATATTTTGAGCCACTTCCATAAGTCAATCTTTAAAAATGTTTTTCTTTGAATGAAGTGTGAGTTAAGAATATTGAAATGTTGGTTCAGAATATTATTTGGGTAGATTGTTTTCAAAAAGTGAGGTGTTGCTATGTAATATTCAGAAACAACTACTAGAAAGAACTGGAGTATATGATATACTAGAAAGAATACTTAGGGTTACTTACTATATTGCAAACAAACACTACATAGTAACAACACAAAGACAAGACAGTAGCAGAGGAGGTGATCTTAAAGATTTGGTAAGTATTCACTACAAAATAACATACCCATAAGGATACATTTCTCACAAACTCTGCAACAACACGACCAGGTGATGAGTATTTATTGAAATAAATTAATACAGTTAAACCACCTTGGTAAAATAATGATTGTACACATTAAATTAATAAGATCTTATCTCACAGAAACACTTTATATGTTCCTAAGAAAAAAACATCAAGAAAACATACATATCTTTGAAAAGAAAAATCTTTAAGATTTTCTTAGACTATCTTAAGGGTGGAAGTTTATTTTCC
Source organism: Gracilinanus agilis (assembly GCF_016433145.1). Lineage (NCBI taxonomy): Eukaryota > Metazoa > Chordata > Mammalia > Didelphimorphia > Didelphidae > Gracilinanus > Gracilinanus agilis. Next base: position 370,377,437 of record NC_058132.1, read on the forward strand.
TTCCCCAACATGTAAATAGTTTGTACATAACACATGCACAGGTGTAAAAATTATATATATACATATATATATCTGTATATTTCTACAGGTGTGTGTATAGTTAAATTGTTACAAAGTTTTGATTTTATTAGTATAGTAAGTTGATTTTGAGTTTTAATGTAGTTACTTTTGATTTTTTGTATTAGTGATAGGATAATATCTTAGCATAGTAAAGAGTTCCATTTGAATTGTTCAAATAGGATTTGTAAAATGCAGTTTGCATGAGTTTTGCATAGTTATTATTTTAGACTTTCATTTTTTGTAAAACATTAGTTAAATTGTTTTTTTGTAACTATATTTTATTGTCTCAAATGTTTTTGAAAAGTTTGCATTTTGCATTTCTGTATTTGTATGTTTTGCACTTGCGTTTGTGCAACTATGTTTTCATAGAGATTTTATTTTCTTTAATTTATATCCCTAGTACAGGTTAGGATAGATAGGTGTAGCAATAAGAATAGGATAAGATAAGTATAAGATTAAGACTATTTTTTAAGGAAATATAAAAATAATAAGATTTGGTATAGCTTTAGAATTACATAGAACAGGGAGCATACAGGAGAGATTTTTATCTCTCCATATGCTCGGAGGGGGGGAACTATAAGGATAATATTAGAAAATAAGTATTATCTTAATAGTTTAGAGATAAGAAGCAGAGAAGCTGGCTTGAGGAAGAATTGGAATTTCAAAAAGAGCTGAGAGATAGGGGGCAGCTGGGTAGCTCAGTGGAATGAGAGTCAGGCCTAGAGACAGGAGGTCCTAGGTTCAAACCCGGCCTCAGCCACTTCCCAGCTGTGTGACCCTGGGCAAGTCACTTGACCCCCATTGCCCACCCTTACCAATCTTCCACCTATGAGACAATACACTGAAGTACAAGGGTTAAAAAAAAAAGAGCTGAGAGTGTTAATTTCAACTGTTGGCAGTTGTAACCATTTTTCTATGACAGTTACACTCTGGGTATGGCATTCTGGCATTTGGCTTCTGGCAGTTGACAGAGACACTCACAGGATCTTTTCTCTCTCAGGGCTAGAGAAGGTAACATCTTTGCCTCTCTGTCTTTGTCTGGTGAAAGACTTGAAGGAGTGGAGTGTTTTCTTTTCCAACTTGGGAAACACTATTCATTTATCCGTTACTGTGTATAGATTGGTTAAACTCTGAAAAGACCAAAGAAAACCTAGTCTTTGGTTTGGACTCTGAGTCTGTTAAAACTCAGAGTCCTAACTTGATTCTTGGTGAGACTCAACCAGCTAACATTGGTTATCTTTATAACTTAAAAGAAAGTTAAGAATTATGGTAGTAGTTTTAGTCAGAATGGTATAAAAATATGTTAGTTAAATCAGGGGGGATTAGTGTAGTCTATGAACCACAGGAGAAGCAGTTCCTTAATGAACCTGGAAGTTTATTTGGGTGGAGTTAGACTCCCTTAGAATTTGAAATACTTTTAACATAATATATATTTTAAATAAAAAGTTTATTTTTATAACAAGAGTCTCTTTAGCATTCCTGGTGCCTGGCCCTGAAGGGAAGTTCATCTTTGAGCTTCACTTCACTTTACCACTGAAGATACTTTTGATAACATCTATCAAAAGTATCAGAATCAATTTTGAACCTTTATTTTCCTCCTATCTGGCTCTCCTATTTTATTTTTACACTTTGTAGGCACCTTTTTCACCTGGTAAATTTGTCTCCATATCTTTAGTTTGAAGAAGTCTCCATTCCAGAAATAGTTACTTCAAGTTGTCTCAGCCCATGGTTGAGTTGAGCACATGATTGAACCCTAGGCTACTCCACCTTGCCACACACAGCTTTTCCCTCCTTCCTCCACATGCTTTTGAGTTCCTTTTAAGTTGTAGTCTTCCTTCATTATCAATATAATAATTATATATATAACATGTGAATAATAGAATATAAACTACTTGAGGACAAGTACTATTTTTCTTTTTATTTACTTTTGTAACATATTTGTATATATTCCCAACACTTAGCAAAGTGCTAAATAAATGATGATTTATTTTAATATTCTTTTGAAAGAGGGGCAATATTTGGTTAGTGATCATTGGATGACTTGCTCTGTGTGTGTGTGTGGTTTTATTAGTCTGAGATGTAAAGTACAAAGCATATCACTGCTATGGCAGTTTTAATTCTTGGCTTCCCTCAGGGGATAAAAGTATGGCTTTCAAGTGCCAATGAATGATTAGTTAGAAGGAATTAACCTTTTTTTAAAGTACATATTGTTTAATCTCTCACAAATATCCCATTCTATTTCCCCATCCTGGCATGGAGGTGCCTGGGGTTCTAAAGGATTATGCCAGGGAAGCACAAGCTGGGCAAAGCTTTCCTAAGCTGAAAAGAATTTACATGTGGGATGATGATAGACTCTAGACTTCTTGTCCTAGGACCAGCTTATATCTGAGTGGATCACAATGTTAAAATGACTTATTTCCACACTGGCTGCAACATGACACATTTTAAAAATCATAAGGGGCAGCTGGGTAGCTCAGTGGAGTGAGAGTCGGGCCTAGAGACAGGAGGTCCTAGGTTCAAACCCGGCCTCAGCCACTTCCCAGCTGTGTGACCCTGGGCAAGTCACTTGACCCCCATTGCCCACCCTTACCAATCTTCCACCTATGAGACAATACACTGAAGTACAAGGGTTAAAAAAAAATCATAGCAGTGGGTAGAGTGCCAGGCCTGGAATCAGAAAGTGTTGGATTCAAATATGGTCTCAGACAGTTACTAGTTATATGACCCTGGGTAAATCATTTAACCCTGCTTGCTTCAGTCTCCTCATTTGTAAAGTGGAGATGGAGAAGGAATTGGAAAACCATTTTATGATCTTTGCTAAAAAAAAACCAACCCAAATAGGGTCATGAAGAGTCATATGGGACTGAAATAGCTGAACAATAGCAATTTTAAAAGTCTCATTACTAAGAGAGGTAGGTTGTGATTTATGTCAGTGGAGGAGTATCCACACTGATGAAATCAGAGATATTTGAATCATCAAAGTAAATATATTTTTACCTGATGTACTTTTAAATTTACCAATGTTCTTGGAACAAAGAACTTTGGCTGATTCAAATGTTTCCTGAGCTTATTTGTCTATGGAACATTTTGGGTTTTGTTGATAGTGGTGTAATCCACCAGTTTTTTATTAAGCACCTATTAAGAGTTAGGCACTGTGAGAGGCACTGGGGATAGAGAGATGAAAATGAAATTGTTATTGCCCTCAAAGAGTTGCATAAAGTCTCTGTTTTGGTGGGGGTTGACTATTATTGACTGCTCTGAGACCATGAGGATCCAAATTGGTGAGAACTTGGGAGAAAAACAATTCTGCTCTTCTGGCTTTCAGCTTTGAGAAGGAAGACAGATGGTTTCAGCATCTCTTCATATCCCTGAAGGGAAGGGAAGACTTTGGGAAGAAACCGAAATGATAGAAATTCTGACTCTTCTCCAATTCAGATTATTCCCAGATTCTTTCTTTCAAGGGAACCTGAAGGACAATCTCAAAGCACATATCTCTTCTCAAAACTAGAAGCCAGAAGAATAGAATCTCTTTTCTCTCAAGCATTTGATAACTCAGTCCCTCAGGGAGGCTCAATGCATCAAGTAATCAATCTCCACCAACAAAAAGACTTTTATGCAAATGGACATTGAATTACAAAGTAATAAGCATATTACAAACTACATTAGTGTGACCCTCCCACAGGTGTAAAGGGAACTGAAAGCCACTACATCCTCTGGAAGAAGTCTTGGGGTTTCTCTCCATCAAACTTCTAGAAGAGAACAAAATGAATTGATTAGAATTTGAGACTTTTTATTTCCCAGAACACTAGCTGAGAGAGTTTTTAAGGAGTATTCAGTAGAAGAGAAAGACATCTCCTGAGTCATTAGAAACTGAGAGTTAATTTTGGATTTAGTTCCCATTCATTATTTTCTACATCTAGCCAGGAATTTCCATGGTCTGTGAGCTGAAGTCAGGCTTGCCTCTGATAGCTTCACTATTATTCACTATTACCCCACCCACATCACCAAATATATGTTGTTTCCACAGAAAACATCCTTAAATTTTTTTAAAGTCATTAAGTAGGATTTAGCCATATTTTAACTTGTTTTGAAAGACACCCCCCTCCTTTCTTTTCTTTCTCTTTTCTTTCCTTCTTTTCTTTCTCTCTGGCTTTGTCTCTGTCTCTCCCTGAAATCAAAGTCTGTTAGGATGTGATGTTGTACCATCATGTTGGCAACTTTTTAAAATTTCATCCAGAATCATAACAGTTATCATATCTTGTACATCCAGTTATGGAAAATGCTTTTAGTTTCTTTCCAGTTATTTGCTGTGAGAGCCTTCTGGCTGTTGTTTCTTAGACTGATGACTGAGGATTTTGGGGAAAGTCCACCCTTGTTCTTTAGAAACTAATTATCAAATCTCTTATGATTAGAAGACACTGAGCTATTTTTCTAGGAAATGATGTCTGACACGAGTATTTCCATGCAAGATCTTCAAACATCTGTGAGAACAATAATGAATGCATGAAATATGGCTGAACTTCGAGTTTCACTTTTGCCTTATGAAATCCAGCTACTCTAGTGTCCAAAAACTGGGATAGCCGAGTACAGCAACTTACTCTCTTGTCTACTCTCATGGGTTCATTATCTTGTCATTCAGTCAGAATGTAGGTTAAGCAGCACTCCAGTCTCAGAGGAACTGGAGTTACCAGAGGGAATTTTATTCTCCTTTTTATTTGCATGCTAAGTAATGCTTGGATCTCGCCCTACCTCTTTATATTCTTTCAAAATGTTTTATGTATTTATAATGAAGTCAAGTGGGTATATTTCACTCATAGGACATAGTGTGACTTTTTTCTGTTAGAAAAGTGAGCAATTATGTGATTTATTGTGTTTTAACCTTGAAAGAAAGACTTTAGAACTCGAATCAATGCAGTGTTGAATCAAAAAAACTAAATATGAAACATGTCACACACCTTGTGCCAGAGAGATGATAAACTTAAAATTCAGAAACAAGCATATATTTTGAGATATAGCCAATGTCAGAATTTGTTTTGTTGCACTATGCTTATTTGTAATAAGATTTTACCTTTAGATTTTTTTCTTAAGTGGAGTTGGGTAAGGAGGGACAGATTACTAATGCTTATAAAATACACAGAAAATGAAAATGCATGTTTTACTTGCCATATTTTTATATTCACCAATATGCACTGAAACTGAATGATATTGACTAATCTGATGTTTACCAAACTTATTTGGCCATGAAATACTTCTTGCATAAAAGAAGATATTAAGATATTGGGGGAACTCTCTTCTTTCTTTCTTCTTTCTTCTTTCTTCTTTCTTCTTTCTTCCTCCTCCTCCTCCTCCTCCTCCTCCTCCTCTTCCTCTTCCTCCTC
>NC_058132.1:370383216-370498071 GCF_016433145.1 Gracilinanus agilis
CTCCTTCTCCTTCTCCTTCTTCTTCTTCTTCTTCTTCTTCTTCTTCTTCTTCTTCTTCTTCTTCTTCTTCTTCTTCTTCTTCTTCTTCTTCTCTCTTTCTCTTTCTCTTTCTCTCTCTCTCTCTCCACCCCTCCCCCCAACTGGCTGATGAGGTCCCATAATTGGATCATGTGCCATTTTTTCTGCCTACTGTGGGCTATACATGTGGAGATGAGAGAACCCACCCAGAGGCTTATAGCTTATAGCAAATTTTCTTACTTACTCAAAAACCACTAGGGATGTGAAACAGGTAGAGACAGAAAGAGAGAGACTTTATTTTTCTGTCTATGCCTTTGGTATGATGTTCAATTCTGGCTCAATAGGTCATTAAAAGGCTTCTTTTTTGTCACCACACTGTAAGTCAACTGAAAATAGTCTCTAAATGCCTTTGCATGCTCTAAATAAGAGGTGATGGACAGAGGGCTCTCTCATTACATTATACATTGCCAGAAACAAACTCAAAGGACTCTCTGAAGATAAGCAACAAAGTACACTAATAGACTTCAAGAACTAGGTCCCTACTGGGCAGTCCCCTATCATGACCTCTATTGTATTAATGTTGTTTTTTTCCAAATTTTACTTCATCTTTATTCAGCAAAGCTTCCTATTTCTTCAGAAGGAGGCCATGCCAGTCAGATGAGGGAGTTCCTCTAGCCAAGAATCCCATTCCAATGTTTTTGTTGACTTTAATAGTTTGATGTTTATCTTAACACATCCAACATGGAATAAATTTCTATTGATAGATTTTTGTTGCTTATAAAATGAACTTAACATTTAATACCCCTCCTCCCCAAATTTAGCTTTAGTCATCTCTTATTCTAGGTCTGGGGTTTGCTACATTCTATGACCCTCAGTTAACTTTCCATATGTATATTGATATACATGTATATTCCAGTATTCTAAATATGTCATTGGCTCCATGATATTTCCAGTTTCTTAACTTATAATTGGCATTTCAGAAAGAAGTGGATTAACACCTCAAAGTATTGGACATATGATTTTAAAAAAAAATTCCTCCAATTCTCTTCTTCATTCCTAGTTTCCATGATTACTTTTATACGGTATGTAGGATATAAGCCAGTCTAAGAGCACAACTGAATCACTGTAAAAAAAAGCCTGTGATCAAGGGAAGGAGGATATACTAAGACATACAAAGGGGCCAAATGCATGCCAGAAGACAAGAGAATTTCAAGACAAACCAGGATGACCCAGGTGAACAAAATAGCTTATATCCTAAAATAAGTATCACTATAGGGACCCTTTGCTAACTCAGGAAGTTCAAAAGGCTCTTCAGATAAATGTGCAAATAAGAAAGATAAATTAAGGAACAGCCAAGCATATAGGAGAAAGATGCAGAGTATGATCTGGATATGAATAGGGATGTAGTAAGGCTCCTATGATGTGGAGAACAATTCGATGAGACCGAAATGGGGTGGACAAGACAATTACTAGATAGTTTTGGAGCATTCCAAAGTGAGGATTCCTGTTCCTCTAAAGCACCCCGAGTACTAGTCCTACTCAAAAAAATATCACACTCATTAAAATGCAGAATGTTTGAATGTGCATAGGTTTGTCCATGTATAGCTAGTTGGTATGACTATTTTCTCCTCATTAACATTCTGTAACAGCTGTATCTTATTTAAAAGCCCAATCTGTGCATCAAAGTATCAATTTGTGTAACACAAGCATGCCTGTGCCCAGCAACTGAGACTCTCCAGATATCTGTTTGCCTGCCAAACCATGCTGGGATATAGAGCTGACATTTCAAGTGTTACGCTTGTATCTCACCCTTCACATGCCTCTCACTTTATCAGCAATTCATGGGAGTCAGTGGATGATTAAGAACACTCAGCCACAAACAAGGTAGTCAGATGTTTTCATGGCTCTGCTCATTTAACTAATTTACTTTTAGTCTTCAGGTAACCTCTGTCAGTGTGATCTGAAATCCAGTTTGAATGTGGGTCTGAGGTAGTAGGGTTTGGATTGCCCAATAAGACATCCAGACATCTCTCCATTGGTCTGTAGTAGAGAGAGATTTCTGGGGTTGAAGGAAGAGTAGAGAAAGGAAAGGAAAGGGAAACAAGCCTTTATTAAATTCCTACTATGTGTCTAGCACTGTTCTAAGTATTTTACAAATGTTGTGTAATTTGATCTTCAATAATTACTAGCAGTAAAATCTCTGGCTCCAGTCCCCTGACTTTATGATTAACATAAAATTATACAAAATTATGATTCACATAAAATTCCCCCCAAATACCAATTAACAGGAAAACTCATCCAGGTAACAACATAGTGTGCTTTCTACAGTTTTAGTTATAAAAGTGCCATGATGGAAAGACTATTGGGAGATGCCTCCAGGACAAATGAACATGTTGGGACTCCATGACTCCTCTAAAATTTTGCACAGCCTTAAAAACCTAAATATTTAGCTCTCCTAGGATTGATTCAGGCCCCAGACAAAAGTGACTCATGTTATCCAAATGCAAACTAATTTTAGTCATTTGTAGTGGAAGACATACTTGACCTGAGAACAAGAAACACAGGGTAATGTACTCAGGAAACTGGATGACCCAGCAACTTTTTGATCTACAAATGCAAGGCTAATAAAATGGTGATATGAAAATTCTTCAGGAATATTTTCATCCCAAGATCATAGGATTTAGAGTTGGAAGAGATCTGCCTTAGTACTTTCACTTTACAGAGAAGCAAACTTAGGTCCCTCTATGGTGATGTGATTTGTTACTCAGGTAGGAAGTAAGAGCCAAAATTCAAATTTAGGTCTTCTGATTCTAACGACCTTGTTTTTTATGGCAGTATGATGCGTTTTCTGAATTAGAACACTGTCCCTACCCTGACTCTCACACACACTAAAGAAATTGAGAGGAATTATTACCATAGAAAATAAAGTTTATGTGAAATTCTGACTTTTCTGCAGTTCTTTCTCTCAATTCTGTCAAACAGATGCTTTCTTTTAAATACTTATCTATATTTTCTATATTTCTTTAGTTTCTAAATATATTCTTTCCCCCTCTCCCCTTTATAACAAAGGATGAACAAAAAAAGCTAGAGAAAAAAAAGCATTTGGAGGGAAGCCTACTGCAGACCCCAATCTTTGCAAAGAAGAGGAGATATTGTTTCTCATATCTTCTCCAGGGCTAGGCTTCTCAATCATGTATATCAGCACCTGACGGTCATTATTAATATATACTATTCAGTTTTGTTTTTGTTAGTTTTCATCTACATTACTCATTTATATGTAGTTATTGCATAATTATTTTCCCACGAGTCATTGCTTCCCCCCTTTTCTTTTTTTAAAAACCCTTAAATTCCAACTAGCATCAATACTGTGTATTGGCTCCAAGGCAGAAGAAAGGTAAGGGCTAAGCAATGGGGGGTTAAGTGACTTGCCCAAGGTCACACAGCTAGGAAATATCTGAGGTCAGCTTTGAACCTCTTGTCTTTAAGCTAGGCTCTCAATCCACTGCGCCAACTCATTGCCCCCTATCCATTGCTTTCTTATTGACATTTCCATACACCTCTGTCTTTCTTGAATTTCTCTTTCTTTGGGGGAATACCTGGACCAACCTCAAGAGTCATCCTACTATGTATTCTGTTTAACTATGCTAGTAATGATTTTAGATAGAAACTGGATTCACTTTTAAAATTTTTCTACTTTATGTGCATACAAGGATTCCAAAAAGCTTTCTGTTTTGTACTTTCTGAGCTAGAATGTTTTATGTGTGCACGTTTTTGTACATTGGGATCTTGACCTACGGTTTCATGGGTGTAAGGAATACTTAGTGTGGAAATCTCCAATATAGATTGATAACCCCTATCCAACTGCTTATTGGACATCTCAAAATGAATATATCATAATACCTACATTTAACGTGTTTAAAACATGACTCATCTTTTCCCCCAAACTACCCACTTTCCTGACCTTCTTTATTACTGTCAGGGTATCACCATCAATATAGTTACCCAGTTCCACAACCTAGATTTCATTTTTGATTCCTTATTCTTTACCCCCATATCCAATCAATTGTCAAGCCATGTTGTTTCTACCTTTCAGATCCACCTCACCCCCTTCTATACTCTGATACTGCTGCCATTCCTATACAGGCCCTCATCACCTCATGCCTAGACAATAACAATAATCTGCTGGCTGGCTTCCTTGAGATTCCTTCCTTGCTTTCCCATGTCATTCTTCATTCCACTGCGTCCTCCACCTGGCTGTAAAAATGATTTTCCTAAAAGGTAAGTATGATCATGTCTTCCTACTATCCCTTGCCTGCCCCCCCCCCCCCAATCTCATTCAATTAATGCTAATGTTAATTCCCTGTTAATCTAGGTTCAAACCTAAAATTCTTTGTTTGGCTTTTAGTCTTTAGTCTTTCTTTTTAGTCTTTTCCTATCTTTTCAGTCTACTTTTTTCTTATTCCCCACCAAGTTTTCTACAGTCTAGTGACACTACTCTATTTATTATTCCTTGCACACAACACCCCATTTTTTGACTCAGCATATGCCTTCTACCATTCTTGGTTTCCTTCAAATTTCCATTAAAGTTTCACCTTCTGCAAGAAGCCCTTCTCAATAGTCTTAAACTTTGTTCCTTCCCTCTGAGACTAGCCCCAGTTTATGCTTATGTATATTGTTTGACTCTTGTTGTTTCCCCTAATGGACTGATAACCCCTTGGGTTCAGGGACAAGTTTTCTTCTTTTGTTTTTCTTTTCTTGTATCTCCAGTGGTTAGTACAATCCTCACACATAGGAGGCATTTAATAAATGTTAGTTGAGAGACTGACCACTATATAGAAATGTTTGTTTACTTAACTTGTAGTTTATAGCCTTAAATAGTGGTCTGGGACCAAGTTCGTGGAATGTATACAAGCAGGTTTTTTATAAAAATTGTAAATTTGTTTATATGCTATATTAAAATACTCAGGTGACTCCCTTCTTCCCTCCTCTTGTCTTCCAATGGAGAAGGCATCATTTAACAAAAAAGAAATATTTGAATATAAAACTATGCCTTACTTATTTCTGTTTATCAGTTCTTTCTCTGGAAGTGGACATACACAGGTAATTCTTCAAACAATATTTCTATTGCTGAATATAATGTTCTTTTGTCTGCTCATTTCACTCTTTATAACTTCAAGTAGTTCTTTCTGTATTTAAAAAAATTAGCGTGTTCATCATTTCTTATGGTATAGTAGCATTCCATCATAATCAAATGTCTCAACTTGTTCAATCATTCACCAATTGATGGGTATTCTAGTTCTTTGCCACTACAAAAAGAGCTGCTATAAAATATTTTAGAATATAGAGGTTCTTTTCCTTTTCGCTGATTATCTTAGGATATAAAACTAATAGTGGTATTTCTGGGTCAAAAGGTATACAAAGTTTTATAACTCTTTCGGCATAATTCCAGAGGTGCTCCAGAATGGTTGAATCAGTTCACAATTCCACCAATAATGTATTAGTGTCCCCCATTTCTCCACATTTCCTTCAACATTTGTCATTTTTCCCTTTTATCATTTTAGCCAATTTAATATGTGTGAAATACCTCAGGGTTATTTTGATTTGCACTTTTCTAATCAGTAATGATTTAGACCACTTTTCATAAACAGGCTTTCTTCATTCCAACATTAGCCCTTTCTTCATTCAGCCATACTGTGTTTATAAGGCCCCAAATAAAACTCACATGCACTTTTTGACCAATTCTTGATAAAGATTAGAGGAAGAAAGTAGAAATTGCCTATATGACTATGTAGCATAGTAATTTAAACTTTTTTGAAGCAAATTGTTTAATCATTACCCTGAATAGGATAACTTGTTATTTAATGCATAGTAGAAAAGATCTTGGATTTGAAGTTAAAGGATAGGGGTTCAAATTCCAACCATGCTACTTACTATGTGATCTTAAAGAAGTAATAAAACATCCCCTCTGAATATCAATTTACTCAATTACCAAATGACAGGCTTGGAATAAAGGAGCCCTGAATTTTCTTACAGCTCTAAATCTATCATTCTATGATCCCATGGTCCTGAATTTGAAGGTGTTCCTTTCTTTGCCTCATTTTCTCTTCTTTTAAAAAATTATTTTATTTGTTCCTCAATTACATGTCAAAACAATTTTCAATATTTTAAAAATATTTTTGAGTCTTGAATTCTCTCCACCTGCCAACCTCCTGAAATAGCAAAGAGTCTCATACATTTTACATGTGCAATCATATAAAACATTTTTTCCATATTAATCTTTTAGTGGAAGCAAACATGAAAAAAATTAAGAAAGTGAAAAATTTTGCTTTGGTTTGGATGCAGACTCCATCAGTTCTTTTTCTAGAAGCAGATGATATTTTTTTATTATAAGTCCTTTGGGATAGTTTTGGATCTTTGTATTGTTAAGAATAGCTAAGTCATTCACAGTTGTTCATTTTACAGTATTCTGCTCACTTTATACAATGTTCTGTTTCTGCTCATTTCACTTTATGTCAGTTCCCTCAAGTCTTTCCAGGTTTTTATGCACTCTTCCTGCTCATCATTTCTTTCAGCACAATAGTATTTCATTGCAGTCATGTACTATATTTCACTCAATCATTCCCCAGTTCATGGGTATCCTCATACCTTCCAATTCTTTGTCCCCACAAAAAGAGCTGCTTTAAATATTTTTGTATAAATAGATCATTCCCCTCCCCTTTTTATCACTTTGGGATACAAAACTAGTCATGGTATTTCTGGGTAAAAGAGGCTAGGTATTACTGTTTTATAGCCCTTTGGGCATAGTTCCAAATTACTCTCCAGAATGGTTGAATTAGTGCACAAATCCCCCAATAGTGCTTTGATATCTCAATTTTCCAATATCCCCTCTAAGTTTTGTCATTTTCCTTTTCTATCACAATTGCCAATTTGATAGTTGTGGGATAGTACCTCAGAGTCGTTTTAACTTGCTTTTCTCTAATTAATAGTGATTCAGAGCATTTTTGTATGACTCTAGAGAGCTTTAATTATTTTATCTGAGAATTGCCTGCCTATATCCTTCGACAGTTTATCAATGGGAATGATTTGTATACTTAAACATTCAACTCATTTCTCTATGTATTTAAGAAATGAGGCTTTTATTAGAGAGCCTTGTAAAATTTTTTTGAACTGTTTTGATTACTGTATTTTACTCTACATCCTATTTCCTCCTGTTTAGTTTTGATTACTACTTCCCCCAATTTATCCTCTTTTCTGTCAGCCTCACCCCTCTTCTCTTATCCCCTTTTGCTCCTGCTTTACTGTAGGGTAAGATAGCTTTCTATACCCAGTTGATTGTGTGTGTTCTTTCATCATTGAGCCATTACCAATGAGAATAAGGTTTACATGCTCCCCTTCCCACTTCCCCCATCTATCCCTCCACTGGCAAGCTCTTTCATTCTTCTTTTATGAGCAATAATTTACCTCATTCTATTTTCTCCTTTCAGTCTTCTCCCAATGCATTCCTCTTTCTCATGCCTTAATTTTTCTTTTTTTAAAAAATGTCATCCCATTATATTCAACCCTCACCCTTGCCTTCTGTCTATGTAAACTCCTTTTAACTGCCCTAATAATGATACAGTTCTTACGAGTTACAAGAATCATCTTCCCATGTAGGCAATGTAAACAATTTAATTTCATTGAATATCTTTTGATTTCTCTTTCTTGTTTACCTTTTTATGATCCTCTTGAGCCTTGTATTTGAGAGTCAAATTTTCCATTCAGCTCTGTTCGTTTCATCAGAAATGTTTGAAAATTCTCTGTTTTATTTAATACCCATTTCCCCCCTGAAGGATTATGCTCAGTTTTTCTGGGTAAGTGATTCTTGCTTTAAGTCCAACCTCCTTTGCCCTCTGGAATATCATATCCAGGCCCTCTGAACTTTTAATGTAGAAGCTGTTAAATCTTGTATTATCCTGATCTTAGCTCCATGATATTTGAGATATTTCTTTTTGACTGCTTACAATATTTCCTCCTTGACCTAGGAGTTCTGGAATTTGACTATAATATTCCTGGAAATTATCCTTGTGGGATCTCTTTTAGGAGATGATTGATGGCTTATTCACATTTTTATTTTCCCCTCAGCTCTAGAATGTCAAGGCAGGTTTCCTTGATAATTTCTTGAAAGATGATGTCTAACCTCTTTTTTTTAATAATGGCTTTCAGGTAGTCCAATAATTCTTAGGTTGTCTCCTCCTAGATTTTTTTCTAGGTCAGTTGTTTTTCCCCTGTGATATTTCACATTTTGTAGTATTTTTTTCATTCTTTATCTTTGTTTGATTGTATCTTGATGTCTCATTGAGTCATTGACTTCCACTTGCCCAATTCTAATTTTTAAGCCATGATTTTCTTGAGTGAGCTTTTGTATCTCCTTTTTGCATTTGGCCAATTCTACTTTGGAAAGAATTTTTATTTCCTCGGTGAATTTTTGTATCTCTTTTTCAGTTTGGCCAATTCTGCTTTTTAATAAGTTCTTTGCTTCAGTGAATTTTTATATATGCCTTAAGGCATTATATCATAGTTTTTGTAGGGCAATTTGGTAGAGATTAGGTGGTTCTGAGTACTTCCTCTGTCATTTTGGCTCCACTCCCTCCTTTGTCTTCTTAATGAGAACTTTTTTCAAGTTTCTTCACCCTCTATTTGAACAAGTATTTATTTTGTTGGTGGCAAAATACCTACCATAATCTTTGAGATAGGCAACATAGTATTGTGGTTAGAGGACTGGTCAGTGGTTCCCAAACTTTTTTGGCCTACTGCCCCCTTTCCAGAGAAAATATTACTTAGCGCCCCTGGAAATTAATTTTTAAAAATTTTAATAGCAATTAATAGGAAAGATAAATGTACCTGTGGCCATCACTGCCCCCCTGTATCACTGCAGCATCCACCAGTGGGTGGTGGTGCCCACTTTGGGAATCACTGGGATTGGTCTTAGAGGCAGGAAGACCTGTATTAAATCCTGCCTTTTGGTATTAAGAGACTTTATGAGAATAGACCAGTCCCTTAAACTTTCAGTGCTCCCAAGCAACTATCTAAATCATCAGTTACAAATTTGTTATTGATCTCAATCTGTAGAAGGAATTTCCTCAAAAAAAAGTTCCCTGCACTAATGAAATTATAGACTGAGGCAAAAACACTAAAATGTGTCTGTATTTTTATTGAAAAATTATGATCAATATCCTATTTCACAGTCAGTATCGATTCCTTGTGGTTCTCTCCAGTTCAGGGGTTGGCAACGTATGGCTCTCAAGCCATATCCGGCTCCACCTCCTGACCTGCCAGTCTGGGCAGAGCCCCAGGATGTGCCCCAGAGAGGCCTTCAGCACCCCCCCCCATATTCCAGCGCCTTCCGCCTCCATCCTCCTCCTTCCCCACGCGTTTATGGCTCTCATGGCCATAAAGGTTGCAGACCCCTGCACCAGTTGCTTGAGTCTCAAAGTTTAGAAAGAAATTTTGAAATGCCTCTGTCATGCTTACCTGTAACAAACATATAGATCTGTATCCTTTATGTTGGAGATACCTGGGCCACTAAGAATTTAAAAATCCTTTTAGAGAAATCATACCTTTATTCTCTAAGTTCTCTGATAGTAGAAACACTGTCCCATAATCAGCTGATCACTCTTGGGACATTCTACTTTGTATCAGATTATTTGCTCTAAACCTTTTTTCCTTAAGCCTCATCTACCATTCTTCCTCGACCCTAATGGCTAAGGACCTAAACTCATACTTTCCTAAGTTAATAAAGAATATTTACTCTGAACATCTTCTTTTCTCCTTCTTGACATTTCACATCATCTTGATATCATCCTCATTCTCTCCTTTGCTTTAGTCTCTGATGAAATGGTAACCTTTCTCATCAAGGCCAAATCTTTTTTGTGTTGCTTTGATCTAACCTCTTCCTGTCTTCTTTAGTAGATTGCTTCCATGACAGGCAAAAACTGCTAAAGCAAATTCTTACCATCAAAGTCCATGTCACTATGAAATGGTTCAATATCAGAAACCAATATAATTTTATAAATGGAAATTGTAATAAATAAGATATATTACCATTTATTTTATTGCTATTACCTAAGGACTACAGATTCTTTTAATAAGACTTGAAGCTCATACTTTGTATTTGTGATATATTTTTCAATTAGAATATGAAACCTTTGAGAGCAGAGAATATCTTGCTTTTTTATTTGTGTCCTAGTGCTTAGAAGAATCTTTTGAATGAACTAAAAGCTTAATATATTTTTTCTATTCATCTTCTTTGAACACTCTTTCTTTGGTGGGATCATTAATTTGCATGGACCTAATTATCACCTCTATGCTAATGAATCCTCTCTCTCTAAGTACATACGTATACACATATATGATATATTGTTTACTATGTGGTAATAATCTATATTCTATGCCTATGCCTCTTAGAGTATTATAAAAATAATTAAATAATACCTGTTAAAAAGTAGAAAGGATGTCTAGTGGAACATATTGGGAAGAGAAGAAACATAAACAAATAAATATATGTATATAATGACAGTACTTCATAATCCCAAAGACCCCCAAACACTTGGTAAGGGCTCGTTGTTCAATAATTACTGATTGGAAAACTGGAAAATAGTTTGGGAGAAGTTAGGTTTAGACCATCAACTCACACAAAATACCCCAAAATTTCCAAATGGAAATGAGAATCAAATAATAAAGATCATATGTGTAAACAAATTAGAGTAGTAGGGAAGGAAACCTTCCAAAACTGTGGAGAGAGGACTTAGCCAAACAAGGAACAGAAAGGATCACAGGAGATTAAATAAATAAGTTTTATTCAATATAATTGAAAAACTTTTATACCAAAAAAAGCAATGAAGATAAATGAGAAGGGGGCAGAGTTACCTGTGGAAAAATATTTGCCCCAAGTTTCTCTTATAAATATCTAATATCTAAAAAATAAGGAACTGATCCATATAAGAAAGAACAAGAGCCATTCCATAATAGTCCAATCATATAGTTAACTTCTCAAGGAAAGAAATAAAACTACCAACAACTACACAAAATACTTCAAGTGATTAAGAAAACAAATTAAAGCAACTCTGAGATTCTATATCATACTTACCTGACTGACAAATACGACAAAAAAAACACAACAATTATTTGAGGGAATGTGAAAGAGTAGGTAGACAATGAATTGTTGACTAAATGATGAATTGGTACAGACTTTATGAAAAGTAATTTGGAACTATATCCAAAGTCACTAAACTGTTCATTCCAGTGATAACAGTGTTAGACACATGATCAAATGGGATCAAAAAAAGAGAAAGGACTGGTATATTAAAATATATGCAGCACTTTTTTTGGTAATGAAAAACCTCAGAAAACTAAGGGAGTTCTCCTCCATTGTAAAAATACTAAATAAATGATGGCACATGAATGCAGTGGAACATTATCCAACTATATGAAATATTAAAAAGGATGGATTTAGAAAAAACTGGGAAAACTTGTATGAATGGAACCATAGAGAACTAGGCAGAAGTAGGACAACAATTATGCAATGACAACATTGTAGAGAAAAATGACTTTTAAAGATTTAAGATCAATGCAATGATCAACAATAAGCTAAAGTAATCACATCTTGACAGATCATGGACTTGAGATGCAGAATGAGCTACATGTTTTCAGACATGCTCAATATGTGGATTTATTTGAATTGAATATGACCACTTGTTATTGAGGAGGTTGGTGTTGTTTTTAATATGGTAGTAGATCTAGAAGGTATTGTAGAAAGCAAATTATGATAATGATAATGATGCTAAGGAATAGAAGAAAAGAAAGAAAAAGTTTTTTTTATCAGATTGATTCTCTATATCCAGGTTGAAAGTATAGTGACATCATCTGGAAACAATCCCACTACTGATCAGCATGGACATTTTGACTTGCTCTGTTTCTAACCTGGACTAGTTCTTCCCTTCCAGAAACTTGATTACTTTTCTACATTTGGGTCAACTTATTTTGATGCCAAATTTACTGTGGATACTTGATAGGCTTAGCCCTATTGAAGCTCAAGAGATTCACCAGCCTCAGCCTCCCTGGTAGCAGGAATTACAGGTCTGTGCCATTATACTTAAACATTGAAGCATTTTAAAAAATATACAGAAGATAAGGATGTACAGAAGGAGATACAGTAAAGGAGAACAGCTTTGAAATTAAGAATTAAAACTAATATATACTTTAAAAAACAATCTATATGTAATAGTTTAATATATAATCTTTTTCTATTCTTTATAATGCAAATGTTTATATTTGTGTTTGTCAAATGTACTATAACAAAAAATTAAAAAAGCAAAAGTTATGGATATTAAATCAATTCAAAAGGCATACTAAAGAGTAGTTTGGACAGCATGTATTTTATCAATCAACATATATGGATAGTATAAATTCTATCATTTGGAGGCCCATGACATTTTGGGGTATTAAAAAGGAATCCTTATACTTTAAAAGTTATGGAACTACTATCCTAAGATTTAAATATTCAAGAGCCCTATCCCAAGGGAAACTTTAGCTGTAGGGAGTTTCTCATGCAAGAATACCCCTGAAGATTCTCTCTTTGTGATGGCAGAGAACTGGAAATTGAGGGGTTTGCCATCAATTGGAGAATGGCTAAACAAGTTGTGGCAGATGATTGTGATGGAATACTTCTCTCCCATAAGAAATGGCAAGTAGTCTAATTTTTAAAAAAAGGAAAGACTTCCTGGTTAAGATGGTGGCAGAGTAAAAAGCAGATGTTTAACCTCTCCTAAGAGAAACATACAGGACTCCTCAAGAAGACATAAAAACAAATCCAGAGGAACAAAGGGACCCCACAACAGGGCGCAGCATTGGAGGTATGTGGAATTGGGGCATTTCCATGCTATAAAGGGGTGAAACAGCTCTCACTAAAACTCGACCTGAGCAACCCCCTCCCCCAACCCACCTCACCTACAGTGCTAAAGCCAGCGCACAAGACTTAGAGCAAGTTTGGGGCACGCATTAAGTCCTTGGCAGCTACCTGGGGTCACCAGGGTCTGCTCCTGAGAGCAGCAAGACTTAAGACCCCAAGAGGCTAAAGAACGCTCGCAGACTTTGAATGCAGACCCTGAGCACAGGCACGAGTGCAGGCGTGGATGCAAGTGCAGACACGGATCCTGAGTGCAGGCGAGGACTCGGATCTTTAGAGCAGGCGCGGACATTGAGTGGAGACCCAGTGCAGAAGGTGTTTACAACTGTGGAAGCAGCACACTGAGCCTGTTAAAGGAGCCTCAGGCAGAGGAACACGTAAGGAGGCCACTAGGAGGCTTGACCCTGAGAACAACTAGACCTGAGAACTCAGGAGCCAAAAGAGCGCAGACAGACCCTTGTGTGAGGATAAACCTGAAAGGGTGCAGGGCTAACAATGACAAGCCAGAGACAAGAACCCCAAAAGAGAAAGATCATCAAGAAGAAATCTGTAACACTTGACAACTTTTACACACATAAAATCTAGACAAAAGAGCAAACAGCAGAGGAGAATAAACAAGTAATCATATCCAAACATTCCCAAAATAATGAAAACTGGCCACAAGCTATTGAAGAGTTCAAATCTGAGATGATGAGAAAGATGGAAGAGATTTGGTGAGAGAAGTGGGAAATAGCTCAAAAGGAAATTAACAGGTTAGAAGACAGAAACTCCCAATTGGAAAAAGATGCCCCCAAATCAAATGAAATGGTAAGCAAATTGGAAACCAAAATCTGGCAAGAAAATAACAGTTTAAAAGGCAGAATTTTGCAACTGGAAAGTGAGGCAAGTAAAATTGAACACCAGAAATGACCAGATTCAAAAGGAAAATCAAAAGATTATAGCCAAAAACCAGTCCCTAAAGGCTAGAATTGAGCAATTAGAAGCTAATGATCTCTCAAGACAACAAGAACAAATAAAACAAAGTCAAAAGACAGATAAAATAGAAGGAAACATGAAATATCTCAATGAGAAAGTGACAGACAAAGAAACCAGGTCTAGAAGAGACAATCTGAGAATCATTGGTCTTCCTGAGAAAGCAGAAATTAATAGAAATTTGGACTCCATACTAAAAGAAATTATTCAGCAAAATTGCCCTGAAGTTCTACAACAAGAGGACAATATAGACATTGAAAGGATCCATAGATCACCCTCTACACTAGACCCTGAAAAGACAACCCCAAGGAATATAATAGCCAAATTCAAGAGTTTCCAAGTAAAAGAAAAAATTTTATAAGAAGCCAGAAAGAGATAATTCAGATATCAAGGAGCACTAATGAGGATCACACAGGATCTGGCAGCCTCCACACTAAAAGAATGCAAGGCTTGGAATATGATATTCAGAAAGGCAAGAGAACTGAGTCTACAACCAAGGATCACCTACCCATCAAAACTAACCATATACTTCCAAGGGAAAGTTTGGGCATTCAACAAAATAGAAGATTTCCAAGTATTTGCACAGAAAAGACCAGGACTAAATGGAAAGTTCGATATCCAACCACAAAAATCAAGAGAAACATGAAAAGGTACATAAGAAACAGAGGGGAAAGAAAGAAAATTCTTATTTTTAAAGTTGCCTCTTTAAGGGCTTCAATATGATCAAATTATTTGTACTCCTATGTGGAGAAATGTTATGTATAATTCTCTGTAAGGAACTCTATTCACTATTATAGTACTCACTATTATAGCAATTAGAAGAATTATTCATAGGGAGAGTTTGGAATACTAAATGGTCTAAGATGACATGGGGGTGGGAAAGAGGGGGGTGAATAGTAGAGGACACCAAGAGAAATTTGAATGAATAAGAAAAATAGGATATTCTATTACACACAAAGAGGGCATAGGAAGGGGAAAGGAAGAATACTATTATAAGAAGGAGATTAAGAGAGCATTAAGAGGTAATTTTTAAACCTTACTCTCAGTGTAATTAACCCTGAGAGGGAAGAGTAGCTTTATCCATTGAGATATAAAACTCTATCTAACCCTACTGAGAAAGTCAGAAGGGATAAACCAAGGGGAGCAGGGGAGAGGGGAAGTCATAAAAGGGAGGGGAGAGGAAAGGGGAGGGAATTCATTAGGCCATAAAAATAAATAGAGGGGAATAATAAGGGAAGGGGTAGAAAGGGGTTACTGGCATAAAGCAAACCACTGGTTTAAAAGGAAATAGTGTAAGAAGAAGGGGTAGAACTAGGAGAGGATACCAAAATGTTGGGGAATACACAACTGATAATTATAACTCTGAATGTGAATGGGATGAATTCACCCATAAAAAGGAAGCAAATGGCAGAGTGCATTAGAAACCAAAATCCTACCATATGTTGTCTACAAGAAACACATATGAGGTGGATGGACATACACAGGTTTAAGGTAAAGGGCTTGAGCAAAATCCTTTGGGCATCAAATGAGAAAAAGAAGGCAGGAGTGGCAATTATGATTTCTGACAAAGCCAAAGTAAAAATAGATATGATTAAAAAAGACAGGGAAGGTCATTACATCCTGAATAAAGGCAGTATATACAATGAGGAAATAACATTACTCAATATGTATACACCAAATGGCATAGCAACCAGTTTCATAAAGGAGAAACTGGCAGATCTCAAGAAGGACATAGATAGTAAAACCATACTAGTGGGCGATAAATCAAACCAAAAAATCAATAAGAAAGAGGTAAGAGAGATGAATGAAGTCCTAGAAAAATTAGATTTAATAGATATGTGGAGAAAAATAAATAGGAAAAAAGAAAAAAATTAAAAAATTAAAACAAACAAAAAATAAAAAAGGAAAAACCTACATGAAATCATGAAGAGAAATAAACAGAACCAAGAGAACATTATATATAGCAACAGAAATATTATTTGAAGAATGACTTGTTAATGTCCACTTCCAGAGAAAGAACTGATAAATAGAAGCAAGGAAATTATAGTTTTACATATGCATATATCTTTTTATTAAATAATTCATTCTTTAGTTTGGGAAGAAGAAGGAAGATGAGACCTAGGAAATTTAACTAAATAAAAATTTAAAAATGAATATCCTTATAGTCTGTTGTTGTTTTTCTTAAATGTGACCTTTTTGGAGGAGGAAACAAAAAAGGTAGACTCATATCATGAGACTCACTCTATCTGGCAGAGAGTGTCCCTTATTATTAAACAGAAATACTTTTAGTCCACAAACAATGTGAAACATAGGTTTCTTTGTATATTCAACAGACTCTGTCCATAGCTCCTCCTACCTTGATGACCAAACAGAGAATAAACAAACTTTATGAACAACAGTATTATTTGTTGTAAAAAAGAAAAAGAATCTCCCTGGAAGAAGTGAGACATAACTCTCATGAGAAACAAGGAGGACAGAAACAGATGCCGAAAATGCTAATAGTTAACAGCTAGCTAGAGCAGTAGACAGAGTGCCTGGCATGGAACCAGAAGGATTTTAATTAAAATCCACTCTGTGACACTTTCTAGTTGTATGTATGTCCCTGGATAAGTCACTTAATCTCTGATGCCTCAGTTTCTTCATCTGTAAAATGGAGATAATAATAGCAATTAACTTGTTGAGTTATTAATAGGATCAAGTGAGATAATATATGTAAAGCACATGTAAAACTTAAATTGCTACAAATTCAAGTTGTTACTATTATAATAGTTATTAATTTGTCGTTTAAAAAAATAAGTTGTTCTTTTTTGGCATAGGTTACTTTAAAGTAACCTTGCTTTCAATAAGGTCAAAAGGAAGAGCTTTTGTCATGGCCTGGCCCCAGAGACACACATCTGAATCTTTTAAGTTAAAACTTCTTCCCTATGACAACTGTCAGCTCCAGCATTTTGAATGATGATTTGTGTTTAGAATAGGGGAACATTACATTGCTTTTACTTATGTAGACAACGATTTGGACTTAATTCTATGGGTCTGGTTTCACGTATATTTAGTTGAATGACTTAAGCATGCTGCTTATGTTCTCCTGAGTTTAGAAGGACTGTATTGCCTTCTGGAAAAAAAATGAATTGTTAAAAAATAACAAAAAACCAAAAAACAGAAAACCCAACAAACCAACCCCTTTTTGCACCATCTGCTACATAGTTTGGTGATAATGTAACTCCTTGGACCATATTCAGCAATTCTGGTAAAACTAAATGGAAACCTACAAAAGTGCTTTTAAGAACTATACTGCTATGTTTTGTGCAGGAACAGTTAACGTTCATGATCGTTGGTTTAGGAGATTCAATTTAACAACATTTATTAAGAACCTATAATCTACATTAGATTTATATTAGGCACTGGTATCAATACAAAAACTAAATCATCTCTGCTGTTAAGAAGCTTAAACTCTACCTTGAGGGAAAAACTTGAATATCCTAAACAATCCTGTTGTCGTATATGTTACACAGAGGCACAGAGACACTATAACTCCTAATGTTGCTGGTTTGGGCATGCCAGACTTATAAGCAAGTAATAGCTAGCCAACCATTAGAAGGTATTTTGTTAGAGCTTGTTAAATGTAAGAGAGAATTTTGACCAAAATTCTGAACAAAAGTACATTTATCTCAGGGGCAGTTTAGCATAGTGAAGTAAGGAAGGAAATAAGAATTTATTAAGCATTGACAATGTGCCAGACACCGAGCTAAGTGCTTTTTTCATTTGATCCTCACAGCTACCATGGGTAGGAGGCATTATTATCCCTACTGAATTGCTAATTATTTTATGGAATTATTAAATGGGGGCAGGCTCACCTGGTTCTTTGGGCAATCTCCAGGAAAAACTATGACGGCATCAAAGAGTAATGCTTCAATCACATTTTAATAAGACACAGAAGGTTTAGGAGTAAATGGCACAGAAAGGAGAGAGAAATAATATACGGGGAGGTACACTTAGAGGCAGATGGCATGGGCAAGAGGATGGGGTGATGGAGGAAGGCAGGCAGTGAGGAAGAGAATGGGAAAGGTCAGGGTTGGGAAGTCATGTAACCATAGATTAGAATTGGGAACACTCAGCGGCATGTACCCCTCGGAGATGGAAGAGTGGTCGAGGACCAGAAGTTTGGGGGTCTCGTTTTCATAGTATTTTTGTGGAGGACAGAATAAGTCCTATCTGTGCCACCAGGTGGTTATTTCATTAACATGCGTACATCACCTCAAAGTTAGCAGCAGTATTTGATGTTCTGCTAGTCTTACTGTGGATGTCTGGAGCTTATCTGAGGCTTATAAATCGTTGCAGTTAGTAATATCAAAAGACTCCAACAATCAACCTTCCTTTGATTTAGCACATTGTCTCAGGATGCGATTTTTAGTCACTATATGATAAAGTCTGGGCAAGCAACTATTATGCTTCTTTGACCTATGGGTTAGTCTTTATTTTTTTAATTTTAATTTTGAACATTTTCCCCTAGTTACATATTTCATGTTCTTTCTATGGGATAGTCTTTAAATGTTTAAATTCCCATCATACTATTATTACTTTTCACAGGCTACTTAAAACTTACTATATTAACTATAAAGAGAGTGGTGGTTAGAGAACCAGAACAGTATACAACAATATATAATAACATTCCCACTTTACAGTCAAGAAAATTGAGGCAAACAGGTTAAATGACTTACTATCAGGTCAAATAGTTTGCCACTGACTGAGACTGGATTTGAACTCCTGTCTTCCTAAATCCTGGTCCAGCATTTTATTCAGTGAGCTACCTAACTGCTTATGTAGTGGATGGAAAGTTGTCCTTATTCTAAAGTTTTGTACAAGTTCTGCATCTGACACAAACATATACAATGGGACTCAGGAGTAGCCATTTAACATTTTAGTGTCTCAAGGCAATTTCTCTAGAGTTTAAGTAGAGGAGCAGGTACAATTCTGCTTTGGTATAGGGATTTTCCTTACTGGGAGTTCCTATACCAGAGAAATCATAGAATCAATTCATATTTATAATAGAAATTTAAATCTTGAAAATCATCTAGTTCAATATACTTATTTCATAAGAAGTTGAACAAAATGACATTTTGCTTTAGTATATCTCTCTTCCCTGTCCCAAAACAACCAATGTATTGATACCCACCCACACAAAACACCAAAAGCCAACTATACAATTTCAGAGGAAAAACCCAACCAGCACTCAAGCAAGTCATTTAACTCCTCTGGGCCTTAGTATCTTTATTTTTAAATTGAGGGATTTAGACTAAGTTGGCCTCTAAGATCTCTCCCAGCTATAAATTGACAGTCTTAGGATTTGCCTTTCCTTATGTGACTCAGTACCCCCTTATTGCTTCTGACTAATGTTAACCACATTTTCTGTGATCCAGCCTGCTGAAAGGTTTCCCCATATCCTCCAGAGAGAGAAGGATCGTGATCTTGCCAAGAAGTTATCTAGGGAGAATGCACATATTAACTCCTGCACTTGTTAATCCACACATCTTTTCCAAAAGATTTTCCTATCGAGCACTGGAGTGCCCTCATGAAAGAGGCCAGTATATTCTGATATTTCCAGTTTCATCTAGAATTCAGGGCCAAAAATACATCTCTAGTTTATTCCAAGATACTTTATAAGTAAAGAACCATGTGCTGTCCAATCATAAGCAGTTAAAGACAGCTCTGGTTTCCTGCTTCAGGAGAAAAGGCATGACTTTTCTGTACTAAAACTTCAGTAAATGTAATATATCTTCTGAAATGTTCATTTCTTTACCTGATGTATGGCATCTTTGATGTAAAGTTTTGAAACCATATTGAAATTTAGAGTTCTTTATTTGATCTGTGGTATATGTCATCTGAATGGTTGTGTACAGGGACAGATTTGAACACAATTGGAATTGGGATCAAATTTATCTCCTGTTCTTCCAACCAACCCATTTTGGTCAAAATCCACCCCACCAATCTATTCCCTAATTTCTTGTGGTTTATAGTACTCTAAGGCTGACTGGCCTTCCTATTTCTCATAATTTATTCTCATTCCACTCCTGGGTAATAAATTCACCAATGAGGAAAATAATTATTGCTATGGTTGGGACTATTCACTATAATAGATAGGTGGAGCACTAGTGGATAGAATGTAGACCCTGGAATCAGGAGGACCTGAGGTCAAATCTTGCCTCAGACACTTATTAGCTATGTGACTATTGGCAAGTCATTTAACTCTGTATAACTCAGTTTTCTCATCCATAAAATGAGCTGGAAAAGGAAATGGCAAACCACTCCAATATTTTGCCAAGAAGACACCAAAAACCAGCCACGAAGAGTCAGATATGATTGAAATGATTAAACAATAGCATAGCTGGACTCAGGAACTATTGAACAACCTTTACCTTTGCTGAAGGGATAAACTGGGCTGAATATAATGTGATGTCATTTTATATAGAAAATTCTAAATCCTTATATCTGGGTTCTAAAAATGTCAACTGAACAGCTATAGTATTAGAGAAGATGTAACTAAACAAGAAGCCAGGGATTATTGTGTAAGGTCACATTTATACATAGTGACTTACACTTTATAGAAAACATTATCTTCACAACAACAAGGTAAATTCAATTATAGGATTGAAAACAGGTGGAATCTTAGATGTAATCTAGTTTAGCACACATTTCACAGACCAAGGAATTGACATTAGAGAGATTAAAGAATATGCCCAGAAGTAGGCAACAGGGATTTTGAACTAATGCCTTTTGATTCCCACACTAGTACTCTTTAAAATAGATTTTTATTGATATATTTGGTCTTATGTTATATATATTTCTCTTCATATTCTTCCTCCTGCCTTCTCCTAGAGAGTCATCCCTTGGAGCACCTTCTCTTATACTTATAGCAAAGAATTTTAGATAAAAAAGCAAACAAAATACCTCAAAACTGATCAACACATGGAAAAATTCTGGTATTATATGCAATGTCCCATTCCTAAGAATTCCATCCTCTTTAAAAGAACAAAGGGTGGTAATGGTCTTATTTATATCATCTGGATGGGACCTCACCTGGAATACTGTCTCCTTTTCTGAGCACCATATTTCATGAAAATTATTGACAACATGGAATATAAAGCTAGGGAAGGGTGATGCAAATAGTGAAATCATGTCATATTAAACTTGGTTGAAAGAAACTGACAGGGACTTGTTTAATTAAATTGAATTGAACTGGGGATGTTTAGCCTGGAAAAGTGAGGTCTTAGATGGATATATGGTGACAGTTTTCAAATATATGAAGGATTCTGTGAAAGAGATAGTAGATTCTCCACACTAGGAGAAATGGGTGGATGTTATAAGAATACAAACTTAGGTTTGGTAGAAAGATATGCTTCCTAATAATTATAATTCTCCAGAAGTAGAATGGTTGTTTTGATAGGCAATGAGTTCTCTCTCACTGAGGTCTTTAAACAAAGGCTAGATTCACTTGTTTGTATGGTAGAAGAGATTTTTGCTAAGGTAAAAATTGGAATAAAAACTTCTGAGGCCTCTACCAACTCCGATTGCATGTGCATATTTTATCTTCCCCTATTTAATTATTCTGCACCAGTGAAGGGACCATGTCCTTCATTCCTTTAACAGCTCTTATTTTATGTGTTGTTCTGGGTAAACAGCACAGATTTTAGATAACTATTCCTGACCCCAAAGAATTTGCAATCTCTTTAGGGGGAGTATAGGAGATAAGACATGAATACATACAGATACACATGTACAAGACATATCTGTGTACAGACATAGCTTTGTATCTTCAGTACCTAGGACAGTGGCTTGAACATAATACGTTATGTTAAGGATTTGTTATTTCATTGGGGACATGTTCATCAAAACATACTGCAATAAGACTGGTAAGAGGCTTTGAAAGCATGTCATATGAAGATTAATTAAAAACTTATTGAGAAAGGAAGGGAAGAGTCATACTGTAGCATGCCCTAGTGAGACCAGAGAATTAACCTTGGGAAGAACAGTGACCCTCAACCCACCAGACTGCTCTGGCTTTGTCCCAAAAGCCATCTTAGAGGAGGAAAAAATATTTTGAAAGGGTCTACTTTCCTTATCACCATGAGTAATTGCAACTCATGACCATCTGCTCTCACTACGTAGATAAGCCCAAGAAAGGCAGTGCCACCTTCCCCTGATCTGTGGGCTTCCTATCCTATATCCAGCTCAGTCCTCATAGTCTTCATTTGTGGAAGTAACTTATGTGGAGAAGGGTCCAACTATCCCTACTAACTACCAGTCAGTTGCCACCTCACTCATTTCCCTTCCATAGAATAGACAAGCCAGCCTAGCTGAAGCAGCAAAGCACCCCGAGAGAGAGACAGGAGACAGCATGTACTGAACAAGTTTAACTATCACTACTACTACCACCTTGCCCACTGTCTCCCTCTACATCCTGATGGAGAAAGCCCAGATTCTAAATCCAAAACCTTGAGATTAGCAATGCTTCCAACCCACCGCCCTCAGCCAACATCCTGGAAAGCAACTCTTGTAGAAATGCAGCCAGGCAACTGTTCATATGGGGGTTACAGTCATAACGACTGAAGACTCAGAACAAAATGATCTTATCACCAAAATCCTTGGCACTGTCAATGGATGAAGAGGAGAAACTGGTGACTTTATCAGTGGAAAAGACATGAAATAAAAGAAATAACCATTTGTTTTGCTGTTGTACCCAAAGGACTATTGGGACCTTTTCATCTGGCTTGTAACCAAAACAAAGGTATTATCCCACCTTTAGAATTTGGGCTTTCTGATATCAGGGAGTTTTATTTTTCTATTTGCATCCTCCCCCAGTGCTTAACATAGTTCTTTACACATAGTAAGTATTTAATAAATACTTTATTCTTACATTCATTCAGCAGATGTAAGTTATAGGGAGATATATTTCAATTTAATATAAGGGAACACTTCCTAATTATAATAACTGTCTAAATTGGAATAGATTGCAACAAGGAAAAATGAGATCCTCATCACTGGATGTCTTCAAACCAATATAGGTAATGGGTTTGTCATTCCTGAGGATCTTCAAGCAATGATTAGATTCATTTGTGGATCACCATGTGTTAAGGATATTGTAAAAGGATTGGATTAGATGACCTTTGAGTTTGTTTTCAGTTCTAAGAGTCTGTGAATCTATAAGGGGTTGACACTTTGGCAGCCAGATTTGTTGGCATCTCCAGTCTTGTTCTGGCTCATGAGTTGTTGGACTCTCTTCAGACAAGCTTTGCAGCCACAGCTCACCCACAGTACTAATTAATGATCAAGATGTTTGGACTGAGAAATGCTACTCAGGTCTGGACAAGCTCAAAGTGCTGCCAGAATCACTTTGTGTGACTGGCATTCTCTAACTGATCTGATTTAATATGCTCCCTCTGATCACCAGTGTTGGAAGCATGGGTACTTGGGATTTTACAAGTCAAGGATTACTGTTATAGAAATCTGGGTCTTGACAGCTGGTTGCACATGAGTAAGAGATTATAATAACTCCTCCAGTAAACTCTATTGCATTCTTTTTGTTATTCTTTAGCTCATCTTTCTATGTTACACTTTTTACTTGAATTGATCAGATTTCTTTGAAATTTGTGCAAATTTAGGGAATTTACCTTTTTTTCAGGAAAATATGATGAAGAGAGTATTTTTGAATGGGTTTTAACGGATGTGGTCTTATAAACACTATTCTAGGTAGAGCAAGCCTAGGTGAAACAACTCTGAGGAGTTAGCATCCTTTCCCTATATCTCAGATTATGACCCAGACAAGTTAAAAGAGCCCACCTTTGGTATCTACCTATTATTTCAGGTAGTCCTGTAGGTCTAGATTCTAGGACAATGAAGACTGACTCATTGGTACTGATTGGAACCAACATAAGACTTGAGAAACCCCATAGCTAGGCTAGTGAGTCTGCCTCAAGGTGGGATAGGTACTTGTTTTTATCAGATGGGCGTAGTTGACTGCAAAGACTCAATAAAGAAATGAGTCTGATTTAGTAGAATCTTTGAAGGGTCATTGAAACCAAATATAAACCCTAGAATAACTTGGAGGGGAGAAATGCTTATCCTTTTTAGGGATTTTTATCCTCAAGAGTGACCTGACTTCTCCAGGTTTTTTCCTCTCAGACCTTAGATACACCTTAGTAACAAACTACTATATCTATAAGAGATGCCTGAAGTTATTCTAATATCCAATAACATTTGTATCACATGACCTGACCATTGATCACCTAACTAACCCAAAGTTCATCAGAAACAAGAATTGAAATAAAAAAATCTAACCATGCTAAAAATATTAAGTTTGTCTTTAGGAGCCCAGATTTTGTGATAGAAAAGATGAAACAAATTGTTTCAGTTGCCATAAACAATACTTCTGATTGGGCAGTGAGGTGGTTCAGTGTAGAGAAAGCCAGGGCTGGAGATGGGTGGCCCTAGGTTCAGATCTGACCTCAGACATTTCCTAGCCTTGTGGCCAATTGCCTATCACTTACTCCTTGGAACCAATACTTAGTATTGATTCTAAGATGGAAGGTAAGGATTAAAAAAATTTTCCTAAATGTACTATGTGCACTTGTATTTCGATGAATCTGTTATTTCAGTGATATGAGTATACCCTTCACCAGTGTAAATTTGAAACATCTCTATGCCTTTTCATCAATTCAGTTCTTTCCCAAGTCCTTTCTTAATGGAAGGTTTACCTTTTATATCTTTCTTTAGGTGTTTTAGTATTTTGTGGATACCAGCATAACATGTAGTTGGTTATCTGATATACCTAATCTTTGATATATTCTGCCTTTTCTGGTTGCATATATCCAAGATGTTGTCTTTTATGCCTCTTCTTACCTGTAAATCATGATTGGTAATATGATATAGCCTACTTATACCCATTGTATATTTTTCTTTTACCATTTGGGGTATCTGTAGATTATATTCTTCTGTGATTATGGTGTTCTATGATTCATAGCCACATACCTTTAAAAGGAGAATGCTGATGTTTAAAAGATATACTTTGTGACAGAGTACCCCCTTTATGGCATTGTATTCATGAAAACAATGAACAATTTCTCAGAACTACTCAAGTCAGCTTTTTTCCTTCCATTTAATTCTAGGCCAAGATTTTTGTTCACCTTCAGTACCTGTCCAAAATAGGTATATTGGTGGACAAACCTAATAGGTTTGCCATTTAATAACTTGCAACCTCTTTCCTTCTGTGATTGCTAGGTTAATCCCTTTTGAATAATGAAGTCTTGAATTTGTTGCAATCAGTACACCTTAAGAATCCCTTTTCCATTTGAACTTTAACACGATTTCATCTATGACCTGGTAAGAACCTGTGGAAACCATCACTTAATATAAGATCATTGAACAGTTATCTCTGTGGTTACATTTTTCTTTTCTTTAAAAAAACCCCTTATTTTCTTTCTTAGAATCGATACTAAGTATTGGTTCCAACTTAGAAGAGTAGTAAGGACTAGGCATGGGGGTTAGTTGACTTACCTAGCTGTCACTGTGGTTACATTTTTCAAAGAATATTGTCTGATATTAATATAGGCATGGGAGAAATGTTGTTAAAGAAGAGACTTTAAGGCTCAGTTTTCTTCTATTTAATTCCTGTAATCACCTAACAGTAATCATCAGGACTTTGTATTTTCCACAGCTTTCTTTCAATTATTTAGCAATGAAAATATGGTTTGCTGCAATGTTTTGTTAAAACTTGCTTGTTTCCTTCTCATTCTTTTATCTAGGAACCCCTTGATATGTGCAAAGACTATTCTCTTACAGACTTTATAGAGAAAGGTAGGTATATTTCATGGCAATAGCTAATGTCTTCTTAGTCACAACTCTTAATAATAAAGCTTGAATTTTCCAGTATTATGGAATTCTTCCTACTTTAATATATCTTGAAAACCTTTCCTTAACTTCCTTTACAACTATGTTCCCTCCAGCATGATCATCTGGCTGTGTTTAGTCTGGCTGCTCTCCCCAACCTCATTCTCTTAAATATGACTTCCAGTTCCTCACGTGTAGCACATCAGGTGCCTAAAAGTTGGAACCACCATAGTAATGATTCAATCAATAATGAAAATAGACTGCTATAGAAACCCTATAAATCTGTTCCATTTCATTTTTATTTGCTGTCTTCCTTCCAGTTTAATCTACGTGTTCTTGGGATGTTCTGGCTTAGTTTAGTCTTATAGTTTTAGCAGATTTGTTTCCACCAGAGTTTTTTTTCACTATTTCATGGGAAAATATTGCTCAAGATCATCCATGATTCTTATAAAAATACTTTGCAAATCACTTCTATTATTTGAAGAGGGTTATAGTCTGCTCATGACCACCATGTATATGTCTCACAATTGCACCTTTGAATAGTCCAAATTCTACTTCTTCAGAATTTGACAGTATGACCTACAGGAATACTCATAGCATCACAAGAATAATATGTGTGTTTAAGAGATGAGTCTATTACTTGTGGAGAAGTTAAGAGTCATTAGAGGAACTTCATAATTTCCTCAAAGTATATTCAGCCCTCTATCCTAGTCATGTTCCATTCTGGGCCACCTCAATGTCCATTTTTGGTATCTGCCCAAGATATATATGCTTATCCATCCATCTGTCTTTATAGCAATCCAGAAAATAGGCATTCTTCTTGTTTTTTTTTTGAATAGGTAGTTAGGTCAGACATTTTAGTGTAGTAGAACACTTATCTGAGAGTCAAGGAAACCCATTGAAGTTTAAATCCTATGATATCTGTCATATATATGTCTTTATCTCTTATGATCTCACTGCCACCCAGGTTTAGGCCATCATCACCTCACTCCCAAACTGTTGCAGTGGACTTCTGTTCTGTCTCAAGGTTTTCCTCACTCCAGTTCATCATCTGCTCAGCTATCAAAGTAATTTTCCTAAAGAGTAGGTCTGACCATGTCACTCTCCTATTCTATAAGTGTCAGTGACTCCTTTACTTTCAGGACAAAATATAAATCCCTCTGAACATATTCTACAATCACTGACTGGCCTTCTTGTAGTTCCTCATACAAGGCAGTGAATCTTCTGGTTCTTTGCATTTTCACTGGCTGGCCATCATGCCTGGAATGTTTTTCCTCATTACTCAAACCTCCTGACTTCCATGGCTTCCTTCAAATTCCAGCTAAAATCCACCTTCAACAAGAAACTTTTCCATATTCCCCTTTCACTAAATGCTATTGCCTCATCTCTGTTGATTATTTCTAATTTACCTTGAATATATCTATTTAATATGTAGTTGTTAAAGGCGACAACAATCTCCTTCATTAGATTGGGAAATCCTGGAGTACAGGAATTGGGTTTTTTCCTTTGTCTCCCCAGTACTTAAAATAATGCCTAGAACATAGTAGGCATTTCAGTTATTATTAACTTGACTAGCCTCTGATGCATAGTGGTTATATGATTCTGGACAAGTCCTTTACTCTCTCAATGTTCAATACAATTCTCTAAGACTCATAGTTGCAAATAAGGTGCCAAAGTATACTAGTAAAAGTCAATCAGTCAATAGACAATTATTAAGTAACTACTATGTGCCGGGTGCACTGTGCTAAGCAATGAAGTTTCCTCAGCTGAGAAACAACATCATAGCGCTGTTCTCTATTTCCATTTGAAGGAAGCTATGTAATATTCTAGGGTTTGAGAGAATCTGTACAGTCATCTCCCAAATCTGGAGAACATCACCATCATCATCATCATGAATAAGAAATTCCTCTTGAATCCCAACTTTTCATTGAACAGCCTTCATGACAGAGGCAAACATTTTTTAGCAAACATCTTCCTGTGTCAGTCTTCATTTGATATTAATTGTCAGAGGACAATCAGAAAAAGTTATCTTTGCTCTTACATATGTCAAGGAATTTTGATATATTCATGGTTAATATTTTATTGAAGGTAAGAGTCTTTAAGGGCACTTTTTGCTCTACCACATCAAATTATTTTCTCTTCAGCAAACAATATACACTGTGGCATCTTGAATTCTTTTAATATACATCATATTCTTAACTTAAACACTAAAAAGAAAGAACAATTCCATATCCATCAAACATGAAAAGAAGATTCTGTATGAAACCTGAATTTCCAATTGTCACTGTTACTTTTAAAAAAGCATACAAATTCTCCATTATTTTCAAAACTGTCCTGCTAGTTTGTACTTCCTTCTGGACTTCAATCTAGTCTCTTTTGTGTATAAATAGCTCCTTTTAGAGGGGAGCATTACTATTCCTTATCCATTTCCCTAATTAAAAACCAAGAGAAAGAAAAAAAATATATACATTGTAATCAATAAGAGAAGTGAAGCACTGACTTTGCCTATGTTCAAAAATGTCCCTTTGTGTACTTGTGTCCATGAGCTCTCTATCAGGATATAAATAATATGCTTCATTATAGGTCCTATAGAATAGGTCATAGGATTGATCAGAATTTGGAAGTCTTTTAAAGTTGTTTTCCTTTAAAATATTACTGTCATAAATTGTTCTTTTGGTTCCACTTGCTTCATTCTGAATCAGTTCATACTAATGGATATTCTCTGAAATTGTGTCTTCTGTTATTTCTTACAGAGCAGTAATATTTTTTCACATCCATACACTGCAACTTGTTCAGCTACCCCTCAGATGTTTAAAAACAACCTAAAGCACCCTCTAGATTCTAGATTTTCTTTCTCCTCCCCTCTATTAATCTTCCCCTTTGATAAGTTTGTTTTTCATGTGGCCATTCCCTCCCTAGAATTATCTCTGACCTCTCCAGTCTCTCCTTGGCTCTTTGTTCAGTTTGAAATATCTTTACATGAAACTCTTGTTCTCCTTCTTTCCTTTTTCTGGTTCAAGTAAGGCTGAATTTTATCTGATGTTTCTCATACTCCTGGTTTTCCCCATGTTTATATATTTTTTTCATGCACACCAATGATGAGAAATAGAAAGTTTCAACTGACCTCTTCCTTCTTTCTACATTAGTGTATTCCTTTTAAGTTCTTTTTTTCATTTGCCTCTTAAAACCCATAGAACTGAACCAATCATCCCTACTCCTCAGGAGCTTTGTTTTCTCATTTAACTCCTTCAACACCCTTTGAAAATATGGAAGAGACACTAGTTTTTTTCTTCCTCATTAGAATGTGAATACTACTTAGATAATTAGATGCAACAAAGCTCTATGTATAGAGTGGGTCATGTGTGGCAAAAGTCATCTTGTTTGGCTCAAAGAAAGGCTGAAGAGATATCTTCTTGCTCTCCTCCAAGGTATACTTTCACTACTATTAGGAGAAAAGCAGAAAGTTATTCCTAGAGACCACTCTTCTCTCCTCAGAGAGAGGTTAGAAATATATCTACCTGCTCCCTTAAATATTGTTAGTCTAGTGCAGTGGTTCCCAAACTTTTTTGGCCTACCGCCCCTTTTCCAGAAAAAATATTACTTAGCCCCCTAGAAATTAACTTTTAAAAAATTTTAATAGCAATTAATAGGAAAGATAAATGCACCTGTGGCCATCACCGCTCTCCTGGATCACTGCAGCACCCACCAGGGGCGGTAGCACCCACTTTGGGAATCACTGATCTAGGGGATATGATCTAACTTCTGTTCACTTTGTCTCATTATTGGAACAATGGGGTACCCTGAAGTCTATATCTAAGCCTTGATTTCTTTCCTACCAAACACCATTTCAACAATGAACATACATAGTAAATAGAAAAGAAACCCATTTACCCGAATCATAGCAAAAAATATATCAGAGAAGGTACACATAGGAAGGCATATGCCAGATGATACAGAATAAAGAAGATCTCCCATTAGGAGTGAGTAACTAGAGAGATCTAGATAGCACCTAAGGGCAAACTCCCTAAAGTCTTTAA
Organism: Gracilinanus agilis; assembly: GCF_016433145.1. NCBI lineage: Eukaryota > Metazoa > Chordata > Mammalia > Didelphimorphia > Didelphidae > Gracilinanus > Gracilinanus agilis. The sequence goes on from NC_058132.1 coordinate 370,413,067, forward strand.
TGTAGCAAACTGGGGAGAGGGACGGGATGGAGACTGCTACATTCTCTTCTGTTTTTAGAGGGTCTTTTCCTTCTGCAATCTGAAGTGAGATTGACCTCTTCCAACTTCTTTCTTGAACCTGGAGGCCAGAAACACCCCAAATAGTTTGATTTTAAGAGTCCCAAAGAAGACCTGAAGCTTGAACAGTCTCAAAGATGACTAAAGAAGGCTGGATATCTCAACCTCAACAACTCTTCCCCACTCATTGTTCTGGGCAGGACATTAATCTCCACCAAGAAGGAGAGAATCCTATACTAATGGGCTTTGGGACAGGAGTTAGAAAGAAGAATGAATTGCTTGTGGGTAGGCAAAGCAAATGTGACATAAATGACAATATTATATAAATTAATTTGGTGCCATACCCACAAAGGTATCAAAGGATTATCTTAAAGAGCCAGAAAATATATTCACCAAATCCATGTGGAAGGACAAATATTTAAGTAATGGGAAGAAATGGGAAAGAAGTGGGGTTAATGGTACTAGATCTCAAGCTATATAAATTATATAGAACACAATATAGGTACATAATATTGAAAGGAAAGAAACAAGAATATATCAGTACCTACTATGCCAAGCGCTGTGCTATACACAAATAGTCCCAACCATTTGGTTGTTCTTAGATTTCCAAGTCCACCATTGTATATCCTAGTATATGCAATTGTCCACCATTGACTATTCTAATGTATATTAAGATGCAATTTCTTCTGAAGATCACTAGCCCGTTCTATCTGTTCTACAGCTGAACTCTTCTATATATGATGCCTTCTCCATTTAGAACGTGAGCTTTTTGAGAGCAGGGACTGACTCACTTTTCTTTTTTGAATTCTCAGTGCTTAGCACAGTACTTGGCCTGTGGTATGTGGTTAATAAATACTTTTCCATTCTACTTATATTGTGAGTAATAAACATATGGAACTTGTTACTCCAAGAGTTTGTGCAGTCCAAAAATACAAATAGAGTCAAGAAGAATTTAGCAAAATTCCTAGTTGATTAGCAAATAATGGGTTAGTATAGGGAATTTGGAGATATTCACATTACATCCCTAACCCAGATAGCATCATTTTGGGGGAAGGGAAATACCATGCTCACTGGCAAACTGCCTTGGATATGATGACCAGAGACCAAGAACTATGCTGAATGGATAGTGAATGTGATCCATAGGGGTAATTCATATGTTAAGTCAATAAGAATTTTAAATTAAAAACACAGTTTTTTCCCATATGAAATTAAGAAGTAAAACAAAATAGACTATGTTCCCGCCCTCACCCCCCCCCATGTACATTTGCATATTATTAAGTATTTTTATTTCCTGGCACAATAGCTTGTGCTATGAATGCTCAATAAATGTGAACTAGATTTTAGAATTGATAGTATATTACACATAACAAAACATAATGTATCATTATATATTAATACAATACAATAACTAATAAAGTATTATAGTCATAAATATCATACACTAATTTTCATTATATAATTACAATAATATTAATATAGAACTTTAAGGCTTGCAAGGCATTTGACCTATGTTATATTACTTGAGATCCCCAGCAACTCTGTGGACTGAATAAAACAGACATTTTCATTTCATGGTCACAGCTATAAAATGTCAGATTTAGGATTTGAATCCAAGTCATCTTACATTTGGAAAATTTATGAATTTTAATGAAAAGCAATCTCATTTTTAGTAATGGAATGAAATTAAAAGATTTTTAAAATTTTAGTATATAACTATTGAAAAATAACAAGTTAAAAAAGGATCATTCTAAACTTCTACTAATTTCATTTCTTCTACAACACTATCAAAAGGGAGTTGCTTAAAAAAAAAAAGAATGTAGAACAGTGAAACCTCAAAGTTCGAAAAGATGTGAGAATGATGATTTTATCTAACCTCAAATTAACAAAGAGATTAACAGAAGTTATTCTATATATGTGTATATATATACATATATACATATACACATGTGTGTATAAAATTTTAATGTGGGATCATTGATCATCTGAATCCTATAATTAAATCTATGATCTTATGAATCCTAACCTGAATGGTAAGGAGGAACTCCTCTTTATCCCTCCTAGCTTCTCTTCTTCCCTTTCCTTCCCATCTTCCTTTTCTTTCCCCACTGTGGCACCCCAACCCCTGCCATGTCATACTTATTTGTAGACAGAAAGTAAAGTTCTCACCACTCAAGTCCTTGACACTGTCAAATCAGGAATGTCTATGATTTTATTAGTAGAAATGACATTAAAGAAAATTCATTATCATTTAATTTACCACTCTCCCCTAAAGACCACAGAACTTTTCCATCTGATAGGTAGCTAAAACCTTAGTTGTTTCTTTTCCATTAGAACTGTGAGCTCCTTGAAAATGGGTGGTTGTGCTTTTCTCTTTGAGTCCCTCATGTTCTGCCTGTAGTAAGTGCTTAGTAAATGCTTTCTCAGTCATTTATTCACTTTCCTTTCTACTTCCTCATCCATAGCAGCTTATAGCTCATGAAAATAGGGTCCATGTCTTGTCATCCACTCCCAGGGTCTAGCACATTTTCTTATCTGTGCATTTTCCATCCAAATCTGTGATTTCACTGAACATCAGATATGGAAACTTTCTCCTAATCGAGATCAGTAACATGTTTCTAGCAGGATCTTATAGACTTCGCTGTGGTCCTAAGGAGGTCACTGACTTGCAGTGGGAGAAACCGAATGTGTAGCTTTATTGATCCCAAGACTGGATCTATCCACTCTACTCTGCCTTTCTTGCACAGGCATAGTAAACACTTAATAAGTGCTTGTTGAATTATCATTGCTTCTCACTGTGGGAACACAAAAGTTCAAGTCAAAGGTTTTTAATATTATTTATTTTAAAAATTCTTACTTTCCATCTTAGAATCAATACTGTGTATTGGTTCTAAGGCAGAAGAGTGGTAAGGGCTAGGCAAGGGGGGGTTAAGTGACTTGCCCAGGGTCACACGGCTAGGAGGTGTCTGAGGCTAGGACCTCATATGTCTAGGCCTGGTTCTCAATCTACTGGTCCACCCAGCTGCCCCCCAAAGTTATTTTTTTAAATCCTTGCCACCATAATTTCCCCCAAGACAGAGTTCTTGTGCATTCTCTTTGGTTAGGACTCTTGGCTGATAGAAAATCTTCTTTTCATTGAAAAGCTAAAATCTTGAAAATGATAAATGATCTAAATCCCTTACCACACTTCTAAGGAAGAGTGAAAATTATTTTTGTATGGCTAAAGAAATTAACAAACAATATTGATAATAAATAAATAACATTAACATAGTACTTTAAGGTTTACAAAGCTACTTTAAATATGTTGTCGCATACCTCATTTGATTCTACAACCACTCTTTGAGATAGATACAGTGATTAAAGAAGTTCACCCACTTGGCCAAAGTTACACAGCTAGCGTCTGCCACAGGATTTGAACTCAATTCTTCACCATCTATCCATTGTGGTACCTATGCAACTAGCTGCCTTAGCAGCTCTCTGTTTTAGTAGCTTAGGTAAAAATTATATACATACATAATATTAATGTATCATCATTTAGTATATAATATAGTATATCTAGTATATAATATATTATACGATATAGTATATAACATAGTATATAATAAAATCTCATCATATAGTATATAATAATAAATTTCTCATACATGTAGACTATATATTTATTATAATTACATTATATATTATACATAAGAAAATAGAACATAACATTCTATATTCATATGCAACAATTAATATAATATTATAATATATCACACTATTATTCATTATTATAATTGCAATAATATTTAAAATTTAAATATAGAAGCAGTATATACTATATTACATATTACATGTAATTGTATTATAATATGTAATCTATTTTGCTACATATATAATTTGCAGGGGAGGGAATAGTCAGTAGAAAATGGTGATGATTATTAATATTGGCCTTAATTAGTCTAGTGATTGAATAGTGAGTTTCCTGCATATCTTTTTCTTATCCTAATACCCTCTCTTCTCCCTGTTTTTTTTTTAAACCCTTAACTTCTGTGTATTGGCTCCAAGGTGGAAGAGTGGTAAGGGTGGGCAATGGGGTTCAAGTGACTTGCCCAGGGTCACACAGCTGAGAAGTGTCTGAGACCAGACTTGAACCCAGGACCTCCCATCTCTAGGCCTAACTCTCAATCCACTGAGCAACCCGGCTGCCCCCTTCCCTGTTTTTTTTTTTTTAAAGCAGGCTCCATGTAACTATTTCAACTGAATTCTAGGCTGTTTCAGAAAACCTCCAATGCATCACAGAGAATTCAGCATCTGAGCCTTAAGGCAATGGCATTTAGAATCAGCGTAAAGTTGGCCAGCTGGATGAAGGACCAAACTTGCAAGTCTGACAGCCCTGCCTGTTCATCAAGTTAAAAAAAAAGTTTGAGATGAAAAAGACCTGTTAAATAATCATGTCCATTCCAGAGTCAGTGCCAGAGCATTCCTGTTGTGAGTGTTTAGGCCAGTCTGGTTTTAAATGACTCTAGTAACGCATCTTTCAAAACTTGCTTTTGGAGATTCTGCAAACCATTAGAACTCTTATTTGGAGTAGTAGGGTTAGGATTTTTTAAAAATTCCTTTTATTCCCACTAACATCTCATTATATATAATCTTATTCTTGTTTTAAAATATGTAAACCGTTTTCCTAAAGAATAGCTTAATGTTTTTGAGGAGTAAATAGAAGGATATGACCTCCTGAATATTTTGAAGGTTTTAAATTTCTCTGAGAAGTAGCTTGGGGAAGTGGCTATCAGGGCATCCTTGAAACCAGGAAGATCTGGGCTCATGTCCTGACTCTGACCCATACTGGTTGTGTGAACATGGGCAAATCATTGATCTTTCAGTGCCCCAGCAGATGAGTGATTCTCTTACCTATGAAATCTTGGGTCTGGTGCTTATTTCCCTGCCTAGTCCTCTGTCTCATTTCCCAAAAGAGAAGGGTGGGAATATGAGAACACCTCAAAGGGTCAAACTGTGTCAATTGAAGTAGTACAGTTTCTTTAATCCAGAATGCAAAGAAAATAGAGACACTAAGAGGAAAAAGAATATTTCAGAGTAAATGATTTTATCTGTTTGAAATAATTTGCATTTAAAATTCATGTGCAGAGATAGGAGAGATAACAGTAAATTATAGTAAAATTATTTTTAAAAATCATGTGTTAAGATTGACAGGCATCCTTCTAATGCTAAAGTTCTAGACCTTACTGTTTAAGTCATTTGTGTTCTTCACGACCTGGGAGGGAGTAAAATTCTGTCCCATTTCGGTCCAAAAGGAGAACTGACAATTTAGTGGGCAATTAAAAACACACATTAAGAACTGCAATTTGCCAACTAGTGGAATTCTACTTTTTATTTCACAAAAATTCAGATTTCTCTTTATAGCTTCTCATCTTCTGGATTTCTAAAGCAGTAAGTGAAAATTTGAAAACCACCTCAGATCTTTCCTCTCTCTTGATTTAGAGTAAATTGATCACAAGTTCAACTTTTGTTTCCCTGAGAGACAGCAAGAAACAGAGGCAATAAAAGCAGAGGGTAGAAACTTATACACCAGAGGGGAGTGTGATGTTGATAATTTTTTATGCTATTGTGCCTAATTTTTTTTTCAAGTGGAAGGGTGTGATGTCATTCTGTCTCCTCCCCCTGTGAAGTAAGCTCATGCCTAACTTTTGCAGCCTCTGTCACTGGGAGAGCAGTCCACTTAAATGCAGCTCCAGTAGGCTGTATGATACCCACCAGCATCACTCCCACTGTGAGTTTGGGTTTGTAACCATGATCTCCAGCTTGATCTTTCTCCTTCTTTGTGGAAATATTGCCCTAACCCTGGGAAATGCACAGAAATTGCCAAAAGGCAAGTAGCTCTAACGGTGTTTTTTTTCCTTCTGTTTTTAATATGACTTGTTGGAATACATTCGTTTTCAAGTGTTGAGACTAAATCTGCTCTGCTGTAGTATCTAAGGAAATTGTTGTGCAGTGCAGACGAAATCCAGGTTTGGGAGGAACTTATTTTAAACTCTGATTTTCTTTTAACTCTGCTCTTCTACCAGTGACTTTTTAAAAATTGCCAAGAAAAAATCAAAGGACAGTATTCTTTCATTAAGGGTAGCAGATGTTAATGAACTGTTAAAGTTTGGTTTTAGGCAATCATACATGAAGAGGGATCCAGATTAGAAGGACATTTAAATCCTATTAAAGAAGAAAGCTGTGTTTCTCTCTCTCTCTCTTTCTCTCTGTCTCTCTCTGTCTCTGTCTCTCTCTGTCTCTCTCTCTGTCTCTCTCTGTCTCTCTCTGTCTCTCTCTGTCTCTCTCTCTCTCTCTCTCTGTCTCTGTCTCTGTCTCTCTCTCTCTGTCTCTCTCTCTCTCTGTCTCTTTCTCCCTCCCTCTTTCCCTCTCTCTGTGACTCTGTCTTTCTCTCTCTGTGCATATGTGTGTGTGTGTGTGTTTTGTTTTCACTATCTCATTACTAGTTTGGGAATTAACAGGAGCAGGTTATCTTCTCCTGAGGGAAAATGGGGTGCTTGGAGGAGTTCTGCCTCTGTACCTGTTAAAGGGAGGGTTAAGAGGATTCTAGGCATGAAATACCAAAAATGGGTCATGTGCACATTTGTTTGGATGGTTCCCTCTGCTGGAGTTTGGAAGAGAGTTTGCAGGACTTCAATGGACACTCCCCCTTTGTCTTCTTGCTAAATTGAACTGAGTTCAGTGTTGGTATTTTGTTTATACATGTTACCAGAGGAGAATATTTAAATATTTCTAAATTTAGGCTCTTAAAACAACCTAAGCAGCATATCAGCTTTAAAACTTGGGACTTATTTTCCAACTCTGAGTGAGTCTGTCAAGGTAGCGTGTATGGTCCCTTCATAACATTGATTTTCTCAGTGGATTCCAATTCTGTAAAGACATTTTCACACTGCTGCACTCAGCAGGCACAGGAAGAAGCTGGAACTTACTATTTAGACATTAGGGGAAATGTTCAAAGTGGTAATGCCACTTCTCAGGCTTGCCAATAGCATGGCACAAGATATCAGAACAGAAGTGTGTCCAGACCAGAAAGTCCCAACAGTTATTCCTAGGTGTATTTTCCTCAGAATGTTTGCGCTGGCCAATTGTATCCTAAAGATGGCATGTTCTTTCATTAGCCAGTGCAGATTATCTTGAATTTAGAATGTGCATCTTGAAGGGTTTACTCAAATAGTAAAGCAAATTCCCTTCAAAGGTGACCATTTAAATGATTTATAGAAATGATGGCACTTCACAAAGAATTTCCCCCTAACAGGAATGTCATGCCTTAATAACTTAAAACATTACTTCTTAAATATATGTTACAGGCATTCAGACAAAAAATCGATGCCATTTCATTGTGTCTATGGTTATATTTAATAAGGACATACCATTTTCTTCTGGGAGGCTGAACTTTCTTGTGTTTGTGATCTACACATGGTTTTATTTTACTTTTTATTCATTGTGATGGAATAACAGTCACAATTATGTTCCTGCAGATTTCTGACAGTGCCAAAGACTTTAATTATTGTGTTGCAATCACTGGATGAAATCTCTTGACACACTTTTCCTTTTCCAGTAATTTTGAAAAAATGTCATCTAAAAAAAAAGGATACAGACCTCTTGATAATAATAGCTAGCATTTATGTAGTTCTTTAAAGTTTGTGAAGCACTTTACAAATATTCTCATTTTTATCCTCATAATAACCCTGGGAGGCACACGTTATTATTATGTTCATTCTACAGAAGAAGAAAGTGAGGTAGGCACAAGTTAAGTGACTTCCTCAGTCACAAAGATAGAAAGAATCTGAGGCAGGACTTGAACTCAGATCTTTTTGGTTCTAGATCTATCACATTATTCACTGAACTACCCAGCAGCCCTCTTTATATAATTCCTTATCTTTTCACCTATAGCTTCTATATTTAGAAAGATCAAAGAAATGATTCTCTTATAGTAGATTTTTCTTATTTTGTAAATGTTCAAGTAATGTGGATTTTTGTGGAGTTTTTTCGTGTATGTTTTTACTAAAATCATATCTGAATGGAAACGTTTTCTTTCTTTCTTTTAATTTAGTTGAGTTTGAAGTGCCTATTGGATTCAAGGCACTATACCACAGGTGCTGAAACACTAAAATTTAAAACCATTTACCTTAAGCTGCACTTGAAATGCTTCTACCACCCTTCTTCTCCCATAAAATGAGCTCTAAAATATAGTATTTTTAAAAATTAAATTATACCTATAATAAAATCTACATATGATAGATGGTGAAACCAAATAATAAAGAACTGTAATGGAGGCAGCTAGATGGCTCAATGGATTGAAAGTCAGTCCTAAGAGAAAAGGTCCTGGGTTCAAATCTACCTCAGATACTTCCTAGCTTGTGACCTTGGTCATGTCATTTACCCCCCACACCCCACTGCATAGCCCTCACTTCCCTTTTGCCTTGGAACCAATACACAGCACTGATCCTAAAAATGCTAACTCCAGGAGCATAAACTCAATGATTCCCTGTTTGACTCTTCTCTCCCAGAGTTCTATATATCCAAGTTCAAAAATGTCACCAGCTAGTGAATCCTGGGATAGTTTTGTCTTCATAGCAATGCCGGCAATACATAGTAATTAGAGAAAAATAATGAAATAGAAAAAAATATCCAAGATGAAAGTATGAAAGGTCATCATAATCTTTTGATGAGCAGGCATGGAAATTCTCAATTCTATTTCTAGCCTTCTCAAAAGTGATTTTGCAAGTCCTATCTTTTTTATATCTGTAATATCTTTTCTATATTCTATATCTTTAAAGAATATACCTTTTAAGAATCCTTTTTATTATTGTTAAGTCATTTCAGGCATGTCCAACTCTTTGTGACTCCATTTGGTGTTTTCTTTTTTTTTTTTTTAAACCCTTACCTTCCATCTTGGAGTCAATACTGTGTATTGGCTCCAAGGCAGAAGAGTGGTAAGGGTAGGCAATGGGGGTCAAGTGACTTGCCCAGGGTCACATTGCTAGGAAGTGTCTGAGGCCAGATTTTAATCTAGGACCTCCCATCTCTAGGCCTGGCTCTCAATCTACTGAGCCACCCAGCTACCCCATTTTGGTTTTTTCTTGACAGAGATACTGGAGTGGTCTGTCATTTCCTTCTCCAGCTCATTTTACAGATGAGGAAACTGAGGCAAACAGGGTTAAATGACTTGCCCAGGGTCACGCAGCTAGTGTCTGAGGCCACATTTAAACTCAGGTCTTGCAGACTCCAGACTCAGACTCTATCCATTGTGCACACCTTAAGAATTCCTACTTTATTGAAAACCCATCTCGAGAGCCATTTCCTACAAAGGCCTTCCTGATCTCCTCAGCTGCTAGTGCCTCCCACAGAAATCATCCTGTGTTTACTCTGCACTTGTATATTTATGTGCCCCTACTTAAAAATACATGTTGGTAAGTTCCGTGGGGGCAGCAACAGTTTTATTTTGGTCTGTTTATTCCAAGTTAATAAAAGGCAGCTAAGTGATATAGTCGATAGAACTGGAAGGTCAGGATGAACTGAATTTGAATTTGGCTCAAGACACAGACTAATTGTGTGACCTTAGGCAAGTCACTTAACCTCTACTTACCTCAGTTTCCTCAACTGTTAAACAGGGATAATGATAGCACCTATTTCATAGGGTTGTTGTAAGGATCTAATGAGATAGCATTTGTAAGGCACTTAACTCAGTACCTGGCACTTAAACAATAAATGCTTGTTCCTCCCTCCCTTCTTTAGTAACTAGGACAGTGCCTGACACATAGTGGATGTGTAACATGCTCGTTGATTGATTAATGACCTACGCAGTAAAATAGTAACACATTATTTGGTACAGGGTGGGTTTCCTTGTATCTCAGACCTAACTGGCTCCAGTGTGAGCATTTACACCTTATAAATCTGCAAATGCTATAAATCAGTGCTAGGTTTATTATTTTGTTGACTGGTTAGTCTTAAGAAAGTTATGGAAAAAATGGTCATAATGCAAACTGAACTTAAACAGTATATCATGGCTACATGCCCCACCCTAGTCCCTGCCCTCCGAGAGTTGATTCTAAATCATTTAACAACCTGCCACTGCCCAAACGCCATATTTTATGTCACACACAATTGTAGGCAAAATGACTTTCTATAGGTCCTCTTGGGAGATATGTGTTATGTGATATCTTCCTCTAGCTTCCATAGAGGATAAATTAAGAGATCAAAAAGTATTTCTCTCTTTCTTTTTTTTTAATAAACCCTTACCTTCTGTCTTAGAATCAATACTGTGTACTGGTTCCAAGGCAATGGGGATTAAGTGACTTGCCCAAGGTCATACAGCTGGGAAGTGTCTGAGGCCAGATTTGAACCTAGGACTTCCTGTCTCTAGGCCTGGCTTTCAATTCACTGAACTACCCAGCTGCCCCCAAAAAGTATTTCTAAGTTTTGGACAGATGAACACTTCTAAGTAAATCCAACAAAAGGAAGAGAAAATGAACAGTGCATGTAAAAAGGGGAGAAAGGCAATTGGGCGAGTGGATCCCATTCTGGTCTAGTCAGCAGAGCTTCTGGATAGAAATACATAATTAAGAGGAAAAGAGAGAGAGATCACTAAAAAAAAGCATTTCCTAATCAAGTACAATGATTTAAGTTTTAGACTCTCCCAAGCAGGTCAAGAAGTGTCCGGAGAAAGTGGCAAAGGGCAGATTGTGTATTATTGCTATATTTTAGCTTATGAAAATCATACAGTGCTAGAGATGTGAAAAGGAGCTTTTGGTTTGAATAGAAAAGGGTATCCTGGCTAAAAGTACCTTTGAGAATAATTTTAATGACATGATTAAGATGAGGAAAAATTTTTTATTCAAAAGAATGACCACCTCTGGGACTATTAAGAACATATGCTATGAGTTAATAGTGCCAACAGTTAAATTGTTGCTTGTAGACAGAATTGTACTCTTACAACCTTTCTCTGACAATTTGTGAGTTAACTTCTTATTGGAAGAACAGAACAATATTGAGAGTGAAGAGTTTTTTTATTTACTATAAATAAAATAAGAATAAATATAGAAGTGCCAACTAATTCAAAGGATGCTCACAGGTGCTTCTCAGAGAGGGAAAAAACACCTGCTTAAATTGGCTTCATTACCCAAAAGCAAGGAATAAAACTGCATGGGGTAAAAATGAGGCACTTGATAATTTTCTTTTAAACCTAAAATGAACAAATGTAAGTAGTCTGCCATGAAATTATTGTCTTAATTTTGCTAACATCTATCATAAAAGATGAAAAAGTAGAGAATTTCCACTAAGGACTTGACAAGATATTTTAAATGTCATGTCACTATATTATAGTTGGTGTGCAAAAGTGGGCACAGGTAGGAATAGAAAAAAAAGAAAAAAACATAGTGGAACATATGGTTAATTATCAAGAACTGAGAAAAAAATCATTGACAAAAATAAGCCTAAAGAGAGACTTTTGTAAGACCCAAATTATTGAGTTCATCCCAACGATATTTCTAAATGAAACTGGAAAGGGGATGGCAAGCAGATACAAAGCTGTACAGATTTGCTCGCATTTATTTCTGTCATGGTCTATTTTTATGAAGAGTAATAGCAGAACCACCACATTTGGACTCTGCCAAATGTACCTGATCTATTTTGAAAGGAAGTAATAATGGTACTTAAGAAGATCATTTGGAGATCAGCAGCAGAACCTAGCCAAAGACTTATAAGTGCTTATTAGAGGTGATCCAACTATAAAGATATGCAGGGATCAGTTTCCAAGTTATTTTAAAGAGGGGAAGATAAAGAATGGATAATACCATGGCTCTCTGCCAAGAAAACATTAACAGCTCTCCCCTCTTATTCCTGCTCTCTCATTTATATACATTTTTATGAGAATGTTCTGTGCACAAATCAAAGGTACCCTTGTTGAAAACATGATAAAGGAACAGATAGATATTCTCAGACAACTTTCCAAAGTAATCTGTAACTTTATAGTCATACTGCTAAGTAATGCTGAGAATACGAGATTCCCAATATGTCCGTTATTTTTATTTATTTATTTATTTTTAAAGTCTATTTGACTTGGTAGAAAAAGTACAGGCATAAAGGTTCTTTCAAACAAGGTATTGCCCTTTCACAAAACAGAATCGAGTGTGGCTTTATGGCAAATAGAAATATTCAGATTACTTCGTTCACATTCTGCTGGGTCTTAACACCAAATATAGTATAAAATAGGGAGGCAAAGACTCACCTAAGATGCCTATTAGTGTCCTGCCTAGTCTAAAAAAAAATGACTGTCGATAGCAAGATTCTCTGAATGTTCCTGTTCACAGATGGCATTGTAATAATTGTATTGAATCATGGAACACTGTAATGTTTTCTTAGCAAAATCTATAACAATGCTTATGAGACAGAACCTATAAGAGTATTCTGGTTCAAAAGACAATTGTTAAATTTTCAGAGTGTGTTGGAAATGGAGTAACATTCCATAGCAGGACTTGAGTTATTATTATTTTTTGATTGTCTAAACTTAAGAAAGTGATAGAAAAATGTTGATGATGCAGATTAAATTTAAGCGTAACATGCATACTTTCTCTCCCCAGAGAACTGATTGTTATTATTAACCCACCTTAACCATCCTCACTAAAAAAACAATGCAATAGCATATTGTTATAATTTTCATGCTGTTGAATAATTAGCCCATCATTATTGCACATTTACAGTGAAGGAAGAAATTGGGTTGGATTACATTTGGGAAGGGCAGCTAGGTGTTAAAATGGAATACCAGACTTGGAGTCCAACTCAGTTCAACTCACCAAATATTTATTAAGTACTTACGATATGAAGAGTACTATCTTTGGTGCTGAAGGAGATATAAAGATAAATTAAAAAATCTCATTCTTTTTAATTAAATGAATTGACATTGTTTGTTGGAAAGTCACTTAATCTTTGTTAACCTTAGTTTCTTGATTGTAAAATGGGGATAATAATTACACCTACACCCCAAGGTTAATGTGAGTGCCAAATGTGATATTTTGAAAAGCACTTGGCACAGTGCCTAGCATATAGTAAGTGCTATATAAATGTTGGCTATTAGTTTGAATGCATCAAGAGAATACTATGAATGCCTTAAGCAAAGGTCCTGTTGTCTTTTCTCCAAAGAACAATCCTTAAGGACATTTCCCTTGACAGTGGTCAAGTTGTGTATTGATGAAAAATTTTAAGACAGAAACTTCCTGTTTCAAAGAATCATAGACTGAAATTAAAAGGCATCTTAAAGGCCTTTTAATCCATTCCCCTCATTTTTACAGATGAAGCAACTGAGGCTCAGAAGTTGAATGATTTATCCAAGGTCATAGAGGAACTAATTGTCAGGGCAGGATTTCAACCCTGATCTGCAAGTTCTAGAGTCCATATTCTTTCCACTGTATTGATCTTGACTTTTTCCTTGCTTATCTATGCAATTTTCAACCCATTACTCTTTTGTTTTATATCTCTAAGCTCCTGAGTTCTTCCCCCGCTTTCCAAATAATTTCACGTTTTTCAATGATTGTACATTTGCAATATCATCTAATCAATTACTGCCCTAGAATCCCTGGGAACTGGAAAACTGAAATATGATTCACAGGCATCATTTTTCTGTATTAAAAAAACGCTGATAAACTAATGGTGCCATTGTGATTTCCATAGAGCTGCCACCAAACTCTCCTGATAGGGTGATCTGGGCCTGCCATTTTCTATAAATAGCTGGTGAAGACCCAATCTGACATGCAGATCCAAAAAAACCACAGCACTCTGCCTACTGCTCCATCTGCTGTGGGTTGACAACCACCTCTCTCTTCTCCTTGATAGTCTCCAAACTTCTGCTATAACCTGTACTTAAAACTCTCTGCCCTTCCAAGGACTGATTTTGGGCTAGTTTTCTTTCTTCTCAATGTAAGTAGAACTACAAATCTCAGGGTGGGGAGTTGTGTCTTCTGACTCGTTGTCAGAATTTGTTAGAAGTCTTTGCCCTCAAATAGCTTATATACTAATGGAGGGAAAATATGTGTAGATAAATAAATATAAAGTTGGGAACACTCACAGCTAGAGGAATCAAAAAAAGTCTTATATAAAAAGTGGCAAATGAATGAGAGCCTTGAGGAAAGAAGCTACTGATTCCAAGAACTGAAAGTTGGATGTCACTTGTGGGGAACATAAAGTAGGCCAGTTTAACAGGAAGGTAGAGTGCCTGGGGGAGCTGGGAAATTTGTGGTGGTGATGGGGAGATATAATATAAAATAATCCTGGAAAGATAGATTGCAGGCCAATTTTGAAAGGCTTTAAATGCCAAACAGAAGAGTCTGTATTTCATCCAAGAGGAAATAGGCAGTTACCAAAATTTCTTGAGCAGGACATGATTAGACCTGTGCTTTAAAAATATCAGTTTATGTGCTACCCACATCCTGAGAGAAAGGTGATGGTCTCAGGGTGCAAATTAAGGCACTCTTTTTGGACATGGCCAATTCAGGAATTGCTTTGGTTTGACTATACATGTTTATAACAAGGGTTTGTTTTTCTCTCAATGTGGGGAGGAAATGATTAGAGGGAAGTAGGAGTTAGAGATGGTAGATTTTCATTATGAAAAACATGAAAAATAATAGAAAATATTGATTAAAAAAGCAAAACCAAACAAACAGAAAATATCAATAGCTTCTGTGTCAAGAATGGACTGGATATGAGAGAGACTGGCAGCAAACACAATTAGAGGTCTATTGATATAGTCCTTTCAAGAAGTGATGAACTAGAGTGGTTCTGTATGAGACATCATGGAAGTAGGGGGAAAAGAAGAAGGGGATAAATATTTATCAAGTGCCAGGTATTGTGCTAAGTGCTTTATAATTATTATTTCATTTAATACTCACAATAGCTTTGGGAAATAAATGCATTTATTAGCCTTATTTTATGGTTGAGGAAACTGAAGCAAACTAAGGTTAAGTGACTTTTCTAGAGTCACACAGATAGGAAGTATGAAGCCATATTTGATCTGAGACCTCTCTGACTCCAGGTCCGGTATTCCATCCATTGTAACAAGACCCAGCAATTGATGGACATGATGGAGAGTGAAGAGTAGAGCTTGAAATCCCTTGATTTGCTTCCTTTACAGAAACAGCAGAATTAGGAGGCAGGGTCTACCTATAACATGCTAATGCTCTTCCTTGAAGACATTTGATATTTCAATAGTATCAGTGAGTTATTTGATTGCCTATTGGTTTATGCCACATAACTAAAACACCTCCTTAATGATTGTAAATTTCTTTAGTATACATTGCCATATTCCTTTAGTGTGGGCCATCACTGAAAATAAAATTAAGTTTCCATGCATCCATGACATATCTCTTCATTCCTTACCATCATGCATAGTTTCTTGGAGATTGTGGTATTCCAAGATCTACAAGCATAAAGTATTGCAAGGTGAATATTTGTTTTGAAAAGATGATTCCTTACACTGGGGGGCAGCTCAAAAGTAGGAAAATGGAGCAAACAAAATATATTTAATATATTAACATATTTTTATTAATAATTTAGTTGCATTTAAATTCCTATTTTAGGTGGGATCACATTCTTTAAGGCACCCTTTCCCTACCACTCACTACTAGCTGTTATCTTTTTCTTCTATCAGATCTTGCCTTGGTATTGCTCCCTATCTTACAGTGTTGTTTTTGAAGAAACGACCATGTTAATTGTAAAATTCTCTAATGCTCCCATGTCCAGGAGGAGTCTGGTTATAACTTCCTTTTAACTCAAACCTTTTAGACTTTTCTTGTTCCCTTTTGTCCTGAGCCTTTTGAACATACATGGCAAGAAACTCTGGACTAATAGTTTTTATAGGATTAAATGGATGCCATTGCCAGGCCTTTGAATTCCTGTTACTTGGGCTCGAAACTGCCCCTCAGTTTTTAGATTCCTAGTGAGGGAGATGAAGCCTACCAAAAATCTTGGAATTTTTCTTCCTTCTCCAAGGAAAATGGCACTGCCCCCTCGAGACAGACGTAAATGTGGCTCTGACATTTGGGAGTTGAATTTCTTTTCTTGTAATGGGAATATGGAAATTGTAATCATCTACTACCATGGAGAGTTTTACATAAAATAATTACATAAAAACTCCATAATTTTGACAAATAACTTCTGGGAATGAAGGCCATATATCCCAATATAGGAATGTCTTATCTTAAACATTTGAGTCATCATTCTGAAAAAGTGTTTTATAGTTTGAAATTTTAAAGAAAATTATCCTTCAGAGTGGAGGAAAAATCTTTCTTGACCCATCTCCTTCTTGAATCTTCATAACTGTAATATAGACTATAGGTTGCCAGATAGATTTTCATCATAAGTTAAATTGTAGCAGAGTTCCCCTACTCTGACTCCAATCCGCTTGCTATCTTTTCCATGGTTAATGTGAGGTGTTTTCCATATCATGTATGTGCTTTATGCCCCAAGTCTCTTAATAATGTAGCACTCTCTACCAAAAGACCATGAAAGCCTTAAGTAGAATGTAACATCAATTAACTTTGTAAGACAATAAGGGAAAAATAATTGACTTAGAGCCATTCTTGCCATCCCCTCCTCACACAAAAGGATGCCTATTACTTTTAGGCCACCTTTTAATCCCCATTAAGCAAATCAAGGGAAAGACCTACTTATTTCCTATTGTTGGGAAAAAAAACACCTTAAAGTTCAATGTTGTCTGCTTCATGTAAGTAATAAAACCTGCTCAATAAAGCCTCTAAGAAAAATGAAAATCTGTAGAAGCCTATTGCCTTGACTTCAACATTTTCAGGATTTTTACAGGACTTCTAAGATCATGAACATCTCATTGGTATCATTCCACTTACCTTTTCCAGCTCCCATTCCAACTTACATATTTATTATATATAACATTATATATCAGTGATTCCCAAGGTGGGCACTACTGCCCCCTTGTGGGTGCTGCAGCAATCCAGGAAAGCGGCGATGGCCACACTTCTTTTGTATTACATTCTATTCTGAGTTCAATAAATAGTTTCATAATTTCCAGGGGCGCTAAGTAATATTTTTTTCTGGAAAGGGGGTGGGTAGGCCAAAAAAGTTCGGGAACCACTGTTATATATAATAATATATTTGTTTGTATATAAATATCTAAATACATTTTATCTACATATATTATTGTTGTTGTTGGGCTGAGAATTTCTCTACATTAGTGATACTTCATGGGAAATGAAGTCTTAAGGATTTTTTCCCATACTAATGAGGAAGTGTGACACTAGAGCAGTGATCCCCAAAGTGGGCGCTACCACCCCCTGGTGGGTGCTGTAGCGATCCAGGAGAGTGATGATGGCCACAGGTGCATTTATCTTTCCTATTAATTACTATTAAAATAAAAAAAAATAATTTCCAAGGGGCTAAGTAATATTTTTTCTGGAAAGGGGGTGGAAGGCCAAAAAAGTTTGGGAACCAATGCACTAGAGGAAGAAAAGTCTAAGAATCTTCCAAATGTGGTCACTTGATGAAAATTTAGCTTATAAACACCTTGAGCATAGGGATTATATCTTAAATTTTTATTTATTCATCTATCCAGTTCAGCACATTACATCTTGTAGGCACTTAAAAATATGCATTGAATAAGAATCAAGGGCTTAATTTTCTGCTTCATCATCCTTTCTTTTATCCTTTTTTTTTTTTTTTTTTTTTTTTTTTTTGCAGTGATGCTTATCCTTAAGTTCAACTTCCTATGCTGGATAAACCATGCTTCTTAGCTGTCACGTCACTCTTTAGTTTGAAGGAATATTCCTCTTTTCACTAGAGACACTCTCTGATAAGGAAGATAAGATAGCTAAAAGAGTAGACAAAGAGGATCAAAGGGTAGTTGGGTAGGAAGTGAAGTGACTCTTGCCATAAGCAAATGAACATAAAAGGGCTCATGAATAGGAAGTGAATACTCACAGAGGCTAACATCTCAACTTGAACTCATGTTTATGTACATCCAAAGACTTGACTTGGCACTCCATTCTCATTGTTTGAAAATGGTTCTGTAACATGGCTACTCCCATTTTCATCCTGGAAGTAGGATTTATTAAAAAACCAAACAAAACATTGTTTCAGCTTCTGTTCTTGGGTACCAAAGATAAATATTGATGGGGGAAAAAGACAGATGATCCTAAAAAAGGCTGGATTTGAAGTCAGAAAACCTGAGTTTAAATCCTGGTGTTGTTCATTACTACCTTTTTAATCCATGGGCAAATAACAGTTTCTCTGGGCTTCAATTTCCTTTCCAATAAAATGGGATTAGAGATGGGAAGGATTTTCACTCAGTACTTCCAATAACCTTTCTGCTTTAAATGCCATGTTTCTACCTACTATGAACAAATTCCTGCTAACATATGCTTTTATTTTTAACATTTTAACAATTTGCTCCAAAAAAACTTTTAAGAGTTTTGTTCAAGTCAAAACATTAAGATTTATCCAGCTTAAACACCAATCAATCTCATCTATATTAAAAAAAAATTATTGTGTAACTAACTGCCAGGATATATTTTGTTTTCTCATTCAGTTTAAGTATTTCTCCTAAGAACTCAGTGCTCTGTGCTCAAGCACATGCAGTAGTGTAAGAAAGTTTGATGTTACTAGGGAAAAGGAAAAAATAGTAGAAAATAGTCAGATAAAGCCAACTAAATTATAATAGAACACTAGCATTGGAATGAACTTGAGAAATCATTGAGTTGGGTCTGGTGGATGGGTGAATCATTTCTAAAGATTAAAAAAATTATCTCTACAACTACTATCTATTTTATATTATGACTTCTGTTTTTTGATAAACAAGGGTTATTATTGGGTAAAAAATAAATTTTGAGTTCTTAGCAGTATCAGAGTTCCTGGTCCCCATTTTTTTCTGTGTAATCGTGGGCAGGTTTACTTAATACTCTGGATTTCCATTTCTTCATCTGTAAAATAAATATGTTGAAACATGTGATTTCTAATGTCCTATCTAGTTCTAAAGATTCTATAATGATAGGTTTTTCACAAGAGATAAGTTCCTTTAGAAACTTTGCTTAATAGCAGTGCACCATTCTTGTTATCCCATTGTCTTTATGGAACTCATCTGTGGGCTATTGAAAGACCAACAAACTCCATTTTGATTAAAAAAAATACCCAGAAATGCACTGTAAATTGGTACTCAGAACTGCTTTGTAGATTTGGGACTAAGTCAGCCCTTGAGCGCTGAAAATTTTCTGAGACAAAAAGAGAGGAAATGGCTGGAGTAAATAAGAACATTGATTCAAGCCTTGGAATGATTAAAAACTCCAGAAATAACCTTACAAAAAAGATTGGTTTGGGGCAAGAATAATTAAAAAATGATGTGGGAGATTTGATACCACTAAAGAGATGTTTTATTACCATTCTTCTTTGAGTCCTTTGCTACCAAGCCTTTACATCCATCAATTTTGGGCCAATGTAATCAGGCTATGAAAACTTTAGTAATCATCCACTTTAGTCTGTAAATCAGGGTGCTATGGTGAGTGGCCAGAGTGTTAGACTGAGTCAGAAAGTCATGGTTTTGATACCCCTCTCTGAAATTAACAAATTGTGTGATCTTAGGAGATTGATTTTATCTTTGTGAACTTCAGTGTTCACATCTGTGAAACAAAGCTAATAACCTTTGTGGTACCTACCTTACAAAGAACTGTATAGACTGAGTAAATGAGACAAGAGATACTACATTGCTTTAGTGTGAAATAAAAATAAATCCTAACTTCCTCAAATACATAATGAATCATTAAGTCTCTTTAAAAAATAACCTACTAATATAAACCTATTAACCTATTTATGTAAATATCTGTGGCAAAGAATGTCATCTCTACCATTTCACCATCACAGAGCTCAATGTTCAATTAAGTACTTACAGAATAAGTGAATAAGAAAGAGTTTTTAATTATTAGAGAGGAATTGGTATTGAATTTTAATTCATGAAAAAGTTAAATAACATTTAAATTTGACATTTTTAAAATAATAGCATTATATTTATATATTCAACTACTCAACTCAAATGGATAGGTGGTTTCATCAATTTGGATATTCTCTCCCATGATGCTGATAGCAAATCACCTATCCTTACCCATTTTTGTCTATGTTTCTCCATAAGTTCCCCTCAAAGATTTGATTCTTTGATCTGTGGGCCTTCCTTCCTTCTTCCTGACATCACAAGGATGCTTGGAGATCTTTCAGATGGTCCTCCAGATAGCCTTAGCTTTTGCCACATGACTATCCCATCTTCTTTCTCTACTCTAACATTTCCCGATGAAAACCTTTACTTGTTCTTGTTAAAAGTTCCTTGTTCACTGTGCTGCAGCTTTCTTAAATTACCAACTGCTTCTCCATTGTCCTTTGGGTGATACTGATTTTAAAAAACTCTTCAGAGATTTTTGTGCTTCATGACTCATAGCCATACAACAACAGCAGTAGAGTATCAGTGTTTTTTAAAAAGGGGCCATTGTTTCTCTGGATGTTCTTAAAAGAGTTTTGCAGTTTCCTGAAGGTAATCTAGCTCATTCTGTACCAAGCTTGTCCATTTGTGCTATCTGTCATGTGTGTGTATGCACAAAGATGCTCAAACACATACACAGAAAAAGATAGAGATAGAGGTTGCCCATTTAACAGTATTCATAAGTGGAGAAATTGCAGAACTCCATTGTGGAACAGATGAGTTTCCATAATGGAAAGAGATCCATTACCAATGAAAAGAGTTGAATTTACCATATATGCAGGAAAAGCTAAGTGGATGAGAATGTGTATATGTATATCTTTATATATGTTAGTATATATGTAATTTTACAGGATGCATCATAAATTATTATATCATATGTAATCATGTATTATATAAAATTCGATCATATATTATTATGGGATATATGATATAATATGTAATTATATCATATAATACATAATGCTATATATTACAGGAAATATATGATATAGAGGATTGAGATACAATACATAATAGGATTATTGTATAATTCTATATGCATATATTCACCTAAATACCTATATCTATACATATGTATAATTGAATATGGATATAGCTTTATAATTCAAAATCTCAAGAAGGCTTTAGAGCTCATCTAATCAAACCCACAGCTAAAGAAAACTGCCCTCTACAACATCTCCAACAAATAGGTCTTGGCTTGGAGACCTCCAGTAATTGGAAGTAAACCACCTCAAGAGGCATTGAATCCCACTTGTAGGCAGCTCTGTCAGAAAATGTGTCTTTATGTCAAAATCTAAATCTATTTCACTACCTTCTTTTTTTTAAAGCATTTGCAAAGCACTTTATTTTTTATTTATTTATTTTTTTAAACCCTTATCTTCCATCTTAGAATCAATACTGGGCACTGGTTCTAAGGCAGAAGAGTGGTAAGAGCTAGGCAATGGGGGTTAAGAGACTTGCCCAGGGTTACACAGCTAGGAAGTGTCTGAGGCCAGATTTGAACCTAGGACCTCCCATCTCTAGGCCTGGTTCTCAATCACTGAGCTATGCAGCTGCCCCCTATTTCTCTACTGTCTAACCATTGCTCCTAGTTCTGCAAAGCTCCAGTTGTTTCTCCACCCCCTCTTCAATTTAGGTCTCTAATTCCTATTGTCAGTAATAGAGGACTAACTCGCTCATATATCCTCATATGTATGTGAGTGTGCATGTGTGTATCTATACATACATATACATTTAAAGATAGACATATATACTTTATGTATATTTACATGTATGTATATACACGTGTGTGTTTGTATGTGTGTATATATATGTTTCAGCTTGCCCTCTTCCTCTTATAACATAAAGAATAGATTTACAGGGAAAGGAGACACTCTGCATTTAAAACCATCTTTGAACAGATCTCTGTTTTTCCCCAGTAAAAATGAAAAAAAAAATGACAGAGGTAGAGACAGCTCTTATCTTCGAAGCAGGGGAGTGTTTATTTTTCTACAAGATAATATAGTGAAGATTCCAATTTTCTATTTTTGGAAAAAAATGTTTTTGTTTCTCTCTTTTGTGCTGTTAGCTGGTAAATAGATAAATGATTCTCTGATCATCTGAATCTCCAGGGTGAAAATGAATTGAATATACACATATGTGGGTATGTGTATGTTTGGCACCTTTTTCTCTGAGTTCAAGAGATTGTGCCTTTTGAAAAGAGGCCACAGAGATGTTGCCAAAATAATGCCTGCCGAGAACATTAGAATGGAATCATGTTAGAACTTTCAAGGCAGGGAAGTTAAGGTCAATTTTTCCTTAGCCTTTCACTTTCCAGATGGAAATTAAGTGTCACCAGCCATTAAATTTCAAGAACCGACATCAGATAACCAGAGAAACATTTCCTCCCTTTTTCTCTCCTCCTTAACCCTCACTCCCAAATATTTCCTTGAATAATTTCACTTTCTCTGGCTGCTTCTATGTAGTTGAAGCTTTTTATTTGCTTTAAAGTTAGAAGCAGAAGAAATATAGCACTGGATTTTAATTACTTGACTCTTCTAGGTGATATAGTGGAGAGAGCACTGGGTTTAGAGTCATAAAGAAATGAATTCAAATCCTGCCTCAGACACCTATGAGCTATGTGACTCAGAGTAAGTCACTTAACTTCCGTTTGACTCAGTTTCCTCATCTATAAAATGGAGATAATGGCACTTGCCTCCCAGGGTTGTTGTGAAGATAAGAATGAGGTATAGTATTTGGCACACAGTGTTATATAAATGTTAAATAATATTATTAATAACAATAATAGTAATTACTTACCATCATTCTCTACTAGATGGCATAATGGGTAGAGTATTGGACTCCAAGTCAGAAAGACCTGAATTCAAATTCTTCCTTAGAAACTTACTAGCTTTGTGACTCCAAAAGAATCACAACTTCTCTGAACCTCATTTTCCTCAACTGTAAAGTGAATAAAATAATAGTACCTACTTCTCAGGTATGTAAGAAACAAATGAGATAATAGCTTTAAAAAAAAGTGCTATGTAAAGTGAGTTTTTACAATTATTCTATGAGAAAATTTGAAGATAAGAACTTAAATATAGGCACTGCCTCTTTTAATATAAAAGCAACTCTTTATCAGTTTTTCCCCCAGTTACTTTCTTTACTTTTCTGCTGGCACATCAGACTCCTATTGAAGTGTGTTAAACTTTAAAGATATGAGATCCTTTCTTCCTACAGCTCTAGTCAAAGGCAATTCCCTAGCACCAGTTCTTTAAAAAAGCTGTATTTTCCACATGGAGTAAAAGCCCAAATCTTAATATCACCAGGGCCAATGATAGATCACATTTTGAAAATATAAAGAAATTAAGGCCCAGAGGAATATATGGCTTGTTTTTGACTGTGCATCTTGTTGTACATCTCCCCTGTCTCCACAGTCACTTTGTATAGCTCCCATAGGGTAGTTAGATGGCAAAGGGGATAGAATATTGGGCTTGGAATCAGAAGATTCATCTTCCTGAGTTCAAATTTGACCTCAGACACTTATTAGCTAGCTATGTGACCCTAGGTAAGTCACTGATCCCTATTTAGCTCAGTTTCCTCATCTGTAAAAGGAGCTGGAGAAGGAAACGAACAAACTTCTCCAATATCTCTGCCAAGAAAATCTCAAACGAGATTAAGAAGTAGATGTGACTGAAAGGACAATAATATAAGTCCCACATTATGGATCTATTCAGGAGTTCTTCTCCTGGGGGCAGGGGAGAGCTACAAACTTGTTTTTTAAGCTCTCTTGATAACCTTAAATATAATTGGTTTTCTTTGCAAACTATGTATTTTATTTTATGCCTTTAAAAAAGAAAGGGCGACAGGCTTCACTTGACTGACAGGTGTCCATGGCACAAAAGAAAAAGATTCTTAAAAACCCCAATGGAGAAGTGGTTCAATGAAATTTTACATTTCGGATGTAGTTCAGGATTTGGAGAACCACAAAAGTCAGAATCTTTGATTATTCTCTCTTCCTCCTAGCTGTTCTCCATTTGTATCCCAACGCCCACCTTGTATCTACTCATACTCTGTCCTGGTCATTTACTTTAGTTCTTTCTTCAGTCCCATCTAGTCAGCAGTCTTTTACTCGCCTAAGAAATTCTCTAGAAGTCTGCTGATTTCCCATTGCTGCTAAGATTTCCCTTCCTCCCTCCTTTCTCTTTTTCTAGAACAGCCCATAGGGCATTCCTCTGGCTTCTACCTCCCATTACTTTCCAACTTGGCCTGCAATCTGTCCTCACAGCTGACTCCTTCCACATCTGTTCTGTGTGCAGTGGGGAATCATCTCTTCTGCAGATAATACAAACTTTTATGTTTGGGGTTGTTGCTATGTCATGGTAGATGCTCCACTCCTTCAGAAATCCCAAGCTTCCTTAGTCATTCTTGCCTTTCTTTCTGCTCCTAACCTCAATATGTTTTGCTGAGAAAACAGAAAATGTTTAATTTATGAGAGAGAGTTTGAGATGGTTTTAGGCTATCTATTTTCAAATATTTGAAGAGTTGTTCTATGGCAAAAAAAAAAGATTAGAATTATTCTCCTTGGCTTTAGAAAGAAAAACTAGGACCAAAGGGTGGAAGTTGAATTCAACAATTTAAGTGTCTCCTACCTGCCAGGAACTATGCTAGCTGTTTGGAGATAGGAAGACCAAAAGGGAACATTCCCTGTCCTCAAGTTGCTAAAGATGCCTGGAGCAAAGTTATATAGTGTTGGCTCTTAAGTATGAGAAAGAACATCATAACAATTAAAGATGCCTCCATGTGCAAAGGATAGCCTCAGTAGATAATGAGCTTCCCATAACAAGAAAGGTACAAGTGGAGGCTGAAGTATACCTTGCCAGGACCCATCAAGCCAGCAATTGGACTAGATGACCTTTGAGGTCCCTTCCAAGACCTGAAATACATGACTTCATGAAAAAAGCATACATTTCTTTTTAAATTTTCTATAAAGCACATTATATCCATTTGAGCACATGTCATAATTTCATGTAGCAAATTCTCTACTCCACCATCCTGGTTCACATTTTGATAAAATGGGAGATTCTGGATGTCAACTTACTCCTGAAATAAAATTGTTACATTTATGCTAAGAATTTGTATATATATATGAGGGTTTTAGGCTAGGGATAAGTCCTATGTCCCAATACTGATGGTCTACTGTCATTTTCAGGTGGGAGAATGTTTCTAGTAGCATTTTGCATGGAAGTTTAATTTCAATTACCAAGTTTTCTCTACATTACTTAGATGCCACAGTATATATATCATGACGGTAATCTTACTATGAAATTGAGTTTTTGTGTAAAGGGTAACCATGAAATATGATTCCCCCATCTGGAAGCTTGTTTTAGTTACAGGCGTTTAAGCATCCTGTAGCTATGTCAGCCACAGAACATTCCTTCAGTGATTTCATCCATTCTCACAACTCGAACTATTCCTACCACATTAGTGACTCCCAGATTTCTAATCCCAACCTCTTTGAGTGCCAGCCTGTTTTAGAACTGCCTCTTGGCCATTTCCATGGAGATATCCTCTGACCTCAAACTCAACGTGTTTAAAATGAAATTCATCATCTTGTCCTCCCCCACCCCACTTCCAAACTTCTCTGTTACTGTCAGGGCCACCCTATCCTTCCAGTTACCCAAGTTCACAACCATGATGTCATCTGCAGTTCATTTGCACTCACTCACCTCACATTTCCAGTCAGTTGTTATATTTTATTATTCATTATTATGTCTTATTTATTTTTCTCTCCATAACCTCTCCTGGAGAAATCTTTTCTCCATTCACATACCAACCATTCTGATTTACTTATTGCTTAAATTACTGTAATAACTTCCTAATTGATCCCTCCCCCTGCCTGAAATCTCTCCCTTCTCCAATCTACCTCCCATAAAACTATTGAAATGAACTACCCAAGTCACAGCTCTAATAAGCATGCTGGCCCCCACCCTACTCAATAAGTTCCAGTTGTTGTTGTTTAGTCTGTTAGTTGTGTCCAACTGTTTGTAACATCTTTTGGGGTTTTCTTGGCAGAGATACTGGAGTGGTTGGCCATTTCCTTCTCTGGCTCATTCTACATATGAGGAAGCTGAGGCAGACAGGGTTAAGTGACTTATACAGGGTCACAAAGCTAGTAACAAATGTCTGAGGCTGAATTTGACCTCAGCTCCTCTGACTCTAGGACCAACACTCTATCAGATATAGTTTTATATTTGGCTCTATACAAGCTGACCTTTCCTGTCTTCTTACACATTATTCCCCTCCTTACACTCTATAGTCCAAGCATACCAACCTTCTACTTGCTGTCCTCTTGCATGACCCACCATCTTCTGTCTTTGTGCTTTTGCCCTGGCCATTCCCGGTGTCTGGAATGATCTCTATCTTTATCTCTGCTTCTTCAAGATTCCTCTCAAACACCATCTTCTTCAAGAGGCCTTTCCCAGTGCCCATAGCTGCTAGTGCTTTCCTCCCTACAGTTACCTTTCATCTATTCTGTATTTATCTAGCATGTCCTACTTATATACTAGGAACATAAATGTCTTTCTCCGACGGGTTGTAATGCCTTTGAAGACTGTTTTTGCTTTTTATTTTCTTTGTAGTCCCAGAATTTAGCTCAATGTCAGGCACAAAGGAAGTGTTTAAAAAATACTTGTTGAAGGGGCAGCTGTTTAGCACATGGATAGAATGCTAGTCCTGAAGTTGGGAGGACCTGGGTTCAAATCTGGTGTCACATACTTCCCAGTTGTGTGATATTGGGCAAGTCACTTAACCCCAATTGCCTAGCCCTTACTGCCCTACTAATTTTGAATCAATACTTAGTATCAATTCTAAGACAAAAGGTAAGAATTTTTTTAAAAGACTTGTTGATTGGTCAGCTATTTTCCTTTGACAGAGAAAAAGCAATAAGGACCATGATTAGAGATTGGCCTTTCATTTGTCCAATCACTCATAGAACTGAGGAGGAGCAGACTGGAATAGTGGATGAGTTCTTTATTTGATGCATTATAGATATGTCTAAGTGAGTATATTACTTAAATTTTCAGTTTTCCAGGGAACTTTCAAAAACCATCGATTACAAATAAGTTGCCATTCTGCATGGTAGAAAGAGTTTCCACACCAGGACTTCCCCACACTTTTGAAATCACAAGTCAGTATTCCCCATTCCTCATCCTATAATATTGCAAAGACTAATCATATTAGTCATGTTCAGAAAAGCCAGATTGTAGGGGGCTCTGGAGGGTAAAGAAATGAAGACAGAGAGTATGGATAGCTTTTTCTATAACTTTAGCAAGGAAGAGGAAGAGAAGGATTGTAGAGTAGCTAGAGAATATGATAGGTTCAAGAGAAGGTGTTTTAGGGTTGAAGAGACATGACTGTGTATTAGCAACCATGAATGTCCCCCAAGGCTCTGACTTGGGCCCTTCTCTCTTTTCATTCTAGTATTTTACTTGCTGATGATCTCAACAGCTCATGTTCATTTAATCATCATCTATATGCAAATTATTCCCAACTCTGTGATAATAATAGTTAGAATTTAGATAGTGGTTTACATGAATACTCTCTCATTTGAGCCTTACAATTACTACGTGAGGGAGGTACTATTGTCCCTATGAGGGACAATATGAGGCTGCCAAAGATTAAGCAATTTGTCCAGAGTCTCAGAAAAGCAACAAAATGAGTTTGGACCGAATTAGGAAAGCAGTGATAGAAGGGCCTGTCGTGTTAAGGGTCTGTGGGGTCACAAAGAGTCAGACATGATTGAATGACTGAATGAAAACAAATATAGTTAATCTGAATCAGGATTTGAACTTTTGTTTTCTAAAACTAATACTATATCTATATCCATAGTTCTATCTCTCTGTCTCTGTCTGTCTCATTCTAGTCTCCATTTCAAATCACAATCACATCCTTTCAATCAAGATATCCCGAGGCAGCTGAAACACTAAACATGTTCAAAACAAAATTTATTTTTTCTCTCCTCCCCAGATCTCACCAGTTTTCCTGTTCTGAACTTGCCTATTTCTCTCAAGGTCATTGCCATCTTCCCAAACACCCAGACTGATATTGTGGGTGTCAACTACCGCTCCTCACACTCACTCATCCCACAAATCCAAACCATTGCCAAATCTTTTCACTTTTGATTTGTGAGCTCTTCTCTCCACTGACATAAGCATAACTCTAGTTTAAGTCCTTATTATTTCTCATTTGGACTATGACAACAGTCTTCTGGTTGATCTCTCTACCTCATGTGTCTCCCCACCCTAATCCTCCATTCAGTGGCTGAGATGATTTTTCTAAAGTGTGGGTCTGAGGTCAAGTGCAAAGATATAATTTATACAATTACTTGGAGATCTGAGCATGTACAACAATGCAAATTCAACTTCATGTAAAGAATTGAATGTTTACCTCCAGAAAATGAACTGAAATATAGATGTATACATGACAATGATTTTGCATATACGTGCATGCATGGGTAATATATATACATGTACATATACATTTATGAAATGCTGCCTTCTCTAGTGCAGGGTTTGGAAGGAAGGAGGAGGTAGCTATTAGGAAAGAAGAGAGACAGAGACAGAGAGAGAGAGAGACAGAGAGGGAGGGAGGCAGAAAGAGAGAGAAAGAAAGAAACGAGGAAAGAAAAAACAAGAAAAGAAGGAAGGAAAGGAGAAAAGAAAGAAAAAGAAAGAAGGAAAGAGAGAAAGAAAAGTCTAGATCTAATTATTCTACCCCCCTGTTCAGTGAGCTTCAGTGGCTCTCAGTTACCTTTAGGATCAAATATATACTCACGTATTTGAAGACTTAGAAAGTGGTCCCTTCATACCTTCCATTCTTTTTATAGTTTACTCCTTTCCCCAAATTCCACAATCTAGTTACTTGTAGTTCCTCAAATGTGGCTATTTCCTCTATGTCTTAGCACTGGCCATATCCTATAGTTGCTCTGTCCTCTTACTGTCATCTCAGACTCCCTGGTCTCTAGATCTAGACTCCAAACCTTCTTTGTACAGTCCTTTCCTAGTCCTGCCCCCTATGTATTTTCCTTTCATATAGTCTTCCATACATAACTAGTTGATTATATATTATTTCTTTCACTAGAATGCAGGATCCCTGAAAGCAAGGACTGTGTTTGCCTTTCTTTGTATTTCCAGAGCTTAATTACCTCAGTGCTTGGTACACAGTAAGCATTTGATAAACCCTTGTAGACTGACTGACAGCAGGGAATCAACCTATAGATAGAAAATTCTAAGAAGGAACCTGCAATCTACTAATGTGCTATTGTGAGGAAAAGAAGGCAATACTGAACTTGTAGGCGCAGGGGGCAACCATTAACCAAGAAAGGTTGAAATAGGTGTCTTGGCCAACTGAAACACTAGGCTACCAGAGAACAAAAAAGGGACAGTAGGTTTTAATATTTACTCCCAGAAGTGTAAATATACATATGGACAAAGTAGAATTCCTTCTCTACAAAACTTTCAGTTCTTGGCATGAAATCACATTTTTCCACCATCTCTAAACAACACTCCCTTTTCAAGGTAGCCTCTCTAGCACTGGAGGAAGAGGGCACGCCTGCTGAAAGACTCTTAGGGTCATTGTTCAGCCATTTAAATGAACACGTGCTTGCTTTTATAGCACCCTGAATTTGCCAGCTGAATTGCATTATGTAACACTTGTTCTTAACCAGCCCTTAAAACTCAGGCATCTGTTTTCACTTATGACTGAAAATTAAGACAACAAGTATTTACCATGGTGTTTTCCAAAGTCGTCATATCCCACTGCTCAGATGTCAACTCCATGGTTTTTGTGGTCTCCTAGAAATATCTATTTCCAGAGTGCCTTTTAATGCCTTGAGGCTGGAAGACCACAGAGTAGCCACAAACTTAAGCACTAAATAAATTTCCTGTAGGTTATGCTATCCAGTAATTAAAAATCCATTAAAGGATAAACACTAGCATGGAAAAGATGACCCTGAGACCAGATTTCTGGGGGGACTTTCCTTAACTTGCAATTGTACTTATTATTTATTTAAATAAAATAAACAGGAAACACTTGCCTTGGATTATCTGAATCTCAGTAACTATGGTCTTTTACACTTCTTATATCCAAAGGACCCAGACACTGAAGGAAATTCTATTAGGACTTCATGAGAAAATGAATTATCTTGAACTCCTTTTGATTCGTATGAAGCTCATTTGAATGGAAAAGACTTGGGAAAAGGGTCCAACCAATCTGCCCAACTAAATATGAAAAATGAAGAAGTCTGTTAAACTTATTGCACAGGCTTCTATACCAATTACAGGCAGTTAGGTGGCCTAACAGAGAGAACATTGGGCTTTTCATCGAGAAGACTCATCTTCATGAGTTCAAATCTGGCTTCAGACATTTACTACTGCACTGTGGTGACAAAAAGAAAACTAAGCTGAACATGAGAAGGATAGGGGCAAGGGAGATTAATGGAGAAAGGTCCAATTAAATGTCTTAGCCAATTGAAACATGAGGCTACCAAAGAACAATAAAGGGACCCTGAATTTTAATATTCACCCCCCACCCTGAATTGTAAATATACATACGGGTAAAGGAGAACCCCTTCTTTCTAAAACTGAAAGTGTGACCCTGGGCAAGTCACTTAACTGTGTTTGTCTCAATTTCCTCATCTATATAATAAGCTGGAGGAGGAAATGGCAAACCACTCCAGTATCTTTGCCAAGAGATCTCCTGAATGGGGTCCCAAAGAGTCAGACGTGACTGAAATGACTCAGTAATAACTATCCTAATTGTAAAGCACTGTTCTTCTACTGGAAGTTAGAATCATAGCATGGGGCCACTATAGTGTAGTGGAAAGAGGGTCAGATTTGGAGTCAGGAATAAATACATAAAACAAAAGAATTACAAAGGAACCAATTATATTGAAATACAGGCAGGCTTTCAAATTGCTTACTTTCTTTATCTGGGAAATGGTGTAGAAGTTTGGGCTAGGGTTAACTCTGGGTTAGGGCTCTAAGAACCCTCGCAGCTCCAAATTTATATATTTATTAAATTCTATGAAGTATTGTAATTATTTGATTGGTTTGAATAGAGGCAATTTCCCCCTAAAATCTCACTTATTTAGAACCAGCTATACAATGAAATGGGAAGCTATTATATGGAGTAGTGGATAAAATGTTGGGCTTGAAGACCGAAAGATTTGAGTTCAAATATAGCCTCATATACTTTGTGTGGCCCTGGACAAGTCATTTAATCTCCATCTGTTTCAATTTCCCCAAATGTATATAAGATGGGGGATAATGATAACTCTTACCCAAAGGTTATTGTGAGGGGGGGCAGCTGGGTAGCTCAGTGGATTGAGAGCCAGGCCTAGAGACAGGAGGTCCTAGGTTCAAATCCGGCCTCAGACACTTCCCAGCTGTGTGACCCTGGGCAAGTCACTTGACTCCCATTGCCTACCCTTACCAATCCTCCACCTATGAGTCAATACACAGAAGTTAAGGGTTTAAAATTTAAAAAAAAAATACAGATAAAAAAAAAAAGGTTATTGTGAGGACCAAATGAAATAATTTTGGGGAATGTGCTTAGCACAGTGCCTGACACATAGTAGGTACTCAATAAATGCCTGATCTTTTTCCCCCTGCTATTCTTTTGTATTTTTAATTGAATTTTTTATTTTAATAACAAATTTCCGTGTAAATTTTCCAAAGTCATGTGGTCCATATAGTTTCCTTCCTTTCCTCCTTCCCCCTCCTGACAATTGCTGACAAGCAATTCAATCTGGGTTATACATGTGTTGTTATGCAAAACATATTTCCTTATTATTCATTTTTGAAAGCAAATAATCTTATAGAACCAAAACCCCAAAACATAAACCTAAATAAACGAATGATAAACCATATGTTTTCCTTTAAAATGCCTGATCTCTTGCCTGCAGGTAAGGTCCCACCTAGGAAAGGCAGTATTGCTGGCAGAAATTTTCTTTTCAAACTGAGTGATGAATCTCAAATGATTAAATAGTACACAGGGAAAACAAACTGCTTTCCTATTTAGCCAAGAAATTGGCCTCAATTGTCCAGCAAACAATATAATTGGAATATAACAATTCAGAAAGAAAGCCAGTTTAATATTAGCTAACTTCAGTAACCACTAGTTTTTACTGTTGTTTAATTGTTTCAGTTTGACTCTTTGTGACTTGAGCGATACTGGAACGATTTGCCATTTCCTTCCCTGGATCATTTTATAGATGAGAAAACAGGTAAACAGGGTTAAGGGATTTAACATCAGGGTCACACAGCTAGTAGATGAGGCTGGATTTGATCTCATGTCTTCCTGACTATAGTTGCAAACTCTATCTACGGAGCCACCTGCTGTACCTCACTAGCTTTTTTTCTTTTTTCTTTTTTTTAAACTCACTTTCTGGAAGGAAGAAGACCTGTAAGGACTAGGAAACTGGGAGTTAAGATTGGTTTGGAAGCATTGCCAGAATGGTTTAGGCTTTCACTGCTACTAAGCTGCCATCTTGGCTTTGCCACCCACAATTGGGGTTAAGTGACTTGCCCATGGTCACAAAGTTAGGAAGTATTCGAGTGCATATTTGAACCCAGGTCCTCCTGACTCCACAGCTGGCACTCCATCCATTGTGCTACCTAGCCGCCCCACATTCCCATTAGCTTTTATTCAATATTTAAATAAAGAACTCTATCTGAAAGAACTGAGCAGGCAGGGCTGTCAAATATTGCCTATTACCAGCAATGTAGTAAAGTGAGATCTTTTTTCCCTTTATTCAATAATTTTTTTTTTACAGAAGCTAAAACAAACCATAGTCTCTAGTTCAGATACCTGTGTGGGGGCTCCAATTTTGGATTCTGAATGTGTAGGTGACATTCCCAGCCAGATTCTAGCTCCTGTATCTACTATGAGGCAAGGACAGGGAGTCACAAGTATAATCTCTGTTCAGAAATAGCAGGACGGCTGGGATATGGACCATGACTAAAGCACAGACCAGACGTACTTTTTAAAAAGGAGTTTTTACCTTTAACACATGGATGTGGTATTCAGTTGGAAATTCAGGTGGTCAACTAACCGATAGGGAAATGTAAAGGCATTTTACTGGCTTCTTGGGGAATATCTTCATTGGAATTCTGTAATGGGAAGGAAAAAATATTTCTTATGAAAAAAGAGAGGTTATCAACCTGAGAAGTAGCATAGTATCCTGGAGAAGACACAGGACTAGGTCTGGGAGATGGGAGACCAGAGACCTAACTGCACATCCCAACTTGGCCACTATCCAGCTGTGGGTCTTCCCCTTTCTAGGCCTCCCATCCTTTGTCTATAAACTGTTAGAAGAAGTTGACTTCCTTTTCTCTCCTTCTCTGATCCTAAACAAGGAATGTCCTTTAAAAACATTTTATAAAATGGATTTTTAAATTTGAAGTTGATTTTATATGAAGGAGGAAAACATAAGTAACATTTTGTTTTAAACCTAAAAAAAAGAGAGAGAGCAGAACTCTACTGAGATTATTAGGGATTTCCTCTGATTCTTGGCAAATGAGCCAGAGAAATGTGTTAACACCCTGAAATGTGGATTCTTCCTACTCCACCCTGACTCCATTCCAGTAAAATCCATTCTTCCCCTTTAAAAAAGTCCAGAGCAAGCAATTTTTGTCTGAATGAGGTGGAGTTTGCTTCCTTTATATCTCTTGTTCTAAACTAAATGTAGAGATATCAAAGATCACAAGTTCCTATGCTTGTGGATTTGTGAATTCAAAGGCACTCTTCTTAATCAGCAATTTGTTCTTCAGTCTTACTGTCATCCTAGAGGATATTGATTTCTAACTTTGTGGTAGGACCCAGATTTTTAAAAAATGACAAGAGTAGTCTTTGTTAAAACCTTATTTTCTGTCTTAGAATTGATATTATGTGGGCAAAACATTGGAAACTGAGGGGCTGTCCATCACTTGGGAATTAGATGAACAGATTGTGGTTGTAATGGAATATTATTGTATCATAAGGAACAATGAACAGGATGAGTTCAGAAAAACCTGGAAAGACTTATATGAAGTGATACAAAGTGAAGTGAGCAGAACCAAGAGAAAAATGTATACAGTAACAGAAATATTATACTATCATCAACTGTGAAGGACTCACTATTAACAGCAAAGGAAGTCTCCAAGATAACTGCAAGGGACTCATAATGGAAATGCTATCCACAGCCAAAGAAGGAAGTGTTAGAATCTAAGTCCAGATCAAAGAATGTCATCTTCCTCTTTATTTTCTTCATGAAATTTCTGTAACTTCTATGGCTTCTATCATGACATGAGCAATATGGAAAAACATATTGGATGAAAGTATGTATATAACATATCAGATTATTCACTACCTTAGGTAGGTGGGGGAGGATACGGAGGGGAAAAATAGGTTCTAAAATGTTAAAAACAATTGTCAAAAATAGATTCTACATGTACCTGAAAAAATTTTAGAAATTGATGCTAAGTAGTATCAATACTAAGGTAGAAGAGTGGTAAGGACTAGGCAACTGGAATAAGTGAGTTGCCAAAGGTCACACAAGAAGGGAGTGTCTGAATCCATATTTGAAACCAGGATCTCCAGACTCTATATCTGGTACTCTATCCACTGTGCTCCCTAGCTGTCCTTTAAGTGTATGGAACTTGTTTCTTGGCCCTACTGAATTTTGCTCAAACATAGGAAGGCAAAACAGTACTCAGAGCTTTGGGCTAGAGACTGTTGCCCAATTCCAGCTGTTATTAACCAGATGTATGAACTTAAGCAAGTTACTTTACTTGTAAAAATTCTAGTTTCTGCCAAATTGCTCTTCATTTTCCCAGCAATTTTTGTCAAATGGTAGGGTCTTATCCCAAAAGTTTGTACCTTTGGATTTATCAAGCACTAGATTACTATTGTTATTTATTTCTATGTATTGTGTACCTAGTTCCATTGATTCACCCCTCTATTTATTATCCAACACCAGATTGTTTTGATGATTACTACTCTGTCATATAGTTTGAAATCTGGTATTACTAGATCACCTTCCTTCATATTTTTTTCATTGATTACACTGACTTTTTCTTCTTTCAAATGAATTTTGTCATTATTTTATCTAGTTCTGTAAAGTATTTCTTTGGTAGTTTAATTAGTATGGCACTGAAAAAGCAAACTAAGTTAGGTTATTACAAAACTATTTATAAACTAATATATGTAACTAAATTATATTATAACTAAATGATCATTTTTGTTATATTGATGTAGCCTAACATGAGCAATTAATTTTTCTCCTGTTGTTTAGATCTCTGTTTATTTATGTGAAAGGTGTTTTGATTTGTGTTCATATGGTTCCTGGATTTATCTTTATCTTATCTTTTTAATTTTTTTCTAAATTTTAATTTTTTTAAAATTTAAATTTTAAATTGTTTTTAAACCATTAAACCATTTAAAACTTAATTTTAAATGGTTTCTAGCTTATCCTCATTACAGACAATGCTTGCTCTTGGTTTTATTTAATAGTTTTATTTTCATTTTTTTCCTTTAATTTAAATTTCCCTCAATTAAATGTAAAAACGGTTTCCAACATTTTTCAAAGAATATTGGGTCTCAGTTTCTCTCCCTCCCTCTCTCCCCACCCAACTCACCACACCTCTTAAGATGGTAAGCAATCTCATATAGATTTTACATGTGCAATCATGAAAAACGTTATTCCATATTAATCCTTTTATGGAAAGAAACTTAAATAGAAAAAAAATTAAGAAAGTGAAAAATGATTTCTTTGGTCTTGATTCAGACTCAGTTCTTTTTCTTTGAAATTATATGCCTTTTTAAAATCATGAATTCTTTGGGATAGTTTTGGATAATTGTATTGCTGAGAATAGCTTTTATTCACAGTTGTTCATTATAAAGTACAGTGATCCCTCACCTATAGAGGGAGTTATGTTCCTGAGACACCCACAATAAGTGAAAATTCATATATATATTCTATAAAAAATGCTATAGTCACTGAGCCAATCAGCACTCAGGATACAGAACACAGTGCTGTGGTTGGTCGCCTTTGCACAGTCGGTAGTGGCATATTGCATTTCCATCATTACAGTACGGTATTCATCCACTAAATCCTGCAGTATACTGAAAACTTCATGATACAGAATTAAATATATATATTTTTAAAAAACCTGCAATACACTGAAGCCACAGTAAGTGAACCTCAATATAGCAAGGGACAGCTATATTCCTGTCATTGTGTTCAATGTTCTCCTGGTTCTACATTTCAAATTATGTCTTTCCAGGTATCAAGTATTTCTGAAAGAAATTTCATTTCTCAATAGTATTACATTATAATCATACACTATAACTTATTTAGTCATTCCCCAATTGATGAATGTCTCCTCACTTTCCAAATCTTTTCTCCCCTAAAAAGATTTGCTTTAAGTATTTGTGTACATATAGATCTTCCCCCTCTTCATTTTTTTAAAATCTCTTTGGGATTCAAACATAGTAATGGTGCTGAGAGAAAGGTTATGTATTGTTATATAACCCTTTGAGCATAGGTCCAAATTGCTCTCCCGAATGATTGAATCAGTTCACAACTTCTCCAACAATGCATTTGTGTCCCAGCTTTCCCAGATCCCCTCCAAATTTTATCATTTTCCTGGTTTGATAGGGGTGGCTGAGTTGATTTAATTTGCATTTCTCTAATTAATAGTGATTTAGAGCATTTTTTGCATGATTAGAGAGAACTTTAATTACTTTCTAGACTGCCTATTCACATCCTTTGACCATTCATCAATTGGGGAATGACTTGTATTCTTATATATTCAACACATTTTACTATGTATTATTATTAGAGACTTATAAAAACTGTTTGTACCATTATGATTACTATGCATAACTTCCCATCCTATTTACCCTTGTTTAGTTTCTGACCTCTACCTACCCTGATACGGCCTCTTTTCTCTCAGCCCCAACTCCCTTCTCTTATCCTCTTCCCTTCCTATTTTCCTGTAGGAAAAGAGCTTTCTATATCCAATTGACTTGTATGTTTCTTCCTTCACTGAGCCAATTATGATGAGAGTAAGGTTAACATGCTCTCCTCCTCACCTTCTCTCTCTTCCTCTCCTGTTTTTTCATGCCTCTTTTATGTGCAATATTTTATCCCATTCTATTTTTCCCTTCTCCTCTTCCCAATGAATCCTCTTTTTTATACCTTAATTTAATTTAATTTTTCCCCATCATATTCAACTCACACCCTTGCCCTCTCTCTTTCTCTCTCTCTCTCTCTCTCTCTCTCTCTCTCTATATATATATATATATATATATATATATATATATATACTCCTTCTAACTACCCTAATAATGACAAAGTTCTTTGGCATTATAGAAATCATTGCTCATGTAAGGATGTACACAGTTTAACCTTATTGAATGTCATTTGAGTCTCTTTCCTGTTTATTTTTTTATGATTCTCATGAGTCATTTGAGAATAAAATTTTCCAGTCATCTGTGGTCTTTTCATTAGGAATGTTTGAAAGTTTTTATATCATTGAATATCCATTCTTTTCCCTGAAGCATTATGCTCAGTTTTGCTGGGTAAGTGATTCTTGGTTAAAGTCCTAACTCCTTTGCCCTTTGTAACATCATCTTCTAGTCCTTCTGATCCTTTAATTCAGAAACTGCTAAGTCTTGTGTTATCCTGACTGTGGTTCCATGATCTTTGAATTGTTTCTTTTTGGCTACTTGCAATATTTTCTCCTTGACCCGGGAATTTGGAATTTGGCTACAATATTTCTTGGAGTTATCTTTTTGGGGTTTCTTTAAGGAGGTAATTGTTAGATTCTTTGAATTTCTATTTTGTCTTGTTCTACAATATCAGGGCAGTTTTCCTTGATGATTCCTTAAAATATGATGTCTAAATTCTTTTTTTAAAACCATGTTTTTCAGGTTGTCCAATAATTCTTAAATTATCTCTCCTGGATTTATTTTCCAAGCCAGTTGTTTTTCTCATGATATATTGCACATTAAAAAAAATCTATTATTTCATTCTTTTGACTTTGGTTGCTTCCTAATGTCTCATGGAGTCATTAGCTTCAATCTCCCGAATTCTAATTTTTTAGAAATGATTTTCTTGAGTGAGCTTTTGTACCTCTTTTTCCATTTGGCCAATTCTATCTTGTAAAGGGTTCTTTTTCTCAATGGAATTTTTTGTATCTTTTCTTTCAAAATGTCAATTCTGTCTTTTAAGTTTTTCTCTCACTGCATTTTTGTATTTTTTTCCATTTGGCCTATTCTGCTCTTTAAGTACTTTTCCACTTCTGGGTGCCTCTTTTACCAACTGGCCCATTCTTTTTATTTTTTAAACCCTTACCATCTGTCTTAGAATTAATACTGAGTATTGATTTTAAGGCAGAAGAGCAGTAAGGGCTAGGCAATGGGGGTTAAATGACTTGCCCAGGGTCACACAGCTAGGAAGCATCTGAGGCCAGAATTGAACCCAGGACCTCCTGTCTCTGGGCCTGGCTCTCAATCCGCTGAGCCACACAGCTTCCCCCCATTCTGTTTTTTAAAGTATTAATTTTGTATTTTTTTGTGCTTCTTTTACCAAGTTATTGACTTTTTCACGATTTTCCTTTATCACTCCCATTTTATTTCCCAATTTTTCTAACTCAATTACTTGATTTTTAAAATCCTTTCTCAGTTTCTCAATTAATTATTTTTGGACTAAAGAGCAATTCATATTTTTTGAGAGACTTTGGATGCAGCAATATTAACTTTGTTGCCTTCTTCCAAGTCTGAGTCTACCCTATTGCCAAAATAACTTTCTACGATGAGTTTCTTTTTTTGTTGTTGTTGTTCGCTCATTTTCCTGCTGTTTTATTTTCTTTTAGTTTAAAAAAACTCTTAAAGTTGGGCTCTGTAACTGTGATGAAGAGAGCACTATTGTAAGCTTCAGGTTCTTTGTGCAATTAACTTCAGAGCTGATAATGGAGTCCTATCTGCTTTCAGTTCTTCCAAGGTGGTATGATGTAAGGAGAGGTGTGTTTAATAATCTCCAGGCCTGTGCTCTGGTCTGTGAATAGCATCACACAGTCTTTTCCCCCTTTGAACTGTGACCAGGGTCTTATGCTCTCCTGTGGCTGTAAGTCCTGGTGGATGCTAGTGCTCCTTCTCACCCTAAAACTGTGTCCCTGGACTGTGACTTGATTCTGGGAATGAGCAATATGACAAGAGTCTTGTACCCAGAGCCAGCAAAGGGATCCCTATAATGTCTTTTGGAAGAGTTGTCCAGCTGTACCCTCCACCCCCTAATAGTGATCTGTGGCTCATAGCTCCAAGAAGCGTTGGCCATTGCTTCAGCTTTGCCTGTTGCCTCAGTAAGGCCTGCCCTGGCACACTTTACTTCACCTCCACTTGGTGCACTAGATCTCTTGTACTGGTGTTCTAAGTTGTTTTGGGCTGAAAATTACTCCACCTTGTCTTTTTGTGGGTTATACTGCTCCAGAATTCATTTTAAAGTATCATATCATTGTTTTTTGCAGGCAAATTGTTAGAAATTAGAAGTATCTGTGTACCTTCTCTGCCATCTTGGCTCTGCCCCCTGCACTTGGTTTTAGAAAGATGTTATATCATTCTAAGGAAATCTCCATTTATACCTATACTCTCTAATGATTGCAAAGCACTTAATGTAATACTTCTATTGATCTGGTGAGATGGGTACCATTATAAATTATCCTCATTTTTTAGATGAAGAAATTTAGAAAAAGAGAAGTTAAGTGACTAGTAAGTATCTGAACCAGGACATATGCTCTGGTTTCCCAACCTTTAGCTCTGTACTCCAGCCACCATGGTACCTAGGTGTTTGAACTAGTAGTATATTTCATTCACATCTTTGTATCCCATGTACCAGGAATATAAAATAGGTTTAGTAAATTGTTGTTGTTTGATTAGTTGATTCAATTTCTCTTCTCCCCCATCAAAATATTCGGTGCCCTATTCCTACCTTCTTAGAAACCAATACCTTCCACTGAAGTGTCCCATTTAGAGCCATCCCTTTCTGTTTCTCAATCTTTCCCAACTTCATTTTGAAGTATTCAAATGAGCTAGATAACAATGTCTTGCATTTATGAAATGTTTCATGGTTCAGTTTTGTAATTTTTCAGGCATATCCAACTCTGACCCTATTTTAGGGTTTTCTTGGAAAATATACTGAAATGTTTTGCCATTTCCTTCTCTAGCTTATAATAAAGATGAGGAAACTGAGGTAAATAGGATTAAGTGATAATCCAAAAGCACTTTATAGACATTTCCTCATTATAACCCCATATGGTGAATTGTCCAAGCATTATCATTCCCATTTTTAAAGGGGAGGAATCTGAGACTAGTTTTCTTGAAGTTACCCACCTGGTGAGTCACAGAACCCAGGCATGAACTGAAATTTCAATTTGGGACTTCCATATTGCCTTCATTTTCCACTCCACTACCCAGCCTGTATATAGCTAACTACTTAGGAATGAAGTCATGCTTAAAGATAGAGCTTCTTTTCAGATGTGTGATTCTCTGCATTTTTGGTGAAGACTGAATTGAAATGAAAGCAATCGTGTAATTATTTATTACAATACCTAATCCTTTTAATATTTAATACCCATTAAAATACTAGACTTTATAATTTGGTTTAATATGAAGTGGGAGGTGGCATGGCATAGTAGTTAAAGGTCAAACCTTGGAATCAGGAAGACCCAAGATCCAAACATCATTGAATCATAAGTGTTGAGTTAGAAGGGTTCTTAGATGCCTTCTAGGCCAACCTATTCATTTTGTAAATATAGACAATTGAAACTTAGAAAAATTAAGTGACTTGTACAGGGTTACGCAGCCAATAATTATATAGGACACTATTTGAATCCATCTCCAGCACTCAATCCACTACTTTACCTCATAGATTCAAGACTCACCTCTATAATTTGCTAGCTTTGCCCTTTGACAATGGAATAATCACTTTATCACTTTGTGATCCAGATATCTCTTAATATACCCTCCAATAGTCTCCAGACCCTCCCCATACTATTTAATACTATCTGAAACCTTACATTTATAGAGAAATTGTTGATTGAATTTGTGGAGGAAATTCGATCACAAATGCTACCAATGAATTGCATGTGGACCAAAACAAGAACAAAAATATATAAAAGCAAATAACAACAATGAAAACCTAAAGAAGGGGAAAAGTAATATTTTGCCTTAAACCTTATGTTTTTAAAGAAATGAATGTGGCAAGTGATAGTTGCTAACATTATGCACTGGCTAACTTTTTTTTGTAGTAGTCAAAACAAGAAAATAATATAGTATGTCTCTGTCAAATTTAGCCCACCAATTATTAGAGTTCTGCCATCACACATCCTACTGCACCAAGACCTGGATGTGACAGTAACAATTTCTAGGTCTGTTTCGAGCAGCATTTTGATGTATCTAACAGGATTCTAATGCAACCAACAATTTGAATTGTTCCAAGAAATTCATGGTAAAAAGAGGGCAAATTTAGCTTTCAGTGCTGTTAAAAAAATTCTGGATTTTAGAGATGAACTATCTTCAGCATAAAGGCACCAGTGAAACTTTAATTTCTTAGAAATAATGATCTTAACTTTCAAGAGAATTCAGACATGTCTGAAGAACAATATTCTAATATTAACCACTTGAGTTAATAGTATTCAATATTTTAGTATTAACTGTTTGAGAAAGTTGGCACTGGGTAGTTATGGCCATAAAATTATAACATGCAGCATATTATAGTTCCTTGCTAGGCTTTAAGTACTAATGAATAAAACCTGTGGTTTCAAAACAACCTCACTTTTGGTTTTGTAATGAAAGCTTGTGGTTAGCTTCATAGACTCAATAAAGAGCCAATGTTTCAGTTTTAGAATACTAAAAGATTTGTTTAGGATTACTCTCTTGCTTTGACTCATCAGGGAGGACTAGTCAGCTTGTCTGGTGGCTAATGGTCTTAACCAATTTTATGCTGGACAACTTATGGAAAATGAATCTAGGGGAGAGCTGGATGGCTGAGTGAATTTAGAGCCAGATCTAGAGGTGGGAGGTCTTGGGTTCAAATCTGACCTCAGACACTATCTGGCTGTGCAAGTCATTAAACTCCCATTGCCTAGTCCTTACTGCCTTTCTGCCTTGGAACCAATACCCAGTATTGATTCTGAGGTGGAAAGTAAGGGTTAAAAAAGAAGAAAGTGAATTTATTGCTGCCAGATCACTGGACTCCTATGGATAGTACTTCCAGGAAGTCATAGGGCTCCACCTGAGATATAACTACTGTGCATTGTGGAAGAAATTCACATTGCAGACAGAAGAATGTAAGGATACCAGATTAGAGCTCAGAGACATTTTTGGAATTTTAATATTGATCCTACTTTCATGCTCTTCATCTACAGAGGAGTATATATGGAGAGAAATAAAACAAAATAATTAATTCAATTTGTAGCACTGGCACTGGTTTATAAGACTTCTCCTGGCCCAACCTTGGCTTTTTATGATACCTTCTCTCAGACTGATGGTATGATGGACACGAAAGTTATTACTTGATTGAGAATGACCATAACACTGAGGTTCTTTCTCAGAGAAGAGAGATGAAAGTTTGATACTCAGAGCTATTAACTAGCACTTATTTTTTACCTTTTAAGTTTTTTATTTATTTATATTATTTAGAATATTTTTCCATGGTTACATGAATCATGTTCTTTCCCTCACTCCACTCCCACCTCTCTCCCGTAGCTGATGAGCAATTTCAATGGGTTTTACATGTGTAAATAGATCAAGGCCTATTTCTAGATTATTAGTATTTCCACTAGGGTGATTGTTTAGAGTCTACATCCCCAATTACATCCCTATCAACCTATGTGATCAAGCAGTTGTTTTTCTTCTGTGTTTCTGCTCCCACAGTTCTTTCTGTGGATGTGGATAGCGTTCTTTCTCAAAGTCCCTCAGAGTTGTCCTGGATCATTGCATTGCTGTTTAACTAGCAATTTTTGTACTAGCACAAGAGGCATAAAACATGCCATTGCTTCAGTTTGGAGAGAAAAGGGAGAGGAGAAATTGCTAGGGATCTTGGAAACTAGGAACTTGCTATGGTGTATTGACATGTTATTTGGTAGCTTCCTTTTAAAACTAATTATGTTTGCTAAGTAAATGATAAATGTTGTTTAGCTTCTGCTAAGCTAAATAACCAGAGCCTACAAGAACTGTCATCAGTCTATAATTTTTGGGGCCCCAAGTCAAAGCTTCAGTTGTTGCCATTCAAGTTAAAGCTCTGCAGATACTTCTGGATTTCATGCCCTTTGGTGGCAGAAATATATTTTAATCCACTTTTCATCCTTCCCATATACTAGCTTTGTAAAATTTCTGTGAATGAACTAGCAATATACACATCTATTGACCTTTTGACATTTCAGAAGTCCATCCTTTCAATAGCAGCCAAAGAACCTAACTACAAGGTATATCACCCTGTGTTTTCATTCACATGTCAAAGCATCATGCTTCTTAAATTATCAGATTCTTACCAAAGTAATTTCCTTGAAAAAATTCACAAATTAGAAAGTAGAAAACCTGATTTCTAGTCTCAGTTCTGCTACAAAGATGGAGAACAGAAGTTTCTCTTCGGGGAAAGATGCACTGACTAAAGTAGAATTGGGTCCCTTAGCTTCAGCTTCTCTGGAGCTTAATGATCTTATTTATAAAATCAGAACATTGGATTAGTTAATCTCCAGCTCAAAGTAAGAGAGAATATGAAGAAAAATGCCATGGTAAGCAGTGTTAAATATTATACAGAAAGCAAGGAAGATAAAGACTGAGACAGCATATAAAATATTCTGACTCCATTTTTTTATTCCTTATTGGGTTGTTTTGGTGTCATATATACATGCCCCAAAATCTTTTTTGTTTAGTCTAACTCTGACATCATCAGAAATCATATGTTAATGTCTTAATCTGCATATTGTGGTGACAAAAAAATTTGATTTTTGGCAGAAGTGACATCATATGCATATT
The DNA here is from genome assembly GCF_016433145.1 of Gracilinanus agilis. NCBI lineage: Eukaryota > Metazoa > Chordata > Mammalia > Didelphimorphia > Didelphidae > Gracilinanus > Gracilinanus agilis. The sequence goes on from NC_058132.1 coordinate 370,457,195, forward strand.
CATATCTAATAATTGAATTAATGAAAAGCAGTTATTAGATGCTGACTAATAATAACTGGCATAAAAACAGAGGCATAAAGCTTGCAAAGCACTTTGCAAATATCATATTTTGTCCTCACAATAACCCTAGGAAGGAAATGTTAATATTATCTCCATTTTATAGGAAAGAAAACTGAGTAAGAGAGAGGTTAAGATACTTACCCAGGGTTATTCAGCTAAAAAATTTCTGAATTGAGGGATTCCTGATACCCAGAGCTCTCTATTCACTGCTCCTCTTAGTTCTGCTAAATATTGTGGATACAAATTGAAAAAAAGTGAGACAAATCTTCATTCTTTAGGAATTCATCCTCTAATTGGGGGAAACATACATTAACAATTAATTCAACTGCATTATGGATATGAGACCTAGAGATACAAATGACAGGTCAAATGGCAAGGCTCAGGAGTGAATTATAAAACCAGATAATGTCTGGGAGACTGGAGGGCATAAGGGGCAGGGCAGATGATGTTAAGTCTAGGTGGGTGGTAAGATGCTGCAAAGGGGGTTAATGAGAAGGCTCAGTGACTGTCATCTTATTAGAAGGATTAGAATTGGTGATTCTCCACTTTTTCAAGGGGTACCTACAACATATCCTATACCAATGATTCTCTTATCTTGAGTAATATTTGAGGGAATTAAGAACATATGAAAAATAGTTTATATAATAAATGGGGTATTTATTCTTAGTATCCATTATTTTTGAAGTCCATGTTCTGATGTACTTCACATTGACTTTAAGACCATGAGTATTAAATATATGCTTACTTTGGTGTACTTGCTATTATTAAAGGAAGTCTAATCCATTCTAATCTAATGAATAAGAGGCAGCTAGTTGACCTCAATGGGCTTGATGTCAGGAAGACCTGAGTTAAAATTTGACCTCAGACATTTTCTAGCTATGTAACTCTGGGCAAGTTGCTTAACCTTTGCTTTAATCCACTGAAGGAAGAAATGACAAACTACTGTAGTGTCTTTGAAGAAAATGCCATGGATAGTATGGTTCAAGGGGTCACAAAGAATTGTATACAACTGAGTGACTAAATAGTAAATCCAGTGGATAGGAAGTCAGGAAGCTTGGGGTCCAGTCGTAGCTCTTCCACTAACTTGCTGTGTGACCTTAGGGTGAGTCACCCAGTTTTGATTTCTTCTACTGTCAAACAGGAAAAATTACTTACATGTGAATCTTTTCTCCAAAATATTTTCATCTGGGAACAATTTCACAAGGTAGTGGTGGAGAACAGATAAAGTACTAGATATAAAAGCATTTTGCTAGAATAAATCAAAATTTTAAGTTAAAAAATACAAGATTGTACAATCATATGATGACTTCAAGAATATTAACTCTTGTTTATATTTCATATGAAGATAAATTGGAAAATAATCGGGAAATGAAAAGAAAGAGGGCATGTTAGCAAGAAATGGAGAGTTAGGAGAGGAAGCTTAATCTTTGGTAGAGAGTAAATGGATTTAGGATGGCTTTTAGAAAACATAAAGAATCTGTTATTGGACAAGCAGAAATCAAGCTTAGCTCCAGTGATTGTGAGGTAGTAGCAAAGAATATTGTTAAATGAAAAGAAAAACTTTCCCAAATATGAAAGAACAAATAAGTTGCGCAGAATATGGCATTAGGGTGGTGGTAGTACCACAAGCACTAATAAGTTTAACCTTTTTAAAGAAATGTACCCAATTCTACTCCTCCCATCTCCATTCCACTCCACCCCAATGAAAACAGGTCTATGGGCCCTCCATGGAATGATTCCAGGTCTGGTAAGTATAATGAGACTCATCTTACACACACCCTCACTGGGCGAGGTGATGCTTGAACCAATGACAGGGGCCAGTATGTAGCTTTTTCCTTGGGCTGAGTCAAACTCAGAAAAGGAAAGGACAGAAAAGCATTCCAGTGGGAACCATGCAACTAGAGTTTTCAACATCAGAACTCTAGTCCCAGCCTGATGACATGGTTGTTGACTGCTCCTCCTGTGGTCAAGATCCATGTCTGCTGATTTTATGAAGGGAAATAGTTCACAGCTTCCTTATCCCATCCTTAGCTAGCAGGATTGGAAAATCTGAAACAAGTAAAAGGATGTCAAAAATAATTTTTGTCCCATTGTTATTTGTTGTTCAGTCATTTCAATTGTGTCCAACTCTTCATGATTCCATTTGGGGTTTTCTAGGCAAAGATGCTAGAGTGGTTTGCCATTTCCTTCTACAGCTAATTTGAGAGATGAAGAGCTGAGGCAAATAGGGATTTAAATGATTTGTTCATGGTTACACAGCTACTAAGTGTCTGAGTCTGGATTTGAGCTCTAGTCTTCCTGACTCTAGCTAGGCCTGGTGCTCTATCCACTGTACCACCTGGCTGCCCATCATTATAGAAACATGTATTTCCCTCTATAGTAATGAGGACTTAGGAATAGACACTGCAATTCCTTTGGTATGTCAGAATCTCAGGTAAGGAAAAATCCTTCAATGATACAAGTTGGCTCTTTCCCTGGAATTAAAACCTTTCTAGAGTTGTCTTGAATAGAAGTATCAAACATATGGTCCCTGGCCCCAGGATTCCTGAGTGTGCCCATCAGAAACAGGCTAAAATATAATTGGGGAAATTAGCAAAATAAACAGAAATACAGTAAAACATAGATAATATTGCATTTTAAAACTAAGTCAATATGTAGCCCATAGGTATCTTCATGTTTGGACTGGTGTTCCCCATTTCTATTTGAGTGTGACCCCCCTTGCCCTAGAGCACTGGAAGATTAAGTGACTCAGAGGTAGCATTTGAACTCCATTTCTCTTGCCTGTGAGGCTAGCCATCTAGCCGTTATGATACACTAGTGCTCTCCACTGAGGGTTTAGCATTCAGCATTTCAGTGTGTCTGTTTGTCAGCTTTGTATTTGGGCCACAACTCTTCTGATTCAGATGGTCTGATCTCTATTAAAACACACCCGGCACATTCAATATGTTAGAAGAAAGGAAGCAAGAGATTTCTGGGTGAAATCAGGTGTGCTCTTTATATATATTAGGAATTCAATTCCAAAAATATTTATAGAGCATCTGCTCCAGGCATAGAGGTGGCATTATATAATGGATAACTGTGGTGTGACCTTAGAGATAGAATGATCTGTGTTTTAGTGCTGTTACTGGTCTCTCCTAGCTTTTTGACCACAGGCAAATTTCTTAACATCTCAGTAATCTAGGTAACTTTCTCAGAATATACGTTATGGACAAGTTGTTTAGAGAATGGAGAGATGAGTTAGTGAAATCAATTAAGATATATTTCTAGTGGTACAGATGAGTGGGGATGGGAACTTGAGCCCTCCTATTTCACAGTACTCATCATTGTATTATTGAGCAGTCTTAAGACACTCTCTAATTTCTCATAGTGTGAAAAGTCTACAAAGATATTAAGACCTCACTTTCATTTTTAGCTAATGTATCACTAAAGTACAGGAAGTTATTATTATTCATGATTTTTAAACTTATAATTGTTAGTGATGCTTTAAAAATATCTCGATAACTTCCTAATCTGCCCACCACCATTTCCCCAACCCCTACTCTAGCCATTAAATTTTCATTTATATTGAAGAAAAATATTTAAAGAAATGTTATTAAGCAGATCTAGCAGGGCATTCTGTATATGGCACCCCTAGTTCTCTTTCTCTCTATAGATAGGACATAAGTGTGTTTTATCATCTAGTCTCTGGGACCAAGATAGATTATTCACATTTTTTTAAGTTTGAAACATCTGCAAGAAAATATCTACAGTTCCTCATGTACACTGGCTTTCCTCATTTTATTTTATGTTTCATGTCTAGACCTTCAAAAAGCAATAGATCATTGTGGGGATAAGAGGGAAGAAAGGAGAAGTACCCTGGGATGAGGAACTTGTCAGAAGAAGATTTGTATCCTAAAAATAAATATAATGAAAAAATATGGGAAAGAGAATTCATGTGAAAATAATTCTAAAATATAAATTGATTAAAAGTGACTCCATGACTAACAGTTGGACAGTGAAACTAAATCCAAAGGGAAATTCCAAGATTTCATGATTCTTGGTCTCCTTGCTGCTGCCCCCCCCCACCCTTTTTTTTTGGCAAAGATAGCAGAACTTTTGCTTTTCTCCCTGAAATGAATATTTCCTGTTTGTACTGTTTCTTTCAATAGTTGGTTTTATTAAGGCACTTTAGAATATAACAGTAAAGACTGCAGATGGCTACCAAACTATTTTTAAAAGTAAAATATGGACATGCATTCCTAAATGCCATGTTTGGGAGAAAAAGGAAGATGATGAAAACCAGAAACACAGTGACTGCTCACATAGTTCTATGCCCTAAAACTGTTTCCTAGTCAGCTCTCATACCAAATCCCTAATCCAATCCCTACCTGATTTACCTTTCCAATCTTATGTTCCACTATTCTCCTAATTGGGTAGTCCATTCAAGCTTGACAAGTCTAATTACCGTAATGACCTTCACTTACCCTGCCTAATAGGCTTTGTGGATTTCTGCCTTATGTTATTTGCTAGGTTTGCAATGCCTTGCCAACCCACCCCCTCTACCTCTCTGAGTCCTACCTAACCTTCAAGGACAAGCTCAGAAATAACCTTTTCTCTAAAGTTTTTATCCCATCCACCTCTGATTTCTTCTTTCCTTGAACTCTCATAGAACTAATTGTTAATATCATTTTTGGATCTTATCTATAGCATTCACTTTTATTGCTAATTTTATGTCTACTCAACTAGATTTGAACTAGGATGTGATCACGGGATCATGGATTTAGATTATGAAGACTTAAGAGGTCATCAGTACAGATGAAAAAAACTGAAGATCACAAAGGTTAAATGACTTGCCTCCAAGGTTATACAAATAGTACGGGATAAGAGTGAAATCCCTGGAATTCACAACCTTTGTGATTTTTCTGGTCATCAGAAACTTCAAATTGTATTTCAGTGGGGCAGCATTGAGGAGAGATACAGCAGAAGTGAGTGGGGCAAAGATTGTGGGTCCCAGAGATTTGATTTTGAAAATGAAAGGGTTTGGTGAAAAGAGCTCATGTCCACTAGCTGCTGATAGTGGATTGAAAGGTCAGATGGAAGGTTAAGAAATGGGGTAAATGGCTTGAACTACTGTGGTTAAGGGGGCTAGGGAGTCAATGAGAAACTGACTCCCTATGAGAGGATAACCAAGTCAATGCATAGCATGATTAGACAATGGGGAAAGCTCTTCAAATTCTTCTAATGGAGAAGATGGAGCAAAGCAAGGCAGGCTGGGGTGGTATCAAAGGACACGAGGATTAATGATTATACTAGTAATTGTAGCTGTAGTTGAAAGTCAACAATAGGGAGGAAGGCTAGGGTACCATTGAGACTTTCATCAGTATTAGAAAGAGAAAAATGCCTATTTTTTTTAAAACCCTTGTACTTCGGTGTATTGTCTCATAGGTGGAAGATTGGTAAGGGTGGGCAATGGAGGTCAAGTGACTTGCCCAGGGTCACACAGCTGGGAAGTGTCTGAGGCCGGGTTTGAATCTAGGACCTCCCGTCTCTAGGCCTGACTCTCACTCCACCGAGCTACCCAGCTGCCCCCCTATTTATTTATTTAATTTTAAAAACCCTTACCTTCCATCTTAGAATCCATATTGCATATTAATTTTAAGGCAGAAGAGTGAGAAGGCTTGGTAATGGGGATTAAGTGACTTGCCCAGGATCACACAGCTAGGAAGTATCTAAGGCCAAATTTAAACCCAGGACCTTCTTTCTCTAGCCCTTGCTCTCAATCCACAGATTGCTTGCTCCCGAGAATTATCTATTTATGAGTATTGAATGAAGGTCTATACATAAAGTCCAGTAGTGTTTGGCATCAGAAAAGCCTGACCCACCTCCTGAGTGACATTGGAAAAGTCACTAATGGGTCTCTACTTCATCTATAAAATCAAGGATTTAATTTACATGGCTGTTCAAAGTTTAGAAATACTTTCTGGGGGCAGCTGGGTAGCTCAGCAGATTGAGAGCCAGGCCTAGAGGCAGGAGGTACTAGGTTCAAATATGGCCTCAGACACTTCCCAGCTGTGTGACCCTGGGCAAGTCACTTAACCCCCATTGCCTAGCCCTTGCCACTCTTCTGCCTTGGAACCAATTCACAGTATTGATTCTAAGACAGAGAGTAAGGATCATAAAAAAAAAAGAAATACTTTTTGATCTCTTAATTTATCCTCTATGGGTGCTAGAGGAAGATACCACATAACACATGTCTCCCAAGAAGACCTATAGAAAGTCATTTTGCCTATATCTGTGTGTGACATAAAATATGGCGTTTGGGCAGTGGCAGGTTGTTAAATGAAGAAGAATCAACTCTCGGGGGGCAGGGACTAGGGTGGGGCGTGTAGCCATGTTATACTGTTTAAGTTCAGTTTGCATTATGACCATTTTTTCCATAACTTTCTTAAGACTAACCAGTCAACAAAATAATAAACCTAGCACTGATTTATAGCATTTGCAGTTTTATAAGGTGTAAATGCTCACACTGGAACCAGTTAGGTCTGAGATACAAGGAAACCCACCCTGTACCAAATAATGTGTTACTATTTTGCTGCATAAGTCATTAATCAATCAACAAGCATGTTACACATCCACTATGTGTCAGGCATTGTCCTAGTTACTAAAGAAGGGAGGGAGGAATAAGCATTTCTTGTTTAAGTGCTAGGTACTGAGTTAAGTGCCTTACAACTGTTATCTCATTAGATCCTTACAACAACCCTATATACAAAAAAAATGGCACAGGGATACAAAAATAGTTTTTTTTTATTTTGAGGAAAATAATCCTGGCTTTCATGAAGTTTATATTCTATTGGAGAGATAATAAATATCCTCACACTCAGGTGAAGTTTAAATACCGGTTTCTTAACACATTACATTAATTTTTGATTAGAGAAGAAGGAAGAGTATTGTTCTGTTAATCGGGGATTTTGAGAGTTTGAAGTAGACTAGATTATCATGGCATCATATAGATCTACACTGAGATACAAGAAAACTCAAAAGAATGCAAACAATGACAATAGTAACAAAGGACAACATGGAGGAATGGTACCCATTGGAGAAGTAGAATAGAAATATAGACAATAATGAGACCTCAATGTCTGTACAGTAAACAAATGGCAGTAGATCAAACCATGATCAACTGATTGCAATAATTCTGCTTCCTCCCCAGGTGTTTGTGCAGACTTTCCCTTAAATCTGATATTCATTCATTCATCTCTGGCTATTAGAATCTCTAGTTTTTCCAAGTCTTACATCTGTGTCATATCCTTCTAGAAGAACCTTTACTACTAGAAGAACTAAAGACACTTAGTTTTTACTCTGCTCTGCCTCCTCACATTCTCCTATATAGCCTTATCTACTTATATGATATTCCCTTGTCCTTAAGAATATAAGTTCTTAGAAGGCAATTAATTACTGTGATTTTATGTTGGTACTGTCAGTGCCTACCAGATTGTAGGTAATTATATACTAGGTTGGATGGATTGAAATATGTTACCACATGCCAAAGTACACTTTGGACTGCTAAGTGATGCAGTAGATAGAGTGCCAAGTTCAAATCCAGCGTCAGCCACTTACTAGCCCTGTAACTGTGGGCAAACCACTTAATCTTGTTTGCCTCAGTTTCCTCATCTGTAAAATGAGCTGGAGAAGGAAACGCCAAATTACTCTAGTATCTTTGTCTCAAATGGGATCACGGAGTCAGACACAACTGAGAAATAACTCAATAGCAGTTAAATTGTACTCTCTATCAACAACACAGAGCATCTATTGGTTCTTTAATGTTGAGCTCTATATTATACAAAACCAAGTTAGTTGAAAAACAAATGTCAATTATTTGTATCATGATAGAATACTAAAATTGCATGGAATTGGCCAAGTCACTAATTAAGAAAAGTATTTTGTGCATGTTAAATCAATCCACAGATAAAAATGAGAATGAGTTTCAAAAATTATGACCGTAATAGATCAGACAGTGGAATGAGAGAGTTGACTGTGGCATGGCCACATTATGTTAAGTGGAAGGAACATTATTCTTGGGCAATCTTTGAACCAAAACATGAGATTAAAACCAATTAGATTATTTTTTCCTTTTATCTTTTGGCTAAGGAACAGAGTTAAAGGTCCATAACAAATTTCCAACCCACATTATGATGTTTTCAAGAGGGTATGATTATTGACCTTGTCAAATTTCATTTTTAAAAGCTGAATGCCATCTCAAAATTCCATTTTTTTCATCTAAGATAGTACTGTTTGTTTCCTGTTTCTCAGGTTTGCTTAATGTACTTTGCTCAGAGTAGTTATATGTAATTGGGGTGAAATGAAAGTTATACACACTAATCACATGGTCTGTTTTCATGTACTGTCCCCTTATGTGTAGTGGATGCTTTATAAATGTTGAGTGAATTAAATATATTTTCTCATCATTTTACATTAATAGAAGCAGCTCATTTTTATAATTAACCACTTATTTCTAAAAAATTTGACCTAAGGCAGCTAATGAATTGAGAGCTAGGACTAGAAATGTGAGACCCTGGGTTTAAATTTGGTCTCAGATACTTCCTAGCTGTGTGACCCTGGACAAGTCATTTAATCTCAATCATCTAACCTTTATCACCCTTTTGCCTTGGAATTAATACATAGTATTGCTTCTAAGACAGAAGGTAAGGGTTTTAAAAAATGACCTCTTCTCCGTTTTTGTTTGTTTTTGATCTAAGAATAAATGTATATAGTAGTTTTCAGAACAAAATTTGAAACTATGGAGAAGGAATATTTTTGTCACTTGAAAAGGCTCTGAAAAGACTTTATTTGGGCAACTTAAAAATGGTCAAATGTCTTAAACTCAGTCTTACTCACTATCACCTGACTATAGTTGAATATAGTTGAACCATGTGTAGGCTATCTCATTTCCATGCCTTTGTTCACACTCTTTCCAGTGCCTGAAGTGCCCTTCTTTTCATTCTTAATCTGCTAAACTCTTGTCTGTCCTTTAAAGCTCAACTCATAAAGCCTTCCCTAACCTTTTTTGGTTGATAATGACTTCCCCACCCAGACCTCACAAAACACTTTGTTTTACTTCTCTCTGAGACATTTACCTTGTAATGTTATTCCTTATACTTACCTGGGCTTGTAGCCTACTGCCACCCCCCTCCCATTTATCCCTTAGTAGAATTTGTTCCTTGGGGAGAGAGAACATTTTTTCCAGTTTATTTTTTTGTAAGCCTAGCACCTAGGACAGTGCCTGGCATAGCCTAAGTGCTTAGTTAATTGCTTTGGTTTAGTTTGGATTTAGATGAAAATAACAGCTGAGTATCATTTAAATTTTATACTTATTCCTGTTCAGTGCACTGCACATAGTAGGAACCTAACAAGTGTTTGTTGTGTTTTATCCTTTGTTCCATGAATTGCAAAGTATCCAATTAGTGGTCAACCCAAAGGCATTCGAGGATATAATGGAAGGAAGACTTACAAATAGAAGAGAAAAGGAAAAGACTGGCAAAAATCATTTTACTCAACTGTTTTATCTTTCAAAGAAAGAGGAACCACCACATTTAGACCTTATTACCAAAATCCCAGACATGCTTATTATAGAAGAGTTAGAAATGGTATTAAAGGGATCAAAAATGGAGGAATTCACAAGATTAGACTATCATACATTAGACCCACATTGGAGATAATACAATTATGAGGGAATTGAAAGACAAATTCACAAGTTATCTGAAGGAGAGGGAAATACTAAAGGTATAGAAAAAATCTTAAACTTCATTAACATTGGGAAAAGTGACCAAGGGAACATTAACAGCTACCAGTTTTCATTTTTACTCTTCAGTTAATACAAAATCTTTGTGGTGGGTCATCTATAGGTAAATCAAGTGGGAAGGAAATAGCATTTATATAGCCTAGAAAAGAAGGTGGGCTGTTTATATGGCAAGAGCAAAGGATGACAGTGGACATCCAGAATGCCCTACTGGTATTTTTTCAATGTCAGAAGAAATCAAGGAGGGTCTCCAGAACATTAAATGGATATCTTGCTATGAATCATTGGAAGAATATGGGCAAAAATACCCCAGAATAAGCAGGCATAAGTGTGTTGGGATCTTCATTTTTGGAGAAAACTACCAAAGTGAAGAGATCACAGGTTGATTTGTGAAGATTTTATTTTCTAAATTATGCTGGGTTAGTTGGCTCTAAATTATGCTGGATTAGTTCGTGAAGAACAATCCTGATAATTTGAACATGGCATAGACATTTTATGATCGAAAGCTTGTTGTAAATAGGGATTATTTCATATTTTATTATATCTTCAGTGCCTAGCACTAATGTAGGCACTTCATCTATATTTGTTGATCAGCTGATGGTGAATACAGAAAACTGAAGCTAAATCAGTAGAGCAATGGGTTGGTATAGTAGAAAGAGAGCTGGAATTGGAGTTATGAGACTTGAATTTAAATGTTAACTCTGTTATTTACTAACTATGTGATATTGGATAAATCACTTATGTTCCTGCCTGAAGCCTTAGTCTCCTCACCTGTAAAATGGTTATGATAACAATTAACTTGCTGAACAAAACCACTACTAAGCCTATGCTCCAAGGCAATAAAAGATAGAAACAAATATTCAATTTATTCCAAAGTATTCATGGCAACACTCTATGTTAGCAAAGAACTAGAAACAAATTGAGTACTGACAGCTTTGGGAAGAGCTAAAAAATTTGTAAATGTTGAGTGTATTGAATCTATTTTCTCATCACTTTACACTAATAGAAACAGTTCATTTTTATCATCACCCATTCATTATTTCTAAATGACCTCTTCCCAATTTTTATTTGTTTTCAATCTAAGAATACACACACACACATATATATACATACATATATGTATATATATATAGAATTTTTCAGAACACTTGGAATTATTTTTGTAACTTGTAAAGGCTCTGAAAAGTCTTTATTTGGGCAACTCAAATATGACCAAATGACTTAATCCCCATCTTGCTTGTTAACACCTAACTATAGTTGGTTTAATCACAATAAGAAACAATGAATATAAGAAATCTAGAGAATTGCAGAAATATTTGTATAAATGAATACAGAATGAAGTAAGCAGATCCAAAAGAACAATAAACCAAATGACTATAATGATAGAAATTTAAAAAGGACATTAAAGAAAGTTGAATTCTGAGCAATGGAAAAACTAATGAGGGTACTATAGAATAGGGGGGAAAAACCATGTCTTCCCTCTTGGCAGAAAAATGGACTTCTGGGCAGGGTAAGAAATAGAATAGAATACTGCATATATTGATAAAAGCAGGTCTCTGAATATGATGTTTTAGCTTAATTTTTCCTTGTCCCATGAGAGTGGGATCAGTCTAGTGCAGTGATGGGCAAACTATGGCCAGAGGGGCCAGATGCAGGCCCCCTGAAATGTTCTATCCGGCTGTGTGACATTATTCCTAATCTGACGAATACAATGAGTAGGATACAATACAATGAAACTTCAAAAGAGTTGCCTTAGAAACAGACTGACAGATGAGCATTTCTTTTCCTTTGGCCCCCTTTTTAAAAAGTTTGCCATCACTGGTCTAGTGAGAGGCACAGAAATAGGCTGATACGAGGAAGAAAAGAACAAAAAATTGATATAATATATGTGTGTGTGTGTCTGTGTGTGTCTGTGTGTGTGTGTGTAAAACCTATGGTCAACTATTACAAATGGATATAATTCAATCTGCCATTTTATTATCAGTGTTATTGTGAGTATCAGATTAAATAATGTAAATGAGTTGTTTAATCATTTTCAATCATGCCTGACTTTTTAACACCATTTGGGGTTTTCTTGGCAAAGGTATACTGGAGTGGTTTACCATTTCCTTCTTCAGCTCATTTTATGGGTGAGGAAAGTGAGGCAAACAGGGTTAAGTGACTTGCCCCAAGTTGTACAACTGGTAAAGGTCTGAGACCAGATTTTGAATTCATTAAGATGTCTTCCTGATCCCAAGCCCAGTGCCTTATACCCATGATGGTGAACCTATGACATGTGTGCCAGAGGGGACTCTCAGAGCCCTCTCTGTGGGCATTTGCACTCACCCCAGCACAGATTTTGCCAGAATCTGTTACTAGAAAGTCAAAGGGACAAGGAGCCAGGCTGCTCCTCTCCTCTCCTCCATGTGCACCTGAGGACATTTCTCATATCACCTACTCTTCTAAAAGGGTTGCTATCACTGTCCTATACCATTTAGCCGCCCACTTAAATGAAAGTATATATTTGTAAAGTATTATTACTCTTGTGTAATACAACTAACCAAAGCACTTTGTATTCAAAGGGGAAAATAAATAACAGATCATTAAATAGATGGGCAAAGTCTAGGGGAAATTCAGTTGACTGAGAAAATCAGAATCAGCAGAACTGATTTCAAACTGTGCCAATAGTAAAACATTTTCAACAACAAAAAAAGGAAGAACTTTGCAAACAGTCATTGTAACCAGTTCTCAATGCCAAAAACCATTAAGGTATTAATCATTCTGAGGTGCTATAGATAGTTATTTATTTCCATCAAATAGCTCAGCATTTGCATCAAAGTTTAGGATCAATCTCCCTTTTAAATTCATGTCAATTAGAGTAAATTATTTCTCATAAAGGATGTTCTAAAGAACTGAATATGATGACAAATTCAAAATTACCATTCATTCATTCAACATACATTTTACTCAATACAATTTTTCAAAGGATTTTAATGGAATCAGATTATTCTGAATATGATTTAGCCATTAATCCTTCAGAAAGCAGTCCAATATACTTAGGCTATTAAGTTCAATGAGAATAAGAACAAAGAATAAGAAATTTATTAAGAACCTCCTTCCTCTTAAAGAGCAAAACTCTAGCTACTAGGGAAAACAGAAAGTTTAAGTAAGATATTATGGGGAGCAACTAAGTGACTCAATTGGATAAAGGACCAATTCTGGAGACAGGAGGTCCTAGGTTCAAATTGGACTTCAGACACTTCCTGTGACCCTAGATAAGTCATTTAACACCCACTGTCTAGCCTTTGCCACTCTTCTGTCTTAAAATCATAGTGATACTATGATGGAAAGTAAGGGTTGAAAAAAAATTCCTTACTTTGAAGATATTACAGTCCAGTAGGCAGCAGATATACATGCATAGGACAGCATGCAAACCCATGATTTTATTCAATTAGTCAATAAGAATTTATTAAGTGCCTACTATGTGTCAGGCACTGTGGTAAGCAATGGGAATATAAAAAGAGGCAAAAGGTAATCTCTGCCTTCAAGAAGCTCACAATCTATGAAAGGACAGAACAAACAAATGATATGTAAGAATGAACTATATAGAAAGTACTGGAATTAAGAGTGGGTAGGAAAGGTTTCTTGTAGAAGGTGAGATTTTAGTTGGGCCTTGATATAGACAACTCCCAAGTGAGGAAATTCCCACTATCATTGCAGGTCAATGCATTCTCTATAACTGTACTTTTAGAGGGTTGCCTAGGAACACTTTAAAGGTTAAGTAAAATTCCCAGAGTCAGGTAACCAATATGTATCAGAGGCAATACTTGAACCAGGAAGACCTGGGTCCGAGTGTTGCCTCTGATAGGCTCTCTGTCCACTACACAGTATTGTCTCTTACATAACTACATTATATAATATCCTACACTAAGTCCTTTAAAGGTGCCAAAGAAAAGGCTGTGCAAGATCTAAGAGGAAAGTTGCTCATTAGGGATCAGGAGAAATCCTCATTACAAATATTGATTATTAGAGAGGAGTTTTAAAAAAGCAACAATAACCTCATTCTATTTCTTTGGGTTTTAAAAAAAATTTGGATGCTTTATCCATGGGAGTTTATTTCCTAGGACTTGTGTAGTTAGGGTGTTTTTTTGTTTGTTTTATTTTTTAAAGTAAACTCACTTACAATTACATGGCAGAATTTGATTGTCATTCCCTGTTTACAAAGAATATAGCCAACTTCCATTGTTTAAATGACTGCTCATTACATAACTTTCTGGATCCTTGAAAACACATGCAGAGAAGGCAGTAAAAACAGCTACTCCTGTTCATTTGGTAGATGGTAATAATTATAAGTGTCTGAGACCAGATCTTCATGCATGAGAAATTTGTATTTTTGAACATGAACATGCAATGATGTTAATACATTAATTATTTCCCTATGCCTATTAAAGTAATTGTTCAGCTCATTTTTTTATTTATTCAGACATGCAGCTTAGACAAGAAAAAGAAACAATTCACTCAGAGATTTAGGGGTATTTTCCATGATGGGATACCATCATTATTCTTATTAAATAAATACATAAAATAAAATAAAAGGCAAATACTAATAAATCAAATGCAATCCAAACAAATACAGAGCATTTGGTCACAATATGAAGCTGCACTAAAATAAAATCCTCAAATAGGGGCTATTTAGATTTTGAACTAAATAGGAAAAATCATAATATTTTTTTTCATAACATACATTTAGACAAAACAAACAAAACACATTTGCTCTACCACTCTTTTGTGGCTATAAGTAAAGCTCTATTGAGAAAAAACTCTGTACCTTTCTATTGTTCTGCTGGTCTTGCTTTGCATAATCTCACAAAATTATTTTCACATTTATGGTGTCTATGGAATCATAATTTTCTATTGAAACTACTGCAGGAGAAGTGTTGCAGTGCAATGGTTAGCTGGCCTTTTAATCAAGAAGACTTGGGTTTAAATGAAAGCTCTTGCACATAGTTGTGTGGCCTTGGGAAAGTCATTTAACTTCAGTGGCTCAGGCAATTTGCTAAGATTCTAAGTTATCTGCCTTCATAGAATTAGCTTCCTTATGAGTAAGTTTCTTCCACAAATGAAATAATTAAACTGGACCAAATATATATACATATACATATATATCCATCCATTTGTCTTATCTATTTATCTATCATCTATCTATTTAATATAATTCTTTATTTATGCATTAAATTTATTTAGCTCTTCCCTAATCCAAGGATTTTTTATATATCACAAATCCCTTTGACATTTTGGTGAAGCCTATGGACTTTATCTTAGAATAATTTTTGTAACATATAGAATAAAATGAATAGGATTACAAAAGAAACCAATTATACTGAAATATAGTTATCAAAACATTAAAAAAGGTCAGACTCCAGGCTAAGAACTCTTGCTCTAATATAATAGATTATTTCCAGTTCCTCATTATTATAAATAAAGCATTTTTGTGTCAATAGCCTTCTTTTTATTATATGTTTAATACAATGGAAAACTGGGTCAAAAGCTAGAATCATAAAACATAGAATTGTATTAGAGTTGGAAGAGCCTTTAGAGATCATTAAGTCCAAATTTCTTTTACAAGCAAAGACAATGAAGCCCAGAAAAATGAAATAACTTATTCAAAGTCACATAGTCAGCTGGTCATGGAATCCAGTTTTTCTAATTCCTAGTTTATTGCTATTTCTGGTTTAATGAATTAAGATGGGAACTCTTGAGTTTAGCTGACTGAAAGATATATCGAAATGTTATTGATTAATGATAAGAACATACTCCTAAAGCTCAAGATGATACGATTAAATGTGAAAATGTGTTAAGTAACACACTGAGGGGTGAACTACAATAAGATTGGTGGATCCCATAAACCTTGTGTTTTCCTAGTAACTGTGAAATGGCAGGTAGTAGGAGTACTATTTGGGATTCCAGTGTCCCACCCTGCCTACCCTCAAATCATATTACATATTCTTACTATCTATGAGGGCAGCCCAATTGAATTGTCCTTTTTATTTGTGCATTTTTGCAAATCCTTTGGAAGGCTTCTGATGTTATGACTTGTCAAATTGAGAAGCTATGTAATTTCAGGAATATATAATTACACTTGAAAAAGTAGTATAAACCAGATGGCTAGAAACCTGTAAATAGTGAGAAAAGACACAGCTGTCTGTTTCCAGTTTTCTTCCCATGCATTTGTTTGTGTGGCTTTGCAAAATGCTTTCACAGACATTAAGAAAGTTTTGCAATTGTCTGATAGCTTCTTTGGCAAGATGGCAAAATCCTCGTTATCAAGAGTGTTTCAAATTTGATCAGATTATTATTCATTACAACACTGCTTCCACAATAGGGACACTTAACCTTATTTGTGCTGAAATTCTTTGACATCCAGCTGACGGTCTGGTTTTCTAGGAGATTCTTTTTGAAAATAAACTCATAGTTCATAGTTCAAAAAATTTAGAACTGGAAGGGGTTTAGTCATTTGGAGAAGACTGTACTTCTGATCATTCATTACTCACTGAATACATATATTTTTCTACAGTACTGAATTACTCCTAGGGAGGTGAATAAAAAATTACTGGCAAGGGTGTCATGTTGTCAAACTTTATGACAGGAGTAGTATGTTGTACACTCTGTTTTATTCAGTATTGGGAACTCTTCTAGTAGAGAGGCTCTTTTGATCGTAGAATCTTGTACTTATAGCAAGACAGGAGATGGAATAGTGAATGAATTAATTAGGTAATCCATTTCATATTCCTGATAAGGAATGATAGAGGACATGCATTCATCTAAAATGGATTCACAAGTCTTGCTTTGACACACATAAACTTGTGTCAACCATAGGAGTACCATATTGGGGATCCCTCTGTATCATCTCTTACATTGGTTTTTCTCAGAATTTGAATGAAATCCATATGTTGTCTAATGAAACTTTACATGCACTGCTTTTTCCACATTGTAAGTTTGACACATGGGACCAGCATGCCACAGATACATATTTGAGGGAGTACTAATCAGCCTTCGATTTCTTGCATCCTCTACTCGTCAATATGCTGAAACTATACAAAACAATGGCTTGTATAAAGACACTATTAGGGAAACCAGGTGACTGTCTGAATGAAGTCACAATGTATCTAGATTCAAGGTGACAAAAAGACAACATTCCTTTATTCTTTTAAAAATTAGTTTTTAAAAAATTTACTCTCTAAAATCATTATTTTTATTTTTAACAGTCTGCTCTTTTTATGCTTTATATTAAAAGTTATTTTTAGCATTCTTTTATTTTTAAATTTTGAATTTCCTTCCCAGTCCTTACCACACACTGAGAAGGCACACAATGTGATATCAATTATACATGCAAAATCATACAAAACTCATTGCCATATTAGCCATATTTCAAAAAAAGCAAAAAAATAAAGTGAGAAAATTTTACTTCAATTTGCTCTTAAAGTTCCTCTTTACTTTTTCTGGAGATGAATAGCATTCTTTCATCATTAGTTCTTTCGAACTAGCTTGGATCTTTGTTTTGCTCAGAGTAGCCAAGTCTTTCACAGTTAATCTTCATTACAATATTGCTGTTACTATGCACAATGATCTCTTGGTTCTACTCTCTTCACTTTGCTTCAGTTCTAACAGGTTTTGTCATGTTTTTCTGAAACCACCCCCTTGGTCATTTTTTTATTGCACAGATGTACTTCATAATAATCATATGCTACAACTTGTTCAGCCATTCCTCAATTAATGAACATCTCTTCAGTTTCCAATTCTTTGCCATCACAAAAAGAGCAGCTATAAATATTTTTTGTACTTAGAAATCTTTTTGCATTTCCTTTTATCTTTTTTTGGGGTAGAGATTTGGTAATGGCATTACTTGGTCAAAGGGTATGTATGGTTTTAAAACCTTTTGGGCAAAGTTCTAAATTGCTCTCCAGAATGGTTGGACAAGTACATTATTTCACCAACAGTTCATTAGTATGCCTATTTTTCCTTCATCTCCTCCATAATTTCTCATTACTCATTATCAGAAAAGTCATTTCTCATAGGTGTGAGGCAATATCTCAGAGCTGTTTTAACTTTTATTTCTCAAGTCAATAGTGATTTAAAACATTTTTTCATATCACTATACATAGCTTTGATGTCTTCTTTTGAAAAGTGCATATCTATCTATCTATCTATCTATATACATATATATATATATAATTTGACTATTTGTCAATTGGAAAATGACTCATAAATTTAACTCAGTTCTATGCTCAGTATATATTTGGGAAGTGATCAGAGAAACTTGCTATAAGATCTTTTTTTTTCATTGTATATGGCACCTTTTTGCAAAATAAATATTATTTCTCTGATTATATTTTAGGTCTATTTTTACTTTTGTTTTGACTGAGATCATGATTGCTACCTCTGCCTTTTTACTTCAGCTGAAGCAATTAGAGTATGCCCCAACCAATTATTTTAACTCTCTGTCTTTCTGTTTCAAGTATGTCTCTTGTAAACAATATATTGTTGTAATCTAGTTTCTGGTCCATTCAACTAACCTCTTCCATTTTATGGGGAGCTAATCCTCTTTACATTCACAGTTATGATTACTAACTGTACATTTCCCTCCATCCCAGTATCTTCTGTTTCTCTCTGTCTCTGTCTTCCTCCTCAAAAGTCTATCTAGCTGGAGGCATTTGGGTGGCCCAGTGGATTGAGAGCCAGGCTCAGAGATGGAAGATCCTGGGTTCAAATCTGGCCTCAGACCCTTCCTAGCTGTGTGCTCTTGGGCAAGTCACTTAATCCCCATTGCTCAGCCCTTACCACTCTTCTGCTTTGCAACCAATACAAAGTATTGAAGGGCTTTAAAAAAAGGCTATTTAGCTTCCATTACTGTCTCCCTTAATCTGCCTTCCCATTTGTCACCCTTCCCTTTCTCTTATCTGCCTTTCCCTTTTAACATTGAATAAGATACATTTCTATACACAACTGAGTGTATACTTATATTCTCTCTTTGAACTTATTCTTGATGAGAGAGGTTCAAGCTTTGCCTGACCTCCATCCCCATTTTCTCCTCCATTGTAAAAACTTTTCCTTGTGTGCTTCTTTTATGTGAGAAAATCTTACCCATTCTACCTCTCCCTTCTCCCATCTCCCTTCTCCCAGTACATATCTCTTTCTCAACCCTTAATTAAAGGGTTTTTTGAGATTATACCAACATAATCAATTCACACCCATGCCCTCTCTCTATGTAGAATCCTTCTAACTGGCTTAAAAATGTAGGAGCAACATGTACCATCTTCCCATACAGGGATATAAACAGTTTAACTTTATCGAGTCCCTTATCATTACTCCTTCATGTTTATCTTTTTATGCTTTTCTTCAGTCTGTGTTTGAATGTCAAATTTTCTATTTAGCCCTAGTCTTTTCATCAAGAATGCTTGAAAGTACTTTATTTCATTAAATTTCAATGTGTTCCCTTGAAAGACTATACTCTGTTTTGCTGGGTAGGTTATTCTTGATAGTAAACCTGGTTCTTTTGCCTTCTGGAATATTGTCTTCTGCTTACAACTAACTATAAGCTATAAGCCTTCTGCTTAGTTATAGCAATAGTAAAATGGAATAGAATGAAATATGAGAGAGAATCATTGTTGATGAGGCACCAGAAGATACTTGATTCCACTGCCCTAAAAGTTTTTTAATGATATCAAGAATGACTTCATCTGAGCTTTGGTAGGTAGATGGTACAGGCTTACAGAAATCAAGTTCCAAAAAGCTAACAGAAAAATTGGATTTAGAAGAAATGCTGCCCTTCAGAAAGATAATTGCTGAGAAATAAAATGGGACAAAAGAAAGAGATTCCTATTGCCTGAGTGATTTGCTCTATTAAGGGAATAGAACATAATCTTTATGTGAAGTGGAAGACTTTTCTCCCTACAAAAAAAGTGGCTAGTTTTACTATTAATGAAAAGGAAAACTTCTCTTTTAGTGACAGTGGATAATGGAGACAGAAGTGGAATTAGGTCAATTGCCACTGTCCTAATTGTGCCTTAATTCTTGTTCTCCTCAAAATAATGGTGGACCTGATTCATTTGTAGTCTGAGGGAGGAAATTTGGAACATTGGCATTATAGATTTTTCTATTTCTGGAAAGAATAGCTCATCCACTCTAGAGATAAGGAACTTAACCTAATGAGGTTCAGTTACAAGTCCATAGCTGCATAGATAGTAAGCACCAGGGGCGGGATTTGAACTCAAGTCATTTGGAGCTGTAATTAGTACTTTTCCTACTGTACTATTTCAATGAAATAGTTGGAAATAGCCCATGAATGTGGCCTTCGAGGACTGGAATTTAGGAAGGAATTCCTGTCCTCCTGGCTTTTGTTTCCCATCCATTTTACCCTGATCCTTCCATGACCTTTAGACTTTTGAGTTATTGTATTTGTAGGGACATAAATATGGTCTCATTTTTCTTTGGGGTTTTAGCTTGTCACTGAACACAATGGGTGGTGACCTTAACTAATTTATCTATGGTTTCAGCTTGTCAATACACACACATTTTTAAAGAGGTGATCAGAAATTTCTGGGCTTAGACCTATATATGTACCTCTTTAAATTTTATTTTGGATTTTCCATTTCTGAGTATTGGTTTAAGATATCTAAAAGGTATTATATATAGGCCACAGAATTTTTTTTCTTTTTTGGTTGTCCTGTCCACATGTAGGAATCTTGCTCCATTCTTTTTTTTTTTTTAAAAAGGAAAAGATTGCTGTAACCTCTTAAATGAAGTTACTGCATAATTCATTTTGTGATCATAATTAGGACCCTGTCAACATTTGATTCAATGAAAGGCCAAGTAGAGGTGAATGATATTTTTTGTGATTGGTCTTTTCTGTATGAATGTCTGAATCATAGACTGGTAAGCTGTATCACCAGGGTAATGTTTTACTGGAAGTTCTCTGAGTCCTCATCAATTATAGGAAGTCTTTCCCAATTTGTTTCAGTTCTGCTCCCTCCCATGCACTACTAACCTAAGTAGGTTGATCATCCTTTCTTAGATCCTCTTTTGGGGCTTTCATTAACTGACTGCTTCTATTTTTCTATTTCTGAGGCCTTTAAATCTGCTTTCTTTTTAAATCTCTTGGTCTTTTAAGGATTCTTGACTAGGTTCATTTGGGGGAGGATATGGGGAATAACCACATAATAACTGGGAGAGGGAGTGCACTTGCTGTGGATATTTACAAATTCATGGCCATGGTCAATAATCAGACCTTTTTGTTTTGCCAAGTTTTCTTTCTCTGAGTTCATTTGTTTATATGGTGGTCATGTGGTTTTGAACAAGGATTGTTGTGACTTGAAAAATTGGTGATGGGGAGGGGAAGTTGGGTAGAAAAATTAAGTAGTAAGGATAGGTAGTCTGCGCTCTAAACATTTATTCTTCCATTTTGGGTTTGAGTCCTGTTGAGGTACCACCTGAGATTTTGTTAAAAGTCTGGAAGTTTCTTTTTTAAATTTAATTTTTGAAAAAACCCCTACCTTCCACCTATCAATATTGTGTATTGGTTCCAAGTTAGAAGAGCGGTAAAGGGCTAGGCAATGGTATTAAGTGACTTGCCTAGGGTCACACAGCTAGGAAGTATCTGAGGCCAAATTTGAATGCAGGACCTCCTGTTTCTACTCTTGGCTCTCAATCCACTGAGCCACCCAGCTATCCCCTTGAACACTTCTTCGTACAAGACTCCATTGTTCTTGTCTAATTCTACCACCTCTCTTTTCTAGGATACCATGAATGTGGAAAAACAAAATTCATTAATATTTGCAAAGCATTTTACAGACTGTTATGAAGATAAAATGAGTTAATATTTGCAAAGCACTTTGTAAATGTCAAAACATGATATAAATGCTTGCCATAGAGACTGAGTGTGAACCAAATGATTCTATTCCGTGGTACTACTTATTTCGATGGCCCTGCAGCTTGTCTTCTAGAGCTAGAAGAATTACACCCCAACACCTGCTGTATCATCTCTATAGAAGGCATAGAAAAAGGACTGATGAGGCCAATACCAGGAAATTGGTAGTTGTCAAAATCAATGTTTCCAGTGCACTCCCTGCTTAGAGAGACTCACTGACTGTTGAACCAGACACATATTAAGAAAACTGTGGAATGTGGAACTGCGCATGGATTGCCTAATTCTTTTATATTCTTTTTAAGAAGGAACAAGGGATATTTGGGTTGGAATTGTCCATTAATGGGCTTTAGCATTTACGTATCCAAAATGTCTTCTTTCTAGAAGGACTTAGAGGCTTTCTATTGGTGAACAATATCCATGAAGCATTATTGATTATAATTTTTTATCTTAAACACTATGTAGTGTAGCAAGATGAGCAATTTTTCAGGTTTTATGGCAAAAGAAGTTTCATTTTCACCTTAACAGTAAATGCTTTTGAGAAGGGAAAGAAAACTCCAGATTACTTACCAAAGGGACATATTCTCAGAAAGGACTTTCATTAGCTCAGAAGGATAATTTCAAATTTCAGGAAATGGGAATGGTTTTTAACTTTAACCTTTTTGCCTTGGGGAAATCATTCTGCATTTTTGTTTTCGTTGGACACTGGGGTCCTCTTCTTTCAATAATCTGTCTGTGGGAAATAGCAGAATAAGTTCATATTGTCTTGGGACTAGTTAGCTGGTCTTGTATTTAAGGAGAACTAAGTTCAAATCTTGCCTCTGCCACATATAATAGCTATGTAACTCTGAGCATGAAACTCCAGACATTTCTCTAAGAGTATAAATTTCAGAGAAGGAGCAACTCTGCACTGGTGAGATATTCCCACATAGAGAGTTGCCCTTATCAATGCAATCATAGATCTGGGTTTTTGTTTTTTAAAGCAGGCCATTCTGTGGTAATTTGTAAATAAATGACAAGTCTAGGAAGGTTCTATGATTTCTTCAGCATTGTTCTATAACTTAAAGAATAAGCCCTCTACATCTCTAATTCTATGATCCTCAGTTATATAGAGATAAGGAATTCATTCTAATGGGGGAGACAGTATTTACAATAACTAGGCACATACAGGAAATAGATAAAATTGATGGAAGGTAATCTCAGAGAGGAAAACACTGGCAACTTGAGGTTGGGGGGGATCTGGGAAAGATTTCTTGCAGTTAGTAGAATTTGAAGTGAGTATTAAAGGACATCAGGAAATCTAAAAGGTGAGGAGGGAGAGCATTCTAGGCAGAGAGGACAACTGATGGAATGTCAGAGGGACAGGAGATGGAGGACTATGTGTGAGGAATGACAAATAGAGGCTGATATGACTGGATGGAGCCAAGGAGAGCAAGATGTAAAAGGCCTGAAAAGGTGGCAAGGGGTTTGGTGGTGAATTACTCAGACTACATGTGAATACCCGTGGCTCTGATCCAGCCTAAAGAGTTAGAAGCTGTGTTTATTTAGAAGGTAATCTGTAAAAAAATATTTTCCCACTTGTCACTTGGGCCTGTTACAGAGAGTAGGTAATGAAGCAAATGCTCCATTACTAAAACTAACAACACTGCCAAATGCTGCTGAAATGCCAACATTGGCAAGCCCGATTTGTCTCATTCCATCATTCAAAGCAACCAGACAGTGAGAGGGTTGGAAGCAGGAATTGTGACATTGGCAATTCTGACCAAGTGGATGGAATTGGGGTGGTTTCAGCTGAAATGAAACCCACTTGTAAAAACAGAGATGGGCAAACAGGTTTTTACCCAGTTTAGGAAAGGAGGATCTTTTCTCCAGACTTAAATTTTTTAAAAAAATGTTCAATAAATTCAACAAAAATGTGCCCTCTGTGTTTGGCACTTAAAGTTATTGGGAAAAGTTAGTTAACTCTGGCTCAATGACATCAAGAGATGGTTTGGGGTTTGGCTTTATAAAATCGGCTCTCCAGGTGAGTTGGGTCTTTGCATGAGAACATCTGTTGTGATCCAGGGGAACATTTGTTTGTGAATTTTGGCCAGTTGGCAGCCATATATATAGCAGTGGGAACGTGCTGTGCCTTCCACTATGAAGCAGGGACGATGTGAAATTGACGCTTCGGGCCTTTTAACACAAATAGGATCTTTGCAGGATCAAGTTTTGACTCTCCTAAAATAAAGACATCCATTAGGTACCTGGCAGCCACAAAAAAAAATGGTGGGACTATTTCCTATATGTACCTATATACTTGGTTACATTTATATATGTTTATATATTATATATCTATGTAATTACATATCTGTGTAATATGTAAATATATACATGCTATTAAGTCATTTTCTCCTATATTCTTGCTGAAGATTCTTATTCTAGAAACAATCTTTGTTCTGTTTTTTTTTTAAACCCTAATTGTTCTTTATAGAGAGAGGTCTTTTGCATTTCTATTTTTCAGTTCATTCACTAGAGGTATTCACAAGGTATTCTCCAGATGTTAATTCTATAGCTGTATATAATATTTCCTTGATTCTAGTCATTTCACTCTTCACTATCTCTTGTAGTTCTTTGTAAGTTTTAAAAAAATTAACCTACTCATCATTTCTTATAGTACAGTATTATTATATCACAACAATATACCACAATTTGTTCAACCATTCCCTGATTGATGGGCATCCCCTCAATTTCTAGTTCCTTGCTACCACAGAGAGAGATACTGTAAATATTTTGGAGCATGTAGGTTTTTTCTTGGGAATTTATATTTTATATTTTATTTTATTTTTCATTCCTTTTCCCTGATCTCATTGGGAATTTATCTTTTATTTTATTTATATTTTAAAAGACACTTTGAGAATGTTTTGTCTTTTTTACCCTCTAGTTTTCTGCCTCTTTAAAGTCTCTTGTAATCACTTATCTGTGCAAATCTATTATCTCTTGTGTCTAGCAGAATGTAAGCTCCTATAGGATAGGGACTGTATTTTTTAGCTTGTCATTGTATCAAAATGTAATAGGTACTCAAATCTAAGACACAACGTAAGGGTTTAAAATTTTTTTAAAGACCCAGTAGGGCTCCCTCTTGCCACCAGAATACAATACAGGTGAAGAAACTGAGAGTGAGAGATGTTCAGAAATATGGCTAGAGTCTCAGTTTCTTCACCTGTATTGTATTCTGGTGGCAAGAGGGAGCTAATAAATATCTAAGATAGAATTGTACCAAGTTGACTTCTCATCATGCCTCCTGATTGCTAAGTTAAGAGACTTTGATGTTTACCCGTATAGGCCAGTAAATCTCCAAAGATAAGCTGTTTCAGTAATTGTAACTCTAACCTAAACCCTAAATTCATTCTAAACCTAACCGCCATGAATACCAGATTCCCCAGTCATTACCCCCAGAAACAATTTACTTCCTGCTCTTACTCACGTGGGGTCAGGAAAGCAGCTCCATCCATGATGCCACCTCCATTTAGAATCCTGGAAAAGTAAAGATAGAAAAGGGTAGGGTTGGGGATCATGGAAGAAGAGGTGGAAGAATGCCAAGGTATTGGTAAATGGGTCTGATCGACTAAGAATCCTTTGTCATTGTCAGTCTAGAAATCCTCTGGCCCACAGTTCCTCAAGGCAAAGATTATTGTGCCATTAGCCTAAAAGACCTTTTTTTTTTTTTTTTTTTTTTTTGCAAACTACTGCTATAGGCAATATTATGAACAGAAATGACTTGATTAGACTTGTATAATGAGACTATTGTTCCAAAAACTTCATGAAAGATGGATTAAAAAGAGAAGAGCCTGAAAGCAGAGAGCCTACTTGGGAAACTATAGCAATAGTCTAGGTCAGTGATGGGCAAACTACAGCTCTCGGACCAGATGTGGCACCCTGAAATGTTCTATCCCACCCCGTGCCATTATTCCTAATCTGATGAATACAATGAGTAGGATACAATACAATGAAATTTCGAAAGAGTTGCCTTAGAAACAGACTGACAGATGAGCATTTCCTTTCCTTTGGCCCCCTCTTTAAAAAGTTTGCCCAATCACGGTCTAGGTGATGGGGACCTGAATCAGGGGAATATGATTACAAAGGAGAGATGTGAGAGAAATTTTGGTCTGGGGAAGTGGGGTTACAAAGTCAAACAAGTGGGGCAGCTAGGTAGCAGAGTATAGAAAGTGCCAAGCCTGAGGTCAGGAGGACCTGAGTTCAAATGTGGCCTTGGACATTTTCTAGCTGTGTAACCCTGGGCAAATCACTTTATCCTGATTGTCTGGACCTCCACTCTTCTGTCTCAGAATTGATCTAAGACAGAAATTAAGGGTTTTAAAAAAAGTCAACCAAACAAAGGTATGGTATTAGATTCTAAACCTTTTAAGGTCAGGTCAAGGATCATGCCTTATTTATTTTTCCTCTTAGAGCATAATAACAATACCTAGAAGACCTCAGAAAATGTTTTTGAATTGACTCATCATAATTCCAAAATTACCGACCTTGATTGTTGGTGGAAAGGAAAGATTTATTTCTTTAGCACTTTAGGGAAGACAAAATTAAAAATGCAATTGTGATTATGTAATTTTAATCAAGGACAAACTAATGAGAAATCATGTGACATAATGGAAAGTCAGCAGTCTCAAAGTCTGGAATAACCAGGATTAAGATTCTGCTCCTGAAACACCTCTGTGAGGATCCTGAGTCAGTCATTTAACTTCTCAGAGCTCCCATCACTGGTATATTGCTATGTAGTTGTCAATACAGACTAGAAGAGAGAATTTTCTCACCAGGGAGTTTCCTATATTAATAGAATATAGGTGCAAACAAACAAAGAATAGGACAAAAATGAGATGAGATGGAAGGGCTTACCATTCAATTTATTGTTGTTGTTCAGTTGTGTTTGATTCTTTATAATCCTCTTTGTGGCATTTTCTTTGCAAAGATACCAGAGTGGTTTGCCATTTCCTTCTCCAACTTATTTTACAGATGAGGAAACAGAGGCAAAGAGGGTTAAGTGACTTACCTAGGGTCACACTCCTTATAAGAAACTGAGGTTGAATTTGAATTCAAGTCTTCCTCGTTCCAGACCTGAATCTTTATCCACCAGCTTCATTCAATACAAAGAGAGAAATTCCTTTTTCACATCCAACCAGCTTTAGCAACCTGTTAGGGTTTACTAGGTGAAACCCATCTTTGAAAGTCACCTTTATATGAATGGTGATGGAAACCTTTATTCTTCATGCCAGTTTCTTTGGTAGTTAGTATATTACCTTTGTATAGCCTAGGGGTTTTACAGTAACATGGGGAACTCAGCAGGTCAGTAAATATCTGAGGACAATTCTAATCTGAGGCTGATGGGGACTGCTTGTAGATTAGATAGCAAGAGGACCTGGCAGCAAAGGATTGCTGCCATAAAGACTAGTCTCTGCTGTAGCAATAATATCCAGGCAGCAAGGTGATAACAGTAGGTAGATAGAGCTCTGGACCCAGAGTCACGAAGATGAGTTCAAATACAGTCTCAGACACCAGATTCTGACTGTGTGCAAACCACTTAACTTCTATATGTCTTGGTTTCCTTAAAAGTGAAATGGGAATGATAATAGCACCTAACTCCCAGAGTTGTGGTGAAGATCAAAGGAGATAATCTTTGTAAAGCACTTAGAATAGAGTTTGGCACACTGGAGGTGCTATCTAATTACTAGCTATAATTGTTTTTTATTGTTGAGTGAGAAGAGTGCCAGAGAGATAAGGGGCTTGGATGTGCAGAAGTCACCAAAGTGACTTGAGAAATCCTGGGTTGCCAGTCTTCCTGTTTTTTTTTTCAGTGCCTCCCTAGAGACTTGGGTTGATTCCTTTGGATATTAAGGTTATGTGTTTTCAATATGGAGAGTGGCAGCCAGAGTTACTAACAATCCAATTAGGATCATGAATCCAGAACCTCAGAGGCCATCTAGTTCGATCCTTCTTCCCAAATGTACAGATGAAGAAATTGAGGCTAAGGGATGTTAAATTACTCAGGCAGTCAGCAAATATTAAGTACCTATGATGTGCTAAGGACTGTGCTCAGGGTAGAAGATAAAGAGAAAGGCAAAAGACAAGTCCTTGTTTTCAAGGAGCTCATAGTCTAGTGAGGGTGACAACATGTAAACAACTATCGACAGACCTGATGTATACAAGATAATTGGAAATAATCAACAGATAGAAACTCCTGGAATTAAAGAGGAATCAGGAAAGGCTTCCTGTATGGAGATGGGATTTTAGCTGGGACTTGAAGGAAGTGAGGGAAAAAGAAAAAAGGATATAAACCCAAGTCCTGTACATGTGGTTTAAGTAACTGCTTGAGGGAATCCTGAGCACGAGGATCACAAGCAGAACTTATATGGAACACTAGTGCCTAGAGAGTGCATTCTACTCTTTGTGTGAACATATCCTGACTGAAGAATTAATCCCCTTCCCCTCAGGCATCTTAAGAGAAGGCTATTGTGTGATTAACAGCATAGGTAGGGGAATTCCTGTGCTGTCAATTAGTATGTTTATGGAAACACATTTCAAGAAAGACGTTTTTGTTGGTGATGTGCACAATACACTTTATTGGGGAGCCAGCCTAGCTCTTTGTTTTAGCCTAGCTAAAAGCAAACTGCAATGCTTTCTTTTTTCATTGCCATGGAATCACAGGATTCTGATACCATCCAGTCTAATCCCATCATGTAAACATTTGAAGAAACTTAGTTTCAGAGATGTCAAGTAACCTGTTCAGGGTCACACAGTACATATCAGAGGCAAGGTTTGAACACAAGTTCTATCCAGCTTATAATCTTAGGACTGGGCTGAATATCTTCTTTCCCAGCATCCTTCCCACCATTTTCTTTTTTTCTTCTTAGCTTCCCTTTGTGTTTTGATTGTAAGCTCCTTGAGTTTTGAGACTGTTTTTCTTTTCCTTATTTGTGTCCCTAGCACTTAACATAGTGCTTGACACATAGTAGATGCTTAATCAGTATTTATTGACTGACTGTGACACTAGAACTCTCTCCACTATTCTGTGAAGCATAAGCATGAAATTCAGAATCAATGTATGATAACCTTCTTTCCCTCATTTCCCATAAATAATAAATGATTATATTTCTGATCCCTTCAAATATTTCATGTGTTCCCAAAGTAAATCTGTTCACTAGGGATGTAATATCTCTGCCTGTTCTTTAAAATAAAGTCAAAAGGTTAGTCGTAGGCTTCATTTTGATAACAATAGTTGACCTATATCATTCTTTAAAGGACAGAAAAAGTTATCTATGCATTTTCTCATTTGATATGCACAAAAGCCCAAAGAAGTAGATATTATAAATATCATTTCTTCTAATTAAATATGAGGAAATAAAATAAAGTCATTGCCAAAAGTCTTCTTCAGCATCATGGAAGATGTCCCAAAATCCAAATATAAGAAAAACTCTCTACTTTTGGTGGAAGTGATTCACCATACACTCCTGTTTGTAGCTGACATTGTTTTATTGCCTCAAGTTCAACTATACAAGAGATCTTTGGTGAGATCGAGTCACTCAAAAGAGATCAACCTAACAATTCACATAAGACAAACCAAGGATGTAAAAAATGTCCACGTTATTGCTGGTGGAGTTGTGAATTGATCCAACCATTCTGGAAGGCAATTTGGAATTATATCCAAAGGGCTTTAAAAGAATGCCTGCCCTTTGATCCAGCTGTACCACTAATAAGTTTGTATCCCAAAGTCATAAAAAAAATGGGGATTGACCTGTTGGTATAAAAATATTTATAGCTGCACTTTTTGTGGTGGCAAAAAATTAGAAAATGAGGAATTGTTCCTTGATTGAAGAATGGCTAAACAAATTGTGGTATATGATAGTGAAGGAATATTATTGTGCTATAAGGAATGATGAACTACTTAATTTCTATAAGAACTAGAAGGATCTACATGAACTGATGCAGTGTAAAATAAGCAGAACCAGAAGAACATTATACATAGTAACTGAAATATTGTGGGACAATCAAATGTAATAGATTTTGCTACTAATAGCAATGCACTGAGCCAGGTCAATTCTGAGAGACTTATGGGGAAAAAATGCTTTCCACAGCTAGATAAAGAACTGTTGGAGTAGAAATGCAGAAGAAAACACATGATTTATCACTTGTTTAATATGAATATAGGGTTTGGGGTTTTGGTTTTAATAGATTATTCTATTACAAAATGAATAATATGGAAATAGGTTTTGAGTGTTAATACATGTATTAACGGATTTGCTTATCAACTCCTGGAAGGGGGAGGGGAAAAGGGAGGAAGACAACATGAATCATGTAACCATAGAAAAAAATTAAAATTAAAAATTAAGAATGCCCATATTATGATATACAGAGAGATGGTATAAAAAAAACCACAGTTTGAGTAATTTACAAACATCCAAAATATTACACTTATTTAAATCAAGGGGAATTAGAACTCACAGAACATTATTACAATTTGACATGGCACAGCTTTCCAATTTTGTAGGTTTAAAGGGAGAATGGATTAAGCCATAGTAAGAAAATATCAAGGATTTTATAACATTTTGCTATTTCTATTTTTTGATCCTCAAATTTTTATATCTCTGCATTATTTTCATTTATATCTCTGCATCATTTGCCTCATAAGCATTATTTTCATTTATATCTCTGCATTATTTGCCTCATAAGCATTCTTGTGACCTGGAAAAATTGTACGTACAAGCAAGTCAAGGTGGAATTTTAAAAACCAGTTTGGTAATACCAAAGTTTCTATAAGTTTAGGACCAGAAGCTAACAAACACAATGAGTCACCCATTCCTATACTCCAAGATTACATAACTAGTAAGGATATGAACTGAGATTTGAACCCTGGTTGATCTGATTCCAGAACCAGCCCACCATGCACAACACCACACTAATTCTACCTCAGCATGTTATTTTTTTGGAAGCAACATTCCTCTGCTACATGCC
The DNA here is from genome assembly GCF_016433145.1 of Gracilinanus agilis. Lineage (NCBI taxonomy): Eukaryota > Metazoa > Chordata > Mammalia > Didelphimorphia > Didelphidae > Gracilinanus > Gracilinanus agilis. Next base: position 370,487,932 of record NC_058132.1, read on the forward strand.
AAGATCATCAGACTTTTTCTTTAAAAACACTTACCTTCTCTCTTAGAATCAATGCTAAGTATTGACTTTAAGACAGAAGACCAATATGGACTAGGCAATTGGGTTTAAGTGACTTACTCACGGTCACACAAATAAGAAATGTCTGAGGTCAAATTTGAATGGAGAACCTCCTGACTCCAACCCTGATCTATCCCCCATGCAGCTATGCTACCCATTTGCCTGTCACCAGACTTTTAAGAGCTATGGATGGCTAACTAATATTTGTGTTTCTTGAACTGCAATATTTCTATTGTTCATTTCTCCCCTGGAAAATCAATATGTCAAGATCCCTATCTGAACATACTTTAAACAAATGTCATCCTAATCTCTGGCTTAACATCGAATTATTCTTTTCTACTTGAATTCACTTTCTTGGTTCATGACATACAAACACACCTGTGGTTTATGGAATGATCCCAAGCATTGTTAACAGTGAGATTAGTGCATGACTTTATAACTCACTCCTCTAAATCTTTTGTTTCACCCTATTTGGAACTTCTATCTCTTATCAGATGATTTAGGGATGACCCTTTATGTCAAGTCTTAAATATTTAGAAATGACTTTTTTGTAATCTAGTATCCTGCTGCTCTGAGGAGGTATGAGAGGTAGTATGACATAGTGGATAGAGAACTGGCCTTGGATCAAAGAAGACCTGTGTTCAAGTTATGCCTCAGATACATATGGGTTGTTTGACTTGGGCAAGTCCCTTGACTTCTAGGCAATTCTCTAAGATCATGAATTGCAGACAAGGTACTGACCAATATTGGCAGAGAGTTCTTTCAGTTGGGAATTTCCTAGACCAGTGAGGGGCAAACTTTTTAAAAAGGGGGCCAAAGGAAAGGAAATGCTCATCTGTCAGTCTGTTTCTAAGGCAACTCTTTTGAAGTTTCATTGTATTGTATCCTACTTATTGTATTCGTCAGATTAGAAATAATGTCCTGTGGCTGGATAGAACATTTCAGGGGGCTACTGGCCCACAGCTGTAGTTTGCCCATCACTGTCTTAGACCATTGAAATCACAGATCCAGTCCTGATCCCTTTATCTTGTCCTCAGAGTGGTTTAGAGAGCAAGTGTTAAATTTATAAAGTGTAAATTATCACACTTAAAAATTGGATCCAAATGTTGTGCATTTCCAAAAGAAAAGCTGCCAGAGATAGAATTAGTTGAGGCGTCTTCCTTTAGAACAGGGGTTCCCAAACTTTTTTGGCCTACTGCCCCCTTTCCAGAAAAAATATTACTTAGTGCCTCCTGGAAATTATGAAACTATTTATTGAACTCAGAATAGAATGTAATACAAAAAAAGTGTGGCCATCACTGCTTCCCTAGATCGCTGCAGCACCCACCAGGGGGCGGTATCGCCCACTTTGGGAATCACTGCTTTAGAACAAGGTAGTTTCTAGGGTAAAAACATGTTATCACATTTTGATCTGGCCAGCTTAACTAAATGAAACTACCCCAGGGATACACTAAAAAGACTCTCCTAAGTAGTTAAGTGGGCTACTCTTTATGGCAGTAGCTAGATTCCAAATGACACTTGGGCTGAAGGTTTATGGAGGGAAAAGAAGTGAAAACTGTTCTGCCTTCAGGCATACACCATGAATTTAATAAAAAGGGAATACTGATGGCAGTAGCACAACTCTGCCCTTGCCTGCTTTGCCTTTCCTTAATTTTGTACAAAGATTTTCAGAACTTTCTTTGATATATTAAACTTGTCAGCTAAGTGATCAAGGAAAGGCAAAAACCATGGGAAAACTAGTATATTGAAAGTTAATAATTCTTCAAAGTAAAGTTTCTGTACAATTAAGGTTTTTACCACTCTCCCCCAACTAGAATAAGACAACCTGGACTATGCTTCTGATTTGGGCATTAAGAGGGTATGCATTTCCCAATGGCATCAGACTCTCAGAAAACCATATCTTCAACCTTCCCAGAGCTGTCATCAGACCCCCAGAGTCAAATGATCACATCTTTCACTCAAAGAGCAGCTAAACTAGGTTGAGGGTAACTAATAGGCTCCAAATCCATTGGTGAATTAGCTGGTATGTACACCAAGCATGCAAAGACTTTCCCTGGTAAAATGGGTTGATGTGAACAATATGTCCCTCTGGCCATGAAGGTGGCTAAAGCAGGCACTACAGAGCTCTTGAAGTTTGGTCAGGCATTGAAAACACCAAAGTCATTCACACTGCATTCCAGATCATTGCTAATTATACTGACTTTTGCCTTGCCACTGGACTTTGATGACTGTGGAAGAGAGGAAAGCTGATTACTATGCAACTCTGCCTCTCTTAAATCCAATTCCTGAGCAGTCAAGACATTAACCTGTGATGTCACTGGACCTCTTAAAAAAAGAACAAACAGTCCAACCAGAAAGGGACAAAAAGCATCCCTGTCCACCTTAACTGTATGTCCCCAGCAAGCTTCATGGTTTGTGTCAAGATTTTGGGGATCACTAGAGATCAACTTTCTATAGCACTGTTAAAGGAGTAGAGTCAAGCTTACCCTGTCCCTACTCACCAGCTTTCTCTTTCTTCCCTTTCCATAGTATCCTCTGACAATATTTCTGTGGACAGAGTGCTGGATCCAGAGTCAAAGGATCTGAGTTTGGATCTAGTCTCTGCCACTTAAAGCTTCTGTGATCTTATACAAATTCCATTACTTCTTTGGACCCTAGTTTACTCATTTATAAAATGAGGGTGGGTTGGACTAGAGCAGTGATTCCCAAAGTGGGCACTACTGCCCCCTGGTGGGTGCTGCAGTGATCCAGGGAAGCAGTGATGGCCACACTTTTTTTGTATTACATTCTATTCTAAGTTCAATAAATAGTTTCATAATTTCCAGGTGGTACTAAGTAATATTTTTTCTGGAAAGGGGGCGGTAGGCCAAAAAAGTTTGGGAACCACTGGACTAGAGGAATTCCAAGTTCTGGAAATACAGATAGAAAAGCAGAGATAATCTGTTCTCAAGGATCTCCCATTCTAATGGCAGAGAGAACACACATATATAGAAGAAGTCAGATGGAAGGTCACATAGTCCTTAGGGTCCAGCAAAGCAGATGTCAGTGTATCTTCTTTAATGTCATTTCCAATGAACAAAACAATATATTATTTTTTTATATTTAGCTGTTTAAAACTGTCAAGGGCTCTGCTGATGAGAATGTTCTTTTCCTTATCTTTCAAAGTTATGGCTCCTGAAGATCATGTCCCCTTTGGTGGTGGCTGGTCAGTAGAAGTGGTAATTGAAGTTTAATTGACTCTCCAGCACATGCTGTCTGATGTCTCATCCTTAGGGTACCTTGCTGCTTTAAACAGACTGATTTTTCTAATCAGTAAGTGATAGTTGACAATTGGTGGTATTCCTGTCCCCTTCTCCAGAGGTTACTGCCCTGACTGCAGAGGCTAAACTGGAAGAGAAAGAGATAGGAATGACTTGGCAATTGATTGGTAGAAAAGGGAAAGGAATAGAGTAGGGTCAAGAATGATAGTGATTATAGAGGTAATATATTTACACATAGATATGCATAAAGTATATATCTATTCAGTGAGAGGATTATCTTTGCCAATAGACACGCTCCCTTTGTAATCATCTATATAAAAGTGCTAATTAGAACTTTTCTTTGAAGAGAGGCAACATCATGTCATCTGCTCTATTTTGCATTTCTTTAACTTTCCCAAACATATGCATAACATATGTTTATTTTAAAAATAAAAATCAATTACATCACAAATACAATTTTGTTTTGAAAAGGTTTGAGGACCCCATTTAATACCCAGTGAAATCAATGAAGATATGCGTAGGGTGCTTAAAGATGTGGGTTGGAGGTAAGCACCATAAACCCAATAGTAGCCAAAGCAGACTTTGACCTTTTGCAATCATTATTCATCATGACCACAATGGTGGCTGCTTTCCTAAGACCTTTGCATTCTTTCTTCACTTCTCTTTCATTTCTGTTGGCATGTATTTCATTTAGCTCATATGGCGTGATGGAATGCTCTTTGAACATTTCACTTTCTCTGTGCTTAGAGTGTCACTTCTTAAACATGTCAAATTATGATTTTATATTAAATGTATATATCATGCAGACCATCTATAGATTCTCACATAGTCAATATAGAAAGATGGCTCTGTCATTTCAATGACCACTTTTCCAAATCATTCAACACTTTTCTTGTATGTTTGCAAGCCTCATTACTTTCTCGGAAAGTTGAAAATTTCCACCCAGTAGTAGCCACAGACATGTGACAAATGACAGTTCTTTATATCCCTTCCCCCCAAAATTGAGCCATGTTTTATAGTCCAAGGTGTCTCTTTTGGCTGTTTCTGATGAGTCTTTGACTAGATGAGGATGGCTTGTGATTTCATTGGCAGAGAGAACTCCTAGGAAATGGAACTCTTATGATCACTATTGATCAGTACCTTGTGTGTAGTCTTAGAGTGCTCTCTAAAACACTGAGAAATTAAGTGACTTCCTCATGGTTAAAAATCCCAAATATGTCAGAGGCAAGATTTGAACCCAGGGAGTTCTGACTCCCAAGCAACAGTGCCTTACCCATGTTACACATTCAATACAAGTCAGAGAAAGAATTTGAACCCAGGTCTGGCTCTCTATCCATTAAGCAATATTGTCTCTAGGTTTTGAATGAAAACTACTCATTGAGAGGAGAAGATATTAATTAATCACGTTCATATAATATATGAATGCTCACAAAGGATTTTCCTTACGTGGCCCTGTGTAGGAAGGGAAACAAGTATTATTCCAAAATTATAGATGCAAAAACTGAGATTAAGGCATTTTGCCCACGTTCATGCAGTTGGTTTCAGGGCTGCCACTTAAACTAAATTCATCTAACTCTACACTCAATTAACTATTCTAAGTAGAAGTGAGCATCTAAAAATAAATAGCCAGAATGACCTAGTCACTCTCATTTGACTAATTTCTAATTGGTGTATTTAAAGGTTTGCTTCCGCTAAATTGATATGCTTAGAAAGGATATTGGCTCCCTTTGTTTAGCCATAAACTAGCACATGTATAATCTTTCCTTTGTTTTGAAATTAATAAATTATAAGGAGGGAAATGCAATATGAACAAAAACCACCTCTCTTTTTTGAATCCAGACTCCTATATAGAAAATAAGAATTACATACATGAAACAATTATAATACTTTATTGCACTGATTATATAATAAGAGATAGGCTATAATTAATTCCACAGTATGTGGCATTAAAAACTATAAGAAATAAGGAAGATAAGAGATCATTTTGGTCCACAGTAGTGTAGGATCTTTAACTTCAGACTAGTCATTTGATCCTGGAACAAGTCATTAACCACTATCTGCCTCAGTTTCTTTATCCATAAGGTGAGGATAATGCTATTACTTATTTCCCAGAATTGTTGTGAGAATAAAGCTCTTTGTAAACCATAGGGAATTATACAAATGTTAGCTATTATTAGTAGTAGTACTATTATTATTACTAGAGGATCTAAGTGCCATAGTAGATAGAGTGCCAGTTCTGGAGTCAGGAGGACCTGAGTTTAAATCTGATCTCAGACACTTAATAGCTGTGCAAGCCAAGGTAACTCACTTATTGTTATTTGCCTTGGTTTCCTCATCTGTAAAATGAATTGGAGAAGGAAATGGAAAACCATTCCAGTATTTAAATTTTTTTTTAATTTTTAAACCTTTCCTTTCTGTCTTAGAATCTATTGGTTCCAAGGCAGAAGAGCAGTAAGGACTAGCAATGGAGGTTAAGTGACTTGTCCAGGGTCACACAGCTAGGAAATACTTGAGGCCAGATTGGAACCCAGGACCTCCTACCTCCAGACCTGGTTCTCTGTCCACTGAAACACCTTTTTGTCTGCACTCTGGTATCTTTAACAAGAAAATCCAAAATGGAGTGATGAGTTGGACACAATTGAAATGACTAGACCATCACCACAACAATTATTATTGTTGTTGTTATTATTATTAACAGAGAATAAAATTAATCTAGTTGAGGCCTTTGTCAACTCTTGTTGGATTGTTACAATACCCTCCTAACTGGTTTCCCTGCCTATTGTCTCCCTTCTCCAAACCATCCTCTAGCAAGTTGCCAAATTGGTTTTCCTAAAGCACAGGTCTCATCATGTCATTACCCTATTTAAAAAACTGTAGTGATTCCCTTTTGCTTTTAGGACCAAACATAAACTCCTTTGTTTGGCATTTAAAGCACTTCACATCATAGCTCCAACCTTATTATTCAAGACTCCTCTTTAAGTACTTAAATGTTCAGCCAAATTGGCTTTCTTGCTGTTCCTGACACCTGGCATTCTTTCCCCCCTCTCCAGTGCTCCTCCATGCCTATGGTAGCCTCTTTCTTCAGCTCGTTCTCATAATCCCTCATTTGCTTCAAAACTCAGCTCTAAACTCACTTTTGGCATACCATTCACTAGGCCATTTGGCTGGTTTGAAACAATAATTAATCATTCAAAAGAAAGAGATCCACAAACAATTTTGCAGTTGGAATTAGATTAGAAGTTATTACCTCTCCTAGGATCTTACATGCTCTGTTTATTTGATGCAGAGTCAGGGGGCTACTGGCTTCCATGTTGATGGGAGTAGAAGATGAGGAAGAAGAACAGAGAGGTGGAGGACATTCCAAATGTTCTTGCTGCTTTAATAAAAAATGGGAAAAGGGGTAGGGGAAAGACCTAGAAGAAGAGAGCATCAAAAGTTCTACACATGACTTACTATTTCATCCTGTCTAGTGAGGTTCTGTGTAATTGCCTACCTCATTCTTTGAAGCCTTTCTAGAGTTTAGAAACAAAGGATACCTGATGGGGCTACTCTATTATAAGAGCAGGTCAATCTAGCCCTAGTGACAACAGAAGGCCATCTCTACAATTCAGTCATAAGACTACCTAAATTGTGCATGAAGCTGGGAAGAACGCTAGGGGAAAAGAAGAGGGTTTCTCAAGCCAGGTTTCAAATTACCCATGAGAATCATTACATTTACAAGACACTGTCTCCATAAATAGAATCACCTTTATTCTTAATGAGGAAACTTGCCCCAAATTTACAGGTGACTTGCTCCAAATCATACAACTAGTAAGGATTAAAGCCATGACTTGAACCCTGAGGCTGAGACCAAAATTCTTTCCAATGGATTACACTGACTTATTAGGGTAGTGTGTATGTTGAAAAGTGTACTGGATTTGAAACAGGAGATGCATCCTAAAATCCCAACTCAAACAATTACTTGCTACATTACCTTGGGTAAATCCCTTTATATCCCTGGGTCTCATTTTCCTACTACATAAGTTAGGTATTATACTACTTGTACTGGCTACCTTAAACCTTTGAAGTGCTCTGTAATAGGGGCCACAAGCCTTGGGAAACTTCTGACCTGCCAAAAAGTCAGCTACCTTTTATTGACACAGGTTAAATGAAATGGATTTTGTCTGAAGATTTTGCAATCCAGACCATCATATTCTCTAAATGGACCATCAGCTGCTACAAGAACAAGATAGCATTCAATTCAATGCCAATACATTTAAAATGTGAACTAGCCCTTCCTGGTACTGGTCTGGTTGTTGACAGTTGCTAGTGGAGAGGCACCATGGTGGGAACTGGTTTAAACCCTGTATAAAGGAAATGTGATCACTTCCACACTGTTGGTGTGATGGCTGTTTATGACATCAATTTTTCTCACATTGTATAACCATCATTTAACCTTTCCCAAGGGAAGGGCTAATGTGGCAACACCAAGTCAAGAGTCATTGGACAGAATGACTGTTGTGATGACAGAGTTGATGTGCTCTTACTTAAGAGCCAGGTTAGCTAATATAATCTTCTTGCTAGTTTCTTTAAGCCTTCCTTTCCATCATTAAGGTGGAAAGGAGCTGGGTCTTAGGGGAAACAGGAAGCCAAGCTTTAAAGGATATCAAAGCACTAGTCTGGTCCTAGATCTGTTCTCAAACATGAGGTATCACTGATTAATAGCACTTAATTAGTTACACTGTGCATGCCCAAACCACCAACAAACTGGACATATCACAGGGAATGGTAGTGTTGCCTTAGTTTAGGAGTGAAACATTTGAAGGATAAATCATCTTAATGGTGAGAGTCTGATGATCTGAGAATAAGGGATAAGTGAGGAAAACCTATTTAGATGTTGACTCCCTGGGTTGCTATTAAGATACTGTCCAAGTTCCCAGTGTCACTATAGCCAGGAAATTCAGTATATATGGAGATTGGAGTTCTCAAATTCAGTATATATGGCTTGGAGTTCTCAAAATCTCCAAATTCTAATCCCATCTCTATCCCGTGGTCGTACTTGATATAATATAATATTAAAAAGTGATAACACTTGCTTATAGTCAAAGCAACAAAGTAGAGAGGAAAGGAAATGTATCAAGAAGCAAATAGAAAAGTGATAAAATTTTTATGTAGTTCTTAGAAGTTTACAAAAGATCCCCTTTCTTTATAAGAACCATATGAAGTCATACAAATACTGTTATGCCCATGTTTCAGATAAGAACTCAAGGAAGTGACCTAGGAATACCAGATCTCAAACAATAGTTTGAGATCAAAACAATCTGGTACTGGCCAAGAAATAGAGGCAAGTCAGTGCCATATAATTTTACATGATACTTTGTAGTAAATTACCATAGTTATTTAATGTTTGATAACCCCAAAGATCTAAACTCTTGGGACAAGAAAACACTATTTAAAAAAAAAACAACTGCTGGGAAAACTGGAAAAAGGAATTGCAGGGATTGGGTATAGACCAACATCTCACGCCCCATAGCAGGATATGGTCAAAAAGGATACATGATTTAGACATAAAGGGTACTATCATTAGCAAATTAGAGGAGCATGTAATAGTCTACCTGTCAAATCTATGGATAAGGGAAGAACTCAAGAGATAGAAAGCTTTGATAATATTAAACTAAAAAAGTTTTGCACATATAAAACCAATACAACCAAGATTAAAAGAAAAGGATAAAATAGGGGAAAAAATTTACAGCAGATATCTCTGACAAAGGCCTTATTTCTCAAATATATAAAGAACTGATTAAAATTTATAAGAATGCAAATCATTCCTCAGTTCATAAATGGTCAACGGACAGGAATAGGCAGTTTTCAGATGAAGAAATCAAGGCTGTTTTTAATCACATAAAAAAAATGTTCTAAATCACTTTTGAGTAGATAAATGCAAATTAAAATGACCCTAACCTCACACCTATCAGATTGGCCAATATAATAGAAAAGAAAAACAAATGCTGGAGTGGGTGTGACAAAATTGGGAAACTAATTCACTGCTGATGGAGTTGTGAACTGACCCATCCATTCTGCAGGGCAATATGGAACTATGCCCAAAGAGCTTTAAAACTGTGCATACTTTTGACCCAGCAACACCTCTCCTGGGTCTGGATCCCAAAGAGATAAAAAATGGGGTAAGGATCTGTGCAAAAATATTTATAGCAGCTCTTCATGGTGGCAGACTTGGAAATTGAGGGGATGTCCATCACTTGGAGAATAGCTGAACCAGTTGTGGTACATGATTTTAATGGAATACTATTATGCTCTAAGAAATGGTGTGAAAGATAATTTAAGAAAGGCCTGAAAAGACCTACATGAACTGCCGCAAAGTGAAGTGAGCAGAACCAGGAGAACATTGTATGCAGTAACAGCAATATTATATGATGAACATTTATGAAGGACTTGGCTATTATATAGTGATACAAGAATTCTTCAAGGACTCATGATGAAAACTACTATTCACTTCCACAGAAAGAACTGAATGCAGGCCAAGACATGCTATATTTCACTTTATTTCTTCACTTTTCTTTTCTTTGTTTGAGTTCTCCTTCACAAAAAGGCTAATATGGAAATATGTTTTACACCATTACACTTGTAAAATCTATATCAGATTGCTTGCTGTCTTGGGGAGAGAGGAAAGGGAGAAGGGTGAGAATTTGTCTCAAACAAAGAAAATTCAGGTTAAACATTTTTTCAGATAATTGAGTTAAAAAATAAAATACTAGAAAGAACAAAAATAGAAATAAGACACACACACACACACACACACACACACACACACACACACACACACACA
>NC_058132.1:370498081-370533034 GCF_016433145.1 Gracilinanus agilis
ACACACACACACACACACACACACACACACACACACACACACACACAAGAAAGTGAAACAATTTGCTCAAAGTCATGTAGTTTTGAATGACAAAGATAGCTTGGACCAGGTCCTTGGATTCAAAATTTAATGCTCCTATTTATTTTTTTTTGGCATGGTATTGAGAGAGAGGGATACAGCATTTATTAAGCACTTACTATGTGCCAGGTACTATACTAAGAACTAGAGATACAAATAGAAGCATATAAGACAGTCCTGCCTCTCAAGGAACTTATATTATAGTGAGGGGAAGATAAAACATAAAGGGAGGGAAAGGAGTTGGAGAAGTACCATAATAGTGTAGAAATGACTATGAAATGGAGTGGAGGACCCGGGTCCTGGAAAAATATGACAAAAATTCTCACCTATCAGAATCAGGAAATCCAGGGTCAGAGTCCCAAGGGTCTGGTGGGATGGAGATGGATAGAAAGCAGATGTAATCATTGGAAGATTACAAGGAAATTTGGTGGAGAATCTGATCCCTGACAAGATAAAACAAAATGGTGAGCACAGGACTTGAAATCTGGAGAGTAGGATACCAGTACACTCCATATGTGACATTACTTTGTCACCCTATCTCAGTTTCCTCCTATTTCAAATGTAAAAGTTGGTTTAAATATTGTGTTCAAGGTCCCTTCCAATTTTAAAGTTTTAAGATTTCTGAGAAGTCTTTAAATGTTTTAAGTTTTGCTTTTTCCTCTGTGATTGATGAATTTAGGAATAGCAACTTGTTTCAAGGCTTATAAAACATTAAATCACTTTTTAAAAATACAGTGGTAGTTTTGAGACATGAAAGGCTAATAAAAATTATGATCAAGTGTTGTTAAGTACAGAATTCTATGCAAAAGCAAAATAATTACATTTGAGGAACTTGCACTCTCAAAAAATGAATCATAAATCAGACCAACCTTTTGCTGGTGTTGGTGCATCACAATGAATGAATTAATAAATGAATGCTTGGATGGATGAAAGAGCATGTTAAAGCACTGTGCTAGGTACAGATACAAATAGAAAATAAAGAAAGTCTTTTGCTTTCAAGGAGTTGATATTCTAATAGAGGAGGACACAATGGGAAAACAGGTGATAATGTATGTTCTTTAATATAATTCCCATTGACAAAACAACATATATATTTCTTTTTTTAGGTCATTTGACAGTTCTAAGGACTTTGGGGATGAAAACTTTTATTACTCTATGACTTTTAGTAGCAGTGGTTCCTGGGGATGGAAGTTATCAGGTTGTATCTTGACAAGGGAGTTACTCCCTTGGTTAATGGCGCAGGACTGGGCTAGAAGGAGCTCTGATAGTCTGGAGGCCTTGCTAGTCCTGAGACTTTGGGATCCAGGCCATCAAAATCAGGGCTTGATTGCACAGTGGAAAGAACTTTGAAGTTAAGAGTAAAAAAAGACCTGAGTTCAAATCCCACCTCAAATATATACTAGTTGTGTGATCCTAAGCAAGTCACTGAACCTGCCCACCTCAGTTTCTTCACTTGTAAATGGGGATACTAAGAGACTTTATTTTGCCTCTCTTTGTCTCTCCGACTCTTGGCATAGTTCCTGGCATAGCATAGGTGCTTAATAAATGTTAGTTGACACACTGACTATATAAACTTAGATGAATAACTCAACTTCTTGGTTTCCTCATTTGTAAATTAAATGGTTTGGAGTAGATAACCTCTAAAGCAATGATGGTGAACCTATGGCATGTGTGCCAAAAAAGGACACACAGGGCTCTTTCTGTGGGCATGCCTGTAGTCTCCTGTCAGAGTTTGCTACCAGAAAGCCAAAAGGACTCAGGGCAGAGCTGTTTCCTCTCCTTCTCCATGTGCCTGAGGACATTCCTCTCTTCACTTGCCCCTCTGCCCAGCAGCCATTAGGAGAGCTTCCTCCCTCCCCTGCCTGGGGTAAGTGGAGTGCTGTGGTGGGTGAGGTGGTGGGACCTGACACTGTGTCTGGGGAGGGGCGGGCATGGCACTCTATCTCTAAAAGGTTTGCCATCACTGCTCTAAAAGTGTCTTCTAGATTTTCTTTATGACTTAGAATTAGCTACATTTTAGCCATTTCTTCATGAAGTGTTTTGGAAGTATTTCTGAGTGGCCTTGAGCAAACAGGGCCACCTGCTTACTCTTCATAAACAAGAAATCAGTTTTCACAGGAATCAAAATAGGGGTTAAAAGAACACTCATCTCATTCTTTCTTTTCACTGCAGGTAAAAAGCCAAGCCTGAAACTCCATATCAATACCACAGGTGACTCCATTCTCATGAAGTTTCTTCGTCCAGATCCAAACACCAAACTAGAGGGTTTTGTTTTGGGATATGGCAGCAATTCTCAGTCCAACCAATATTTCCCATTGCCTTCAGAAGGGAAGTCATCAGAGGCAGAAGTTGGTAAGACAATTGGCATCTGAGGGTGGAGGAGAAGGGTGGTAGTGTGCTAATGGAAATAACTTGATTTGAAAGCCATAAAGTAGTCATTTTGTTTTTTAAAATTTGTCCAGAACAAAAATGATGACCTAATTCAAAGATCATCTTCATGACTATCACTGTTGTACACATAGTCCCTCAATACATAACCAAAAAAAAATTTGTTAAACAAAAAGAATACTGCATGACATGTTTCTTATTTCTGACTTCAACACTTGCTATGTGTGACTGGGAAAAAATCACATTCTGTGCCTTAGTCTCCTCAACAGAGAAAGGGCCTAATTATTTATATTACCTTCACTTTGGTCAAGTTGTTGGCCAAGTACTTTACAAACCTCAAAAGGCATTAAAGAGGTGGACTAATTGCCTTAAAAAGTCATCTCCAACACCATGTTTACATGAGTAACTTCCTTTGCTCTTTCTCCATTTTCTTCTGTCTTTCTTGGTAGAAGTTGGTGAGATTTATTAGTGAGTTTCTTTTCATTAGAAGCTACCAATCATCAATGCGTTAAGAGGATGATTTTTCAGGGTATCCTTCCATTTGCCTGAAACCTGGAGATTTAAAGGAGACTAAAGGTTTGGCGTTATTGTAGTGAATCCTAACATACTTGATGTCTGGCTACCAGAAGAAAGATAGTGGAGAAGGAGCTCCATCTTCTTCCTATTGCTTGTTTGGTAGACCACCATGTCAAACTCAATCAGGCAAACTTTTCCCAACTTTCCCCTCTCTGAATGTCTTACCCCGATCAAAGTTAAGTAAACCTTACTTTTTTTTTGTCACGTGTACTTCAAGGGTCTCATTCCAATATTGAACCTGAGGTACCAGACCATCTTAGGTCAGGCCTAGACCATTACATCATGGAATTAAAAATTTTTTCTATATAGCCTTAAATTCTAGGATATGCCAACCTCAGTAGTCCAGACAGAGAAAAGTGTTTTTCAGATAAAACTGTTTAAAAACTAATTTTTATTTCACAAGAGGAATACTAATTGTGAGTATTTTCATTTGGTTTCCAAACACTCTAATGTGTAGATTTAGATTTGGCTACACTTCCCTGGATCTTCAGTAGTTTAAGAGAACATTAACTAAGGTGGTAGAATAAAATTTATTTCCGTGGAAGGTAAATCCAACTGCTTTAATGACAACTTTGGCTTGTTGACAATGACCATTAAGGATGTGTCCCTCTTGACTTTTTTCCTAGTTTTCCCGACAGAGTACTTTCATTGCACTTCAAAAATCAAATAAGTAAAAGCTATACCATTAAAAATAGTGCTCCAGGTTCACTTTCACACAGAAGGTTAGTTATGAAACAGCTGGAGTATAGCTGCTACAGAAATAAATGTTGTCTGAGATTTAGGTACCTTGAACAAATATAACCAATGTAAACTTGGCACAAATATACTGCACAGGATTTGAAGGTTTGCAAATGTTTCCTGTAGCTATCACACCTTATTCTGACTAGCAACAGGATACTGGTGCCTTATCCAAAACACACAAGGTGAAAACAAAGATCATATGTCTTGTTCCCTCTTGAACATTGTGAGCAATTTTTTGGTTTCTGTTCATTTGTATTTGGCTAAATACTTCACAATGAGATTATATCAAATAATAGGATATAAGATACACTATGATTCTTCAAATTATCATTTGAAAAACTGTACTAATTAAAAGACATACTTGGGTTCCATAGAAGTTTCATTTGGGGGCATATATTAAGACAAATATAGTATTACAATACAAATAAATTATATTCAAGTAAATAAACAGTAAGGTATGTTATTTTCATGTACATGACGAAGGCATCTTATATTATAATGTCAATAGTCTAAATGTTCCTGAAAAATCCATTCAAGAACCAAAATATCCACCTTTGAAAACTCTTAAAAATTTGAATATCAAAAGATCTTGTTTTTTTCAAATAATATTCAAAAGGAAATTGTATTTATCTAAAATCAATTTTATTAGCTAAATTGTATACTGATCCCTGAAAATATATAGAAAATGGGAAGAGAAGAGTTGTATTCTCATGAAAAAAAAATAGGATTTGGAGTCAGAGAATCTTCTGGAGTTTTTAAATTAAACTTTAGTACTTACTAGTGGTGTGATCATGGATACAGTAACTTCACCTCTAAGAGGTAAAGTTCCTTCATCTAAAATGAACATAATAACACTGATATATTGTAGGCACCAAATAAATGCTTCTTGAATTGAATTAAATTGAATCAAATCACATGGCCTATTTCCCAGGGTTGTTGTAAGGCAAGAGATGGAAAGAGAGAGTGAGGGAAAGAGACAGAGACAAAGAGAGGGAGAGAGTGGGGGAAGGAAGAGAAGAGGAGAGAGAGAGAGAGAGAGAGAAAGAGAGAGAGAGAGAGAGAGAGAGAGAGAGAAATGAGGATATTCATTAAGCACTTGTATCCTCAGCTCTAACAAAAGCACTTGGCACAGAGGATACAAATAGAATCAAGCAAGATAAGCTCTGCCCTCAAGCAGCTTATATTCTAACAGGGAAGGGCATAAAAGGGAATTGGAGGTTGAGGAGTCCCATTGCAATATGGTGTGGAATGGAGATGGTCTGAGTAGAAGCAGGAGCTTGAGGTCATTTCCTGTATTTTAAAAAATGTCTTTTTTAGAGCAGACATATCTATAAGTATTTTCAAATGTCACTCACACGCTAAACTGCCAACTCCTTGTTCTTCTCTTCTACTCCCTCCCCAAACTAATGGTCATATTTTAGAGATAGTTGGCCACCATTTGGGATATCACGTAGAGCTGTGTTGGTGAACCTATGGTATGTGTGCCAGAGGAGGCTGCTCCCCTTCCCCCCTCCATCACTCCTAAGAACATTTCTCATGTCACCTGCCCTTCTGCAGCCCAATGGGAGCACTTTATCCCTCCCCTGTCTGGGGTAAGGTGGGGGAAGGGTTCACATGTGACATAAGGGTTATAGTTTGGGCACTCAGTCTCCAAAAGGTTCACCATCACTGACCTTGAACAATGAATGAACTATATGAAACCCAGTTGGTCCATAAAGAGATCAAACTGAACCAACCCCAGACAACCAGCCACAATCTAAGGTTTCATGCTTTCCTCAAATAACTAACAATAAAAAATGGGATGGGATGGGGGGAGGTGGAAACAACAACAAAAATGCATTCTTTCTCAAAGCTAAGCACAATAAATAATTATGCTTTCTGTTTCCTTAGCTTCCAAAATTTCCAATCTCTCTTTGCTGTAACTAGTACTCTGGTTTTTTGATCTCTTAATTGCTTTTACTATTTTCAGTACTTAGTATCGTTGCCTTATTCACAAATTGTAGTAGTGGTAGGTATAGTAGCTACTTAGCTTTCTATAGGACTTTCAAATATGCCAAGTGCTTTATCACCATTATCTCACTTCAGTCCTAAAGATGCTATCATTAGGGTCAGATATCTCAAAGAATTGCTCAACACTGGCCTCTTTCCTTTCTATTTACTTATGACCAAATTTGGGGGTACCATTGCCATCCTCTTAAAAGTAAATGTCTCAAGTGATTCCTCGGACAGCACAGTTCCTACATTTTTCCTCCTATTAAAAAGTAAGTTTGAAGGGCACCTAAGTGACTTGGTGTATTGAAAGCCAAGCCTGGGTTCAAATTTAACCCCAGACACTTCCTAGCTGTGTGACCCTGGGCAAGTCACTTAACCTCCATTGCTTAGCCCTTACTGTCCTTCTGCCTTGGAACCAATATACAGCATTGGTTTTAAGTTGGAAGGTAAGGATTTTTAAAAAAATGTTAACATTTATTAAATGTAATATTTATTAACAGTAATTATTTATTAACATTTGTGTTATTTGTCAATAATATGTTAACTCTAACCTCAGATACTTGTGGGACCCTGGGAAGGTCATTTAACCCCCATTCCCTAGCCTTTACTACTCTTCTCCATTGGAACTGATATTTCATATTGAGTCTAAGACAGAAGGTAACGGTTTAAAAAAATTTAAGCTTGAAAGCAGGGATCATTTCATTTTTGTCCTAGTATCTTCAGTGAGTAGCATAGTAGGGATTTAAGAAATCGTCATTGATTGATTAATTTGAGAATTTCCCTGTTTTCCGAAGACATGATCCCTTGTTCAAATATAAAAAGTTTAATTGTGCTCTTCTGGGAGAAATTCTAAGTCTTTAGTAAATTTGCTACATCTGACCCTTTTGGCAGCAATCACTTTCCTTGAGAATGTCCAAAATTGAATTTCAGAAATACTACTTGAGCCAACAAGAGTTCTAAAAGCCTTGTGTTCCACACAGCACATTAGACTCACCCTGCCCCAATTAAATACCAAAAAAAAAAAAAAAAAAAAAAGCAAGCAGCAAGCAAAGTAGTGAAGGAAATAAATGATTAGGCTAAATCCATTTTTTTCCTCTGTGGCTGTCTCAGAATTTTTTCCAAATGAGTAATTAATCTATTATTATAATAGTCATTATTGGCTTTGGTGGGTAATTCTGGAGCTTTCAAAGGGCAGGCTAGGCGATGACTGAGTTAAGGTGATGCGGACATGCTGGCTCCACTAGACTATACCTCTAGCTGTTGTGGCAAGAGTATCTACAGAGAACTGACAGTATTCTTCAGGGATTCTTAAAACCCTGCCTAATAAGAATGTGGGAAATAGGAATATTTAAATTGAAATTCCTCCAAGGGCTTTCCAGGTCAACGACACCCAATGTCTAAATGGCAGAACAATCTCCAAGATGCCTTCTTTGCCTTCAATGTTGTCATTCATGACCCCAAGGACTAAAGCCATCCATGGGATTTTCTTGGAAAGGATACTGGAGTGGTTTGCCATTTTCTTCTCCATTGGGTCCAGTGGATGTTCTGTCAGGCAATCAAAGGTTAAGTGACTTTCCCAGGATCTCACAGCTAATGTCCTAAACCAGATTTGAACTCAGATCTTTCTAGGCCTAGCACTCTGTTCACTGAACCACCTAGCTGCCTCCTAGCTTGTCTTCAATACATCCAGTAATTGCTGGTCAACATTTTTTAAAATTTTAAAAATTATAAATTAAAAAAAACCCTTGTATTCCATCTTAGCATCAAAATTGTATAATGATTCCTAGGCAGAAGAGCAGTAAGGGCCAGACAATGGGGGGTTAAGTGATATCTAGCATCCCACAGCTAGGAAGCATATGAATTCAATTTTGAACTCAGGACCTCCTGTCTTTAGGCCTGGCTCTCTATTCAATGAGCCACCTAGCTGCCCTATGAATAATCTTTAAATGGAGAATTCTGTGGATCCACACATTGACCATTTAGCTAGAAATTTCTAATAGTTATGCCCTACTAGCCTGTCCTTTTTTGAAAGATCTAATATGTTTATGACCCTCCCCACCTCTTCTTAATATATATTCATTTCCAAGTTAAATATTGACACTGATTTTATAAAAACTCCCTGGGTTGATGAAAATGAGCTAATTAGGTAAGACTATATTTTGCTAAAAAAAATATCACCCTATATTCTTCAGAGTGATAAAAGTATCACTCTGTATTTCACGCTTAATCAGATACTCACTGGATACTTAAGTCAGGCTTTATATTCTTAAAAGTCTTTAGGGATAGATATTTTGAAACCTTCCTTAGTAGCATGTTCCAAATAGTATTTTAAAGACCTTTACCCACCCTTTGGTTTCCTAGGATATATCCAATTTGTTGCTATTCTGATTTTTTAAAAAACTATTTTAGGTGTTTCATTTCATTTTTTTTTTGGGAAAGACCTTGCCTGCTTATTCATCCTTTCTTCAAAACAAATATTAATTTCCAAGTTAAATATTAGTTTCTGGTTGTGCATAGAGACCCTCTGTTTGCTGTTATTGTTTACAATAACTTCTCCTGATACATTAAAAATCTCTGGGGTTTATTATTAAAATGTGTTACTCAAAGAAACCATTCCTTCTCTACCCACTGGTTTACTACATGACCTTTGGCAGCTCCTCCCTCATCTGTGAATGGGTGATAATGTCTATTTTTTACAGATGGGACGTGGGTGGTTTAATGGATTCATGATTACAAAGTGATAAGCTGAAATCTCTTGAGTGAAAACTGTTATTTAAGAGAAAGCATTTTTATTGTATCCTGAAGAAAAGATTTCCTCCAGTCCCTGTAGTCAACATCTTTTTTTAAAATGAAGGATTGTATTTACTAACTCAAATATTCAAATAGATCTGAGTTCTATTAGTGTGGATTTCTTCTCCATTGATGCAGATTGTAATCTATTCTTGTCTGATCATCTTGTGTCACTCTTGCTTTGGGTTCTTCCACAGTTTCTCAGTTAGGGAGATCCACCTGACATGTTGGGGTCCCTCCTTACTTTTTCTTAAGTCAATCAATTAGCATTTCTTTTTAAAAATTTTTTAAAATTTAGAATATTTTTCCATGGTTACATGATTCATGATTATACTGCTCTCCTCTTCCCCCCCACCCCCCTTCCTGAAGCTGACAAGCAGTCATTGTTCAAAGCCTATTTCCAAGTTATTCATATTAATCACATCCCTATCAAACTACATGATCAATCATATGCTTTTCCTCTGCGTTTCTGTTCCCTCGGTTCTTTCTCTGAATGTGGATAGTGTTCTTTCTCACAAGTTCCTCTGGATTGTCCTGGGTCATTTCATTGCTGTTCATAGAAAAGTCCATTACAATAGGTTGTGCCATAATGTATCAGTCTCTGTGTACAATGTCCTCCTGGTTCTTCTCCTTTCATTCGGTATCAATTCCTGGAGGTCTTTGCAGTTCACATGGAATTCCTCTAGTTCATTATTCCTTTCAGCACAATAGTATTCCATCCCTAAAAGATAGCACCATTTGTTCAGCAATTCCCCAATCAATGGACACTCCATTATTTTCCAGTTTTTGCCACTACAAAGAGTATAGCTATAAATAGTTTTTACAAGTTCAATTGGCATTTTTAAGTGTCTACTAGGTACCAGAAATCAGGCTAAGGACTGATGCAAACACAGCAAAGATCCAATAGAGGAGAAGGGCTATCCATCAGCTCTTCTTCATTTTCACCATGGAACCAGTCTATCTTCTTGTTTGAGCATACATTTATTTGAAGGCCTCTTTATTCCAGTTCTCTATAGTTTCTCATTCATCATGTGTATCAAACAACCTACTCATACCCACCAAAAGGCTGTAGCTCTTTGAGAGAAAGAACTATTTTTTAAACACTTACGTTCTGTCTTAGAATCAAAATTAAATATTGATTTTAAGGTAGAAGAGCCCTAAGGGCTAGACAATATGGGGTTAAGTAACATGCCTAGGGTCACACAGCTAGGAAGTATCTGAGGCCAGATTTGAGCCTATGACCTCCAATCTCCAGGTCTGGCTTTCAGTCCACTGATCCACCTAGCTGCCCTGAGGGACTGTTTTGTTTTTTTTTTGCTCCTCCTTGTATCCTCAGTGCTTAGAAAACTGCCTGGTGTTTAATAAATTCTAGTTGACTGATTATGAATGATACTCTCTTTTAAATTCTCTAGGGATTGTTGAATTGTATGATTCCCAGAAAAAAAAATTGGTGGAATATTAGAATGAAAAAGATTGTCCTTTTTTTCAGGGAGAAGTTTGGGTTCATTAAAAGAGCTTTATAATTTCCAAAGTTAAACCAGTCAACTTTGGAGTTTAATTCTAGGCACAACTCACTGTCCATTAGTAGTGTCATTTCAAGTTATACTGATAGACAAGTTCTTTGGGGTGTCCATTTAATTGTATGTGTTAATAATAATAAATACTATAATTTATAGTAACTATAATATATAATAACAGCTATTATAGCTTTAAGATAAAAAAAACACATTACAAATATTATTTCATTTTATCTTCACAAAAGCCCTGGGAAGTATTATTATAGATATCATAAAATATAATACATATTATATATAATAATATAAGATATTGTTATACCCATTTTGAATATTAAGAATATAAAACAGAGAGTTTAAGTGACTTGTCCAGGGTCACAGAGCTAGGAAGTGCTGGAGATAGGATTTAAATTCAGGTCTCCCTTATTTCCAAATCCAGTGTGTTGTTTTTTTTTTTATAGTGTCCCTTTCATGCTATAATCTGAGTAACAGGCATTCTTTATCTAATTTGTTTTTCCTCTGGGGACAATTACACAAAAATTCCCCTCCAGGGCTTTATTGTAGTCTGGAGATAACCCAGTGTTGTGAAGGGCTATGACTAGATGGTGCGAACTCTATAGGGCTCTACCAAACTTTAAATGTTTTGAGTATAGATAGTACATTTAATAAGCATGTAGAAAGTACCTATTACCTGCCCACCAATACAGTGTTGGTGGAACTGTGAACTGATCCAACCATTCTGGAGAACAATTTGAAACCATGTCCAAAAGGCCACAAAATTGTACATACCCTTTGACCTAGGAATATCACAACTAGTTCTATATCCCAAAGAGATCAAAGATAAGGGGAAAAGACCTATCTGTACAAAAACACTTCTATCAGTTCTTTTTGTGGTGGCAAATAATTGGAAACTTAAGGGATGTCCATTAGGTGGGGAATGGCTGAACCAATTGTGGTATAAGCTTTTAATGGAATACTATTGTGTCATAAGAAATGACAAACAAGATGATCACCCAAAAACCTGGAAAGTTTTATCTGAAGTTATGCAAAGTGAAGCGAGCAGAACCAGGAGACCACTGGACACAGCAATAGCAATAATGTACGATGATCTACAGTGAAAAACTTAACTATTATCAAGAATGCAAGGATGTAAGGAAGCTTCGAGAGACTCATGAAAATAAAAGCTATCTACTGCCATGGAAGGAAACAGTGGATTCTAAAGGTAGATTGAAGCATATCATTCTTCAATTTATTTCCTTTATAAATTTTTGTCTTGAAATTCAGTATATGCCTTATTTCATAACATAACAAATATGGAAATATATTGTATGATAGCACATGTATGATCTATATCATATTGTCTGCTGCGGGGGATGAGTGGAAGGAAGGAAGATAACATGGATAGAAAAATGTCAGAAAATGATTAAATTGTATGTACATTAAAAAAATAAAGCATACTAAAAAGGCAAAAAAAATAGCTATTTTGAAAAATGCTTAGTAGCTGTCAGCCACTAAATTAAACCCTGGTATACATCCTGCAGTATACGATATCTATTGTTTGAGGATGCTTAACAAAGAGAAAGAGACATTACTAGGGAATGAATTCTCTATCCACAACAATCAAAAGGTCAAAGAAAAATAATTGCCCTCAGTCTTGTTCAGACTTCTTCCACTTCTGCAATAATGGCGGCAGGTTAGTTGAAAACTAGGTAGAGAAGGCTAAGAATTATAAACTTTTTTTAGAATTCAGTTACTTCATAGTATAATTACATTATTAAAATCACTTTAATTGTTAGGACTTTTAAATGAGATATTTACTCAGTGAAAATAAATAATAGACATGCCCCTGGAAGAAACTAATCACATCAATATTGTCATTCTTTCTATGAGTTAACCCAAAAGGAAGCTATTAGCTAAATGAAAAAAAAAACAAACAAAACAAAAAAGGCAGAGTTGATTTCATCATGCACCCAAATATAGCAGATGTTATTTTATAGGATATTTGGTAATTTAGCTTTATAACACAATAGCAGGATAAGAATAAACAAAAAGACCACAATGAAAATAGCTAGAATTTATTCATAACAATCTGTTGCAGAGGATAAAGAGACAAAATAAAACAAAATTCAGAAAGAACACACACAATCTTCTAAATCAAGTCAGCATACCCACAGATACTCCATGACTTTAATTCACAGGGTGGAGAACAGACATTAACACTACTATACCATCTATCAACATAAATCACAACACTTCTATGGTCTAGGACAGTGATGGGCAAACTACAGCCTGTGGGCCAGATGTGGCCCCCTGAAATGCTATATCCAGCAGAGCAACATTATTTCTAATCTGACGAATACAATGAGTAGGATACAATACAATGAAATTTCGAAAGAATTGCCTTAGAAACATACTGACAGATGAGCATTTCCTTTCCTTTGGCTCCCTCTTTGCCCATTACTGGCCTAGGAGATGGTTTGGGAGAATTCCTGTGGTTGAAAAATTCATCAGACATAAGGTATTCTAATGATGAGCCTCTCAAAATTTATATTTGTTCCTCATGTGAAGACATGACTCAAATGTAAAGCCTTTGCTGTTTGGTAAAATTTGCTAGTTAGTATACATGTCATCAAAGGAGGATTTTGGTTGAAGGATAACAACAAAAAAAATTGGGAAATATAGTTCAGGATGAAGAAATAAGAAACCAAATCATGTAGATTATTCAGAAACCTAACCTGATGCATCATGTGATATTTTTTAAATGAAGTGAATAAGATTGCAATGGACAAGGGGAACACAAAGCAGTTGTACAAAAAAGCAGGAAACATCTATATCTTAAAACAAAGCAATGAATGGATGTTGATGGATTGATAATATCTGAATCAATGGTCTAGTCTTATTAAGACCATTACCTCAGAGAAATCATCAAAATCAATAATAAATTAGAAAAAATAAATGTAAAAAAATAATACTGTGTAAAATCTTAAAAGGCCCAGTTCAACTTCTTCAAACAATGATGGAAAGAAGGATGGATTAAAACAACAACAACAACAACAACAACAACAACAACACGAGTGTGGACAAACACCATTTCTTACAGAAGTCTGATTCATATAAAGCAATAGTCGTAGCAAAGAGGCTGAAACAACCCCCAAACTGCCTTGGCCAACAAAAATGATTTTTCTTGCCAAGTGGAGGTAGGTATATAGCAGCCAAGTATAACATCAGTTCAGAAAATGAGTTTATTGGTAAAATGTTATAGAGGCAGATGGTAGAAGATTACAAGCAAAGTAACATCAGAAAATAGCAAAGAGTGTAGATGAGAGAGAAATTGATGCAAAGAGTCTGGTTGGTGTGAGAACCAATTAAAACACTGCTTCTAAAGCTTTAAAAGATAAAACTAGAAACTGTAAAGCAGACAGGAAATGGAACATATCTGTTAACATTCTTTTATAAATGACTTTTGTCTTAAATGATGAAGTAGAACCACCTTATTTAGATTCAACACCTCAGTTACCAATATGTTATAAGAGGAAGAAGAACTGATGTTAAAAAAGAGAAAGATGGAAAAACAACTGAAATATGAGGGAAAAAAAAAAACAGCTGAACTAGAGCAACTATCCAAAGAAGAAATATATGCTAGAGGCAAGATACTTTTCAGCAAGGTAATTGGAGTGAGAAGGTCAAAACAGGGAACAAAAAGGGCTACATGTAGAAGGTTGTATTTGAACTGGGTCCTCAAGGACATCCAGGGTTCTAAGAAAGAGAGAGCAGGAAATAAACTATTCCAGACACTGGAGAAGGTTGGCAGAATGCCATGGAGATGGGAAATGGAATGTTACGTGTGAAATACAAGTGGGCAAAGATATCTGAATAGAATATTCAGGAAACACATTATTACTAAAGAAGTCTAGAAATACAGGAAGGAATAAGGTTGTAAAAAAAAAACTTCAAATATCAAGCAAGAATTTAGATTTTGCCTCTTTATACAATAGGGGACCACCGGAATTTACTGATGACCTATACTTTAGGAAAATTACTTTGGTGTCTATTGGGAGGTTGAATTGGAAAAATGGAGAAGCTTGGGGCAGGGAGATGACATTTGAGGTGCTTAAAATAGTTGAAGGCAGGTAGGTGGCGCAGTGGATGGATTGCTAGGATTGGAGTCAGGAAGGCCTAAGTTCAAATGGTCCCAGAGTCTTAATAGCTGTGTGACTTTGGGAACATTTTTTAAAACATTTTTTGCCTCAGTTTTCTGACCAGTAAAATGGGAACAATAATAGCACCTTTCCTGTAGAGTTATTGGGAGAATCAAATGAGATATTTGAAAAATATTTGGCACAGTGCCTAGCACTTTATAAATACTGAGTCCCTTCCTGCTTCCTTCTAGGTGAGAACTAATCAGGGTCTGAAGTAGGATGTTGTGTGGTGCCAGTCCAAACTGTCTTAACAGTCTTAATTTTTGTTAGTGTGACCGCAGAGGAGACCATGAGACAGAAATGATAAGGGTACTGGTTGTAAGACAATAAATCTAAGTGACTGAGATGATCATAATGTTCAATAGTAATATATAAATTCAGAAGAGAAGTGACTTGAGTGGAGACAGAGACAATGAGGTCTGTGTTGCACATGATGAGTTTCAGATGTCTCTAGCACAACTGTTTTGAAAAATCTAATAGGCAGTTGGTGATGTGGGACTAGAACTCTAAAAAGAAACTAGGATTTGGTATGTAGATCTAGAAATCATCTGCATAGAGGTGATAACTGAATCTATGGGAATTGTTGAGATCATCAAGTGAGAAAGTATAAAAGAGAAAAGAATCCAGGACAAAATCTTAGATGATGAATAGGAAAAGGAAGCTGAGGAGTGGTCAAAGCTTGAAGGGAAACTAGGAAAGAAGAATGTAACAAAAATCCAGAGAAAGTATGAAGGAGTCACAAGTGACAATAGTGGTAGAGAAGTCAAAAAGAATGAGGACTGAGAAGAATGCATTATATTTAGCAATTAAAAGATCACTACTGACTTTGGGGAGATCAGTTTCAGTTAATTATAAGGTTGGAAGCCTAATTGATGGAAGATAATAACAAGTGCCAGGAAAGGAAATAGAGGCATTGAATAGAGAAGGCTTTATAAAAGAGTTTGGCTAAGAAATTGAGGAGATACATAAGATGATAGCAGAAATAGGGGAATGTAGTGATTATTTTTTATGGAGAGAAGTGACTTGTGCATGTTTGTAAGCAGAAGGGAAGGAACTAGTAGATTGGGAAAGATTAAAGAGAGAAGATAATAGGGGTAATAATCTGCTAGAGAAAGTGGGAATGAATGTGATCAAGGTTGCATAAAGAAGAATTGGATTTGTTGAAGAGAAAGGGACATCTTTTGATCAGAGACTGCAGGAAAGAGAGAAATGCCAAGAGATGAGATAGTGAATTGTGAGATGAAAAGAGAGAGTGCTTGGGAAATAACCTCAAATGGGTGGAGGAATAAAGTTTGAGGCAAAGGCTTCATTTAGGAAAATGAGGATTGGTTGGGGCTACAGCTGGAGACCTGAGGAGAGAGGATAAATCTTGGAATAACTTCTGTGAGGTGTGGGATAGAGAATCAATTAGGGAGGATTGCCTTGCTGCAGCAAAGGCCAAGTTGAGATTAGATAGCATAAATTTGTAATGGAACAAATTCAGCATGATTTTAAGGCTTCTTCCAGCTTTGTTTAGCAGCACATGAGTAAGAATGTAGGATTCAAGGAGTGGGAGTAACCCAGGGTTGGGGGTTGGCAGAGCATGAGCCATAATAGGACAAAGGAGGGAAGGAATTCAGAGTAGATAAGAGAGTAGAATTGAGCTGCTTCAATAAGGAGCTAAAACTGAAAGTGATGAGTGTAAGCAGATATGGGATGGATGGAGTGATGTAGTGAGGGCATAAAATAGGTTTGGGAGGAGTAAGGCATAGGGGTGAAAGAATAATAGGAGACTAGGATTTGGGATTTCAGATGGAAGTAGATTGCTTATGAATGATGGCCAAATCAAGAGTGTGACCATCTTTCTGGATAGCTGAGGTGGAGGAGAGGAATAAGTCATGAGAATTAAATAGATTGTGGAACTGAGAGGTTAGGATATTTGAGGATATTTTTCAATGTATGTACTTTATGGATGTTGTTGAATCTATTGTCCATTCACACTTTTTAAAGTCTTCTTAACATCTGAAAATATTTTAATTAACATGTATGCTGAAGATTCATATATAATAGCCACCATTAGGTGATAAATATGGATAAACAAACCTCACAAGACAAGGGTTAGTGAGTTATGGTTGACATTAGAGAGTCTGAAAGCTGCAATGGAGGGCAAGGAAAATTTCTACTTCACCTCTGGGATCAGTGAGTTAAAGGGTTTCTGAGAAGGTACAACTGGAACTGGAAAGGAAAGCTCAAGTTATAGTGTCAGCTAGAGGATGAGCTGAAGGTGGAAGAATCATGGGTGAAAGAGGGGTAAAAATGAAGGGAAGTTCATTACTAATTATTAATTTATCAATTTATATTAATAATATTGACTTGTTAATATTTATTTGTGTGTTAATTATTATTCGTTATAGATTGGGGATTCCAGAGGGCACAGCAGAAGGGCTTTGCAGATAAAGATCGGATAGAAGGGATGGATGGCATTCAAAGAGATTCAAAGGTTTATTGGGGTTGAAAAAGGGGCAGCAGAGGTTGGAGAGAGTTGTTCTTTGGTAGTCTGGGATTCAGTATGACAATGATGGGGAAGATAGGAGCCAATGAAAAGTTGTTAGTTATTGAGTAAAGAGCCCAAGTAAAATACTGAGAGAAGGGAGGTCTGTTGATGAAGATAAGTTAATGGAATATTCTGGTTTCACATCAGGGAGTCATAGTGACCCATTTGTGTGGGTCCTGAGAGGATAAATCAGTAATAGAAACAGGAGATGGGTTTGTGTTATGGTCCAGGAGAAGCATGTATGTCTTTAGAGTTAGGAGGCTTCATCAGTAACTAGTAACATACACATCCATTTTTTCATCTCCATAAAATCTTTGAGTTGCACATATATCAAGGGCAAATGCTTTCGTTTAAAGTATCAGAAAGACACGTTGGGCTTTCACAAATGATTTTTACAGCATACTACATCTTCACAGTATAATGACTATAAATGTAGAGAATGCCAGACAATGAGATATTTACTTTTATTACTTATAATATAAAAGTGTCTGACTTAGAACAAAATTCAACCTCAAAGGCTCTCTTTGAATAAGATATTGCCCATGTACATGTTAGGATCATAGAATATTCCTTGAAGTAATCACAGAAACAACTTATAAAGAATATATTTAGTTAAATTATAACAATTAAATTAAGTTTAAATCAAAATATATTAAACTAATCTATTGAAGTCATAATATCATGGGTTTAGAGGTGAAAGGACCTTCAAGGTCATCTAGTAAAACTTTATTATATCATTTATGGATGGGGAAAGCATCAAATACACAGTAAGTAGCAGGCCTGGAATTCAAACCTACTTTATCTGACTCCAAATTGAATGCATTCTCTCGACTCTCCTTTGCTAGAAAAATCTTCATTTTCATTTTTTTGCCAGTTGATTCACATGAAATGACTATTAGCTGAATACTTTGGCGGTTGGATCCCTTATAGAATACTATTAAGCCCTATTTTCCCTGATCCTTGTTCATGGACTCTATTGATTGATGAGGATTAATTGCAGTAGGTTTCCTCAAGGACACACCAAAACATGGTAGACTCTCAATGGCTTCATATTTCTTCCTCCTTTTTCATTGATATCTTATGAATACTCACACTTCTAATCTACTTCTGTAGCATGTTGTTTTTAAATCCAGCATGAGAGAGAGAGAGACAGACAGAAAGACAGACAGACAGACAGATAGACAGACAGACAGAGACAGAGACAGAGAGAGGAGAACCAGAACACTTTATGGATGCTGTTGAGTCTAATATCAATTCATACTTTTTAAAGTCTTCTTAACATCTGAAAGTATTTTAATTGATATTATCTGTAGTGACAGTTTGTGGGAATTTAAAAGAAAAATCAGATCACGGCCAGGAGTTCTGTGGCTACTGGCACTTATAGTTGGGTTTCCACACTGCAAGGGATATTAGTGAAAAAGGAGAAACACCAATATGATATGTTTCCTTAGACATTTTTTAAAACAAATAACATTTTTGTTCTTCATAAACAAATTCGGTCTAAAGCAGTACTTTCCACTTTGGGAATTGCTGCCGCTTCAATCATCTTCCATCAAATGATTAAAGGAATAGACTTAAGGGGGCAAAATTTTTAAATAGATTTTCTTGTCTTTAGAATTCTCTATACTGTGAGTGAGTTACTTCATTCTATAAACAAGGCCTGACACTCTCTGAGTAGTCATCTATGGATCTCTCTACCCTTCAATTTGTCAAAATTGCCCTGTTCTCAACATTTGGAGAGGAACTGATAAACTAATTCCTAGAATGGCCTTTCTTCTGCTGACTGAATTTTGTTTTATGGCTTCAGGACTCATTGTCCTCTTCTTGTGCTAATAGCAGAGATTCTTCAATTCTTTCCAGAAACATGAGTACCATAGGTATAGCCAAACAGGGTGTTAAGGTCTGCAAATAACTCAACGTGTTAAACAACCCAAAAGAAACTACATTTTAAAAGGACACATTGCCTTAATGCAAAAGAATGAATCTTCAGCTAAAGCATTCTATGACGTATTGATGTGCTAGAGAGGCAATATTTGGAGGCACAGGTCCTTCAGCCAACAAATTTAATTCAATAACCATTTTAAGTACCTACTATGGGCAAAACACAATTCTATGCCATAGGTATGCAATAATGAAATCAAGCATAGTTCTATGTTTCTCTTTCCTTGTGTCCTTCAAATAACAATACTAGCTCATGTGCTACAGCATTTCCTTCTTTACGCAGAATTGTCATAGGGTCATGGTACTCAGAGCTGAAAGGATCACAGTTCTAACTTGGGAAATTTCTTTAGTCCAACTCCATCCTTTTACAGATGAGGAAACTGAGGCTCAAAGAGGTGAAACGATTTGCCTGCAATCATATGGCAAGTTAGCAGAACCAGGATCTTCTCATTTCAAGTAGTGTTGTTTTCAATATGCCATACCATTCAAACTCTATGGTGGCTATCTTCTCTGTCTGTGCATAAGGCTCATTCTTAATGGGAAACAGGCATTTCCTCCCCTGTCTTCTTTTATCCCTTTTTCCATTGAGATTCTACCACCCCTTGCCTTTTCTCTCCTTTATACATTTCTAACATTTAGAAAGGACATAGTTCAGATAAGAGCCCGGGTAAAGTCCTTATCAGCAATATGACCTCACAGATTCCCTGGTATCCTAATCTGTAGAATGATGGAGATGATGTAGGAGATGATAATGCAACTTTCTTCATAACATTGTTTAATCAGTCAAAAAACATTTATTAACATTTACTATATGCTAAGTGTTGTGACAAGCACTACAAATAAAAATAAAGGCAAAAGGCAGTCTCTGATCTCAAGGAGCTCACAGTCTAATGGGGGAGACAATATGCAAACAGCTATGTAGAAACAGATTATATACAGGATAAAGCAGGCATAAGTACAGAGGAAAGGCATTAGCATCAAAGGAGGATGAGACAGGCTTCTTGTAGGAGGGATTTTAGCTTGTACTTGAAGGAAATCAGGAAAGTCAGGAGCTGGAAATAAGAAAGGGGGAGAGATTTCCCAGCATGGGGACAGCCTGTAAAAATGAGAAGTTGGATGGAGCTGTGAACACATTTTGATGACTTTCAAGCTCTGTACAATGCTAGTGGCTATCACTTAAGGGTAGTCTCCTCCAAATCTATTGTTCTATGACTATGGTTCTGTCAAAGCAGAGGATAGCTTTTTATAGGATGTGGACAGAATTCTGCATCTGGAGTCAAGGGACCTGGGTTCTAATTTCAGTATTACTAATTAATTGTGTCCCTTTTGGCATCATGTCACATCACCAGACTTCAGTTTCCTCATCTGTAAATTGAGGAGGTTTCTACTTTGCACAATTCCCTTTCAGTTCTAAATCTGTTACCCTACAAATCATAACCCTATATGAAGATGACATTAAGTTGTCCTCTAAAGTAAAAGAAACAACAAAGGCAAAATTTTTATAAAATTTTCACTTTCTCTTCAGCAGCATGAACATCTTGCTTTGTGTCACAAAATGGGGTGCTTCTGTTTCATTTTTGCTAAAGAAATAATGTTGTTATCTGGGTTTGTAGGATGGCAGAAGGTTGAGAGCTATTAATCTAACAAATAATATTTAAGAAACTATTTATGGCCTAGCACCAAATTCAAAGGATGCCATAGACTTTGTTAAGTAAATAAAATATTAACAGAAAAGACCACCAGTCTTTTGTAGGAAATATCATTTTCCTGTGTAAAAATCCCAAGGGTTTGTGATATAAAAAAGAATTCACTATGGGAGAGAATGCCACTGAAAATCATAAGGGTAGGAAAAAATATGCCACCCCTGTGAGCCCATGTTAAAGGCTAATAAAACTGTAGAAAGATCTACTCAGCACTGAAAACAATGAGCTGAAAGTGGCTGCATTCCATTTCTCCTGTTGTCTCACATACACTTCTCCAAAAAGCCATTCTTTCTCTCCATCAGCAACTTTCTGGAAACTCTTGTGGTTCTGGCTAAGAAGTCACAGGCAAGGCAGCCACCCAGGCATTAGGACACAGCCCACCCTGCCTGCAGCCTGTAGGGTGACTGCTACTCAAGTCCTTTGATTCCCCTACTTCCACCAGCATTTTGTCTTTACTTTGCTCCCTTAACAGTCTTAGTCCAATAATCAAAAGCTTCAGCAAGATATTGTCATTCTCTTGAATCCCTTGCCTTATTGGTTCTACTGAATTCATGCTGCCTCAGTAATTTTCAGTCCTGGGTCATCCTTACTAAGGACCTACCTAACCTCAAGTGGACCCTCATTCTGCAAAGCAATTCTATTCATCTGTGGCTGTTTCCCTATAACACACTATCCCTCAGTGGCTGTTCCATACATTCTGTTTTCCAGTCAATCCTCTAAGTGGGACCCAGGCTCTCTGAGAAGGTAATTCAACCCTCTCTATCCAAAGAGCCCTTATTCAACCTGGGGAGATAAAATTCATATGCTGAGAACTCCCCTTTATCCATGCCTCAAAACCTAATCCAATTTCTCCTCCAATCTCAAAGGATAAGATGATTCTACTTCTTTTCTCTGTGCCTTTAATTGGATTCCCTTATTTCTCGTAAGGACCTTATTCATTGGACATATCCTCTGCTTTTTTCAGTCTACTCTTTACGGTATCTTTCCTCACAGATAACAAATATGTCCACTTTTTCTGCTCTAAGTACACACACAGGCATACATAATATTATATATATATGCATATATATGCATATATATATGCATATATATATTCTCTTGAGCTTTCCATCAAGCTCCTTGAGAAGAGAGATTGTCTTATTTTTGTCTTTGTATCCTCAGTGCCTGGCAAAGTGCCTGGCACATAGTAGGTGATTAACAAATAACCAAAAATATTTTATAAAGCCTTATAAATAAATATTTTAACATTTTCAAGATTATACATCAGAACTTGGGGATATAGAAGCAGTGTTCCAGTTTGTGGTGGGACAAACAGGGAATAGATGAAGATGATAGCTGGAGGATAGGATAAATGCTTGTTGAATGAAATTAAGATGCATCTACCTTCCTCCTTCACTGTCAAGACTTAAAGAAAAGAAGGTCACACTCTACATCTCCTCCTTCAGTGCCCACTCTCTTCTGAAATTTCTGCAATATGGTTTTTATCCCCATCACTCCACTGAAATTGATTATTCCAAGGTCATTATCTTTATTTGACGTTTCTCTAGCATTTGAGACTGTTAGGCACCTCTTCCTTCCCTTGGTTTCAGTGGCACTGCTCCCTCCTGGTTCTTTTACCTCCCTGACCACACAGTCTATCTTCTTCACTGGTTCATCTTGCTCCTCATCCTTCTTTTCCACCTCTTCTTTGTCAAATGAAGATGTTGGCCAAACACAACTCCATCTTTGACTGTCACTCATTTCCTTCCTTCTTTACCTTGTTAATCTCATCTCCTCCCAGACTGTGTCAGTTATGACTCTTGTGCAGATGACTCAAAAACATAAATGCAGATATAATCTTTCCTCTGAGCTTCAGATCCATATCCCCAAATTTGTAGAGGGTAAGGGGGGCATCTCCTCAAATTCGACTGAGCCAAAACTGAAATTATCAACTCTTCTCAACTTTCTCAGCTTCCCAATTTCCCCATTTTTGCTGATGGCACCATCATCCTCTAAATTACCCAAGCTCCAAACTTCCATCATCTTTGACTCCTCCCTAACCCCATAGCCAATGAGTTGCCAAGTCTAGTGGATTTTCTATCAATCAAGAATAAAATATGTATTAAGCACTACCATACTGTACTATGCTAGGCGCTAAGGATACAAAGACAAATGTGGAAACAGTTTCTGCTATCACAGAGCTTTCATATCCCTATAATATGTCTCATCACATTGCAACCACCCTAGTTTAGATCAGCATTAGTTGTTGTTGTTTTTCAGACAAATTGTTGCCTAACAAAGCCTTATGAAAGGGTTGTGTGTCTGTGTGTGCTTATTCTAGGAAAAA
The DNA here is from genome assembly GCF_016433145.1 of Gracilinanus agilis. Classification (NCBI taxonomy): domain Eukaryota; kingdom Metazoa; phylum Chordata; class Mammalia; order Didelphimorphia; family Didelphidae; genus Gracilinanus; species Gracilinanus agilis. The sequence goes on from NC_058132.1 coordinate 370,520,863, forward strand.
ACTTCACATTGATATTCCTATTAAATTTCTTCTTCTTAAAGATAGAAAAGTCCTCATTAGAGATAACATTTAATACTCTAGGCTGTCAACCTATTTTTAAATCCCAATTCCATCATCCAGCATATTATCTATCTGTAGACTGGATAAGGAAAAGGAAAGTGTCACAGGGGACAGAGTACGAGGCCTGGAGTCAGGAAGATCTGAGTTCAAATCCAGCCTCAGATGACTATTAGTCATGGGACCCTGGGAAAGTCACTAAACCCTGTTTACTCGTTTGTAAAATGATGTGAAAAAGGAAATGGCAAACCACCCCAGGTTTCTTTGCCAAGAAAACCCCAAATAGGGTCACAAAGAGTTGGACACAAATAAATAACAACAACAGTCTGGATAAGCATGCCATCTTTGCCATCTTTCTCCAAGATATATCTGGATCAGAATCAAGGAAAAGTGAACCTCCTAGATAGGTAGTAATGGTATTTCAGGTGTCATAGAGAGGTAGGATCTAGGGTACAACTCAGATAGAGTAAGTCTTAGAGATGATAGACTCTTAGGACTAGAGAAAAAGGATAAAGGGATCCAGCCAGATTAAAGTGAAAAAGCAAAAAGATAAGGGATTAATTTCATATGGACCTTATTTGTTTGTTTATTTAGTTAGTTAGATGGCAAAGAAGGAGACAAGGCCATCAGCAGAAAATTACCCACGTAAGCACTTCCCTCCCCATCTCCTTCCAAATTCTCTTCCTTTTCATCTATTCTATAAGAATATGCTGAAGTCAACTCTACCCAGCTGGAGAATCTATTGTTAAATTTTCAGTGTGAGTATTTACACCTAAGAAATCAACAAAATATAGGAATCAAGGTTTGATTTATAGTTTTGTTGATTGTCTAGTCTTAAGAAAGTGATGGAGAAAATGTTAGCTATTCAGCTTAAACTTAAAAGTGTGGTGTACATTTGAAGGGGGACAGTAAGAGGGGTGTTTGTTTTCCAAAGAGCTGGTTGTTAAAAATTTATCAGCACATCCCTGCTTACATGTAGACGTCTATCTCTACTTCATGTATAAATCTCATGATGCTTTATCACATTTTTATCTGATGCTTTCCCCATAAATAAATTTCCCACTTGGGAAATTATTGGCTTTAAGAATCCAAAATGAGTCCAAAATTTTCATAAGGCTATTTAGGGATCCCAGATTCTTTTGATTTTTCTCCAAGCCAATGAAATTAGTAGAATTTACAAAAGAATTAGAGGATATTTAACAACTGAGCAAAGGGGAGAACAGTTTCCCAGTGACAGTTATACTAATGCATAACATTCAAAATTTCACAACATAGGATTTTCTTGCTACTAAACAAAATTATTTTTCAAAATTGACAGGCATGACTGAAACATGAGTTCATCTTATCTTGTGTGAACTTGGTAAATAATTTTATCTCTTGGGCCTCTGTTTACCCACCTGTAAAATCAAAGGGTTAGAGAAGGTCATCTCTAAAATCCCTTATAACTTTAATAGTCTGTGGGTGAATAGCTTCTTTGATACATTAAAGATCTATGGTTTCATCAATGTGGATATTCCTTTCATTAACACAAAATACAACCAATCTGTTATTTGGGGAGACGATTTTCAAAAGTTATCATGACCAAAGTACTGGCAAGCTTTTCTGTAAGCTAGGGTGTTCCAGACAAGAGACAAACAGCCCTTCTCTAGGCCCTTACTATGAGCAGCATCTGCCTTAAAAGTCTATCCTTTTTAGACTTTGATTATGAAGCTTTCTTTCTTTTCAGCATAGATGATCTCATCAAACCACAAATAGATTTTATCCAAGTTAATTTCATTTTGCAAACTTAGAAAAAGAGATATGAAGCAGGACTCAATGAGATATTATTTGTAAAGTGATTAACAGAGAGCCTAACATGGAGCAGGCATGTAATTAATGCTTGTTCTCTTTCCTTCCCCAGGACAATAGGTAGAACAAGGATTGTGTGTATGTACGTGTACGTGTGTGATTTAGAATTGTAATTCAGAATTACAAGAAACCTGAGGGGCAATGAAAAGATGGATGGTAGACATAAAGTAGGATGCAATTTTTGCCAACACTTTTTCTAGTTTATGTGGGAGAAAAGACATAAAATATTTTACTGAAGTTATAATAATAGACCTGTGGGCTAGTCATGTCATGAGAATAAGTGATAGATTGCCTGCGTGCTGAAACAGTGCCTTTAAGATACTAAAACAACCTGTTGGACAAATAGTCTACATTGGAAATATGGAAAGAGATGTGCAAAAATCCCTTGGATGAGATTCCAATATACTTCAGCAGAGGGTATACATACATGACTGAAATCAAATCCATCAAATAGAATTCACAGTTTTCTCAGAATCAGTAAGTTTCTCTGAAAACTCTTTAGGCTTTATTCAAGGCTTCACAAAAGAAGGTCCATGATTGCTTCGGTCATGAAAACACCATTATTCTTTGCTATCTCCCATAAACATAACTATGCAAGGCACAAAGTATATTACAAGTGGTTGATAGTCAGAAGAAAGCTATAAACTAATTACAAGACTCAAAGGGAGCTAAAAATTAAGTCAAATCAGAAAGCTCCTTATGAATGGAGATAGGAACCTATTTCTCAGAAATGTTTAAAATCGAAATTTACCTCCCATAGTGAATAGTGTGCTGGACTTGGAGTCAGAAAGTTCCAAGTTCAAATCTTCAAATCCTGCATCAGATACTTACTTGCTCTGTGACTTTGATTGAGTAACTTTTTTTAAATCTTTTTATTGATCAATTAAGAAAACCTTTCCATGGTTACATGATTCATGCTTTTTCCCTCCTCTCCTCCCACCCCCTTGCAATGAGCAATTCCACTGGGTTTTACATGTGCCATTGATCAAGACTATTTCCATATTGTTGATATTTGCACTATGGTGATCGTTTAAAGTCAATATCCCCAAACCCCAATATCCCCATCGACCCATGTGATCAAGCAGCTGTTTTTCTTCTGTGTTTCTGCTCCCAGAGTTCTTCCTCTGAATGCGGAATGAGGATCTTTCTCAGAAGATCCTCAGAATTATCCTGGATCATTGCATTGCTGCTAGTACAGAAGTCTATCACATTTGATTGTATCACAGTGTATCTGTCTCTGCATACAATGTTCTCCTGGTTCTGCTCCTTTCATTCTGCATCAATTCCTGGAGGTCTTTCCAGTTCACATGGAATTCCTCCAGTTCATTGTTCCTTATAGCACAATAGTATTCCGTTACCAGCAGATACCACACTTTATTCAACCACTCCCCAATTGAAGGGCATCCCCTCATTTTCCAGTTTTTTGCCACCACAAAGAGCACGGTTATAAATATTTTTGTACAAGTCTTTTTCCTTATGATCTCTTTGAGATATAAACCCAGCAGTGGTATGGCTGGATCAAAGGGAAGTCAGTCTTTTAAAGCCCTTTGGGTATAGTTCCAAATTGCTATCCAAAATGGTTGGATCAATTCTTAACTCTACCAGCAATGCATTAGTGTCGAATTTTGTCACATCTCCTCCAACATTTATTACTTTCCTTTGCTGTCATGTTAGCCAATCTGCTAGGTGTGAGGTGATACCTAAGAGTTGTTTTGATTTGCATTTCTCTAATTATTAGAGATTTAGAACACTTTCTCATGTGCTTATTGATAGTTTTGATTTCTTTATCTGAAAATTGACTATTCGTATCCCTTGCCCATTTTTTATTGAGTATCTTAACTTCTCAGAGGTTTTCCCTCCCTCATTTGTATACTGTCAGAAAACCACTCTTTAAACATTATAGTACCCTAAAAATGTAATTTATGATTATTATGTCAATCTTATCTCCACAACCATATTATAAAACCTTTCCAGTCAGGAACTGTGCCTGACACTGCTATAATTTCTCTTCAAGTACAACCAGGAATACCCAAAAGGGATAAAAAAAAATCCCATCTATTCCTTTAGGTGTTACAGTAAATGGAGCACTAGGTCTAGAGTTTATAAGTTCTGAGTTCAAATCTGACCTCAAATACTTACTAGCTGTGTGATCACTGGCAAATCATTTAGCCCCTATTTGCCTTAATTCCTCAGAACTTGTCCATGGAACCACTTAGCATTGGACATATCTGAAAGACTGAACAACCACAACTGTCTTTACAGATTCCTCCAGGGTGTCATAGTGAGTAGAGAGCAGGTCTTGTAAAGTGTTTCACATACATTTTTTCATCAGAGCCCATTAACAATCCCATAAAGTGGTTATTACAAGCATTATTATCCCAATGTGACAAATAAAAAAATGCTAAGCCAAGTTAAGTGCTGAGGATTACCCAACTAGAAAATGTTGTAAAGTAGGTTGTGAAACTACCACCTTCATTTTAAAGATGAAAAAAACAAGGTCTTGAAAGTGAAAAAATGACTTGATTTTGTGAAGTTTCCATCTAGCCTTAATGGTGTTTGACAAAGGTGTCTTATTCACCACCCTGTAAGGTCTAAAACAGCCAGCAAAACTCTGGAATATGACAAACCAGCTTGAAATGTAATTAGGAAATATTTTTTTAAAAAGAAAAATACAACACAACATAAATGATGTTAATTTGTGGTTTTCTCATTTGAAATGCAGCAGCTCATTGCTCTGTGATTCTCTAGACAAAAGCCATTGCCTATAACATCTTAGCTTTCAAAAATAAAAATTCTCCCTCCATCTTCCCCTTCCATAAACTCATCTCACTGGAATGATTCCCTTTTGCTGAAACCTTCGAATTTGACCTTGATCTTAACTAGAATATTAAAAAAAAATAAAGTTGGGCGGATATCAAAGCTTTGAATTCAGAGGATTAACAACTAGCAACTGATTTCCTAACCCTATTATTAAAACAACACAACCCACTTTTCAATAGTACTTCCTTTATAGATAACATTAATAAAGTGATGAGTTCACTGGAAAATGTGTATGTGTGTGTACAAGTTGTACTTTAACAGTAAGCCCTTGCCAACCTTTCAACTGGTGAACAGACAACACCCAACAGTAAGCAATCATCTCTGCAGGGAGCATATTCAAATTCTGGAACAGAACCCCCACCTCCCACCCCAACCCCCCACATACACATACAGAATAGATTCAACAACTTTTAATGTACAACAGCTTTGCAAACTAGGAGAGGGTGTGTGTGTTGGCTGTTGGGGGCTGGTGGCCAAAGAGGATTGTTTTATTACGTATGGACCCTGTTTTCATTGTCATGTCAGGGCAAGGTTTTGTCAGAGCTCTATAACTCAGTAGGGTCATTTGGGGACAGTGATGGAATGAGAGGCTTTGTGTTCCATGCAATGGTGTCCTCACCCACTGGATCATTGATGAGCTCTCATGGTTAAGGGCAAAGTGCTCATTTTTAGGCATTGGTTTTTAGTTCTATGCATGATACTCATCAGCAAAGGATATTATTAAGGCAGGACTCATATGAAACATTTCCAGAAATAGCATTCATTCCTGAAACAACTTTATACTTGACCAGTTGTTTTGCTCTTGTGGAACGTCACCTATTTTGATAAACCAACCAAGGAGGGGATTTAGGTGATCCTTGCTAATGTAGGAACTGAAGGAAGAAGTCAGTAACTGCTGCGCTTACTTATCTTTTGGTGAGCTTGAGAATAGTGGGAAGACACTGTTGGAAAAGTCCCATTTATCCACTAACTTGCCCAAATAACCATCCCCTTGTAATGCATTATTATTAATAGCAATCATAGCTATTTACATAGTGCTTTAAGATTTACAAAGTATTTTACATTATCCCATTTTATCCTTACAACTCTAGGAGGTAGTTGCAATTATTATTCCCAATTTACAGATGAGGAAACTAAGGCTTAAATAACTTGTCTAGAGTCACACAGTTAGTTAGGGTCTCTGGCAGGATTTGAACTCATTTTCCTGACTCCAGGTCCAATACTCTATCCACTATGAAGAAGAGAATGGCTACCCTGTCCAAATCTTTACTACCACATCTCTTGTGCTTGCATAAAGGTCCAGTTAGTACTTTTAGAAGGACAGAGGGCTCTGATCAAATTCAGGAGCAGTGGCATCAAGTGGCATAAACACACATATTTGAAATTTCATAGCCGAATTAACAGCATTGTCCCCTAGTTCCTAGTCTCACATTCCCTTCATTGCTCTGCTGTCTTGTCCTCTATCCCCAGAGGTCCAGAGAGCATGGCTGAGGAGGAAATAAACCATGGAGAGAGAAAGTTCCTATGTGGAGACAGGAAAAGGGTGTGTCAATGCATCTGTGTGTGCTAAATGGATATGAGGAGGTGTATGTGTGAATTTCTGTGAATTTTTATGATTATGTTTGAGTAAGCAGCTAAGCTAAGAAACCAGGAACATCTGGCTTTAGTAAAGCCATTAAGAGTTCTCCCATAAACATAGACCCCTGCAAAAACTAAACCAATAGGAAAAATCCAAAATATAACAAATAAACTTTAGGCTCACTGCCTGATTTCTTCTAAGCCCTGAATCTATTTAAACACACATATTTGAAATTTCATAGCCGAATTAACAGTCACCAAAGTTTGGGTAGTTCTTTACTACTGAAATGTCAGATATAATTGTTCATGAACCCTGTGCTCCAGTTGAGAAACTCATTCTTTCCCACTATGTCACACTCATCCAACACCATACTTTTTGTTCTAAAATGCCTACTGGAATCTCCACATATATCAATCATATCCATCCTTTAAAGCTCATTTTTTATTCTCACCTCCTCTAAGAAGTCTTTCCAGATTGCTCCAATTCAACATGATCTGTCTACCTTCTGACTTCTTACAGTCCTTATGAATTCATTCTCTTTGATGGGCACTTATCATATACTCCCTTATACAGAGTTTTGCAGAAGTCTTGAGGTCCAATTTTAAGCTTTGAAAAGCTTAAGCTTAAAGCTTGGGACACCCTATATATTAGATAAGTTTTCATCTGTATGAGTTTTACCATAACAGTAAGATTATAAGCTTCTTGAAAATCCAGATTCTCTCTAATTTATGTGTGTTTGTGTGTGTATCCCCAAATTTTTAAATAGTTTTAATAATGTACACAATAAGCAAATGATTGAATTGTAATGTTTAAGTCACAATGGTTCTTAATTTTGTGTCTATGACTTTGGTTGCATTCTTTTCCAAAATATTTTGATAATTATATTTCAATATAATTGGTTTCCTTGGTAATCCAATATATTTTCTTGTATAGACCTAAAAATCTTTTTTTTCTGAGAAGCCCATAAGCTAAGAGGATCATTATACTACACACACACACACACACACACACACACACACACACACACTCACTCACAAAGGTTAAGGACTCCTGGTTCAAAAGACAGCATACTGCTAGAATAATAGACCTGACATGTCTAACCACGAAAGTGTATCTGAGATAAGTTTGCCAAAACTCATGGCGGCTACTTCCACTAATTTATATGGGAATGAATAATAGGTCTTGAAAGATTTTTCTAAGGCTGTCCTCCATGCTTAGAATGCACTCCTTCCTTACCACACACTGCCTTTTGGAATCTCTCATTGTTCAGATGTTTTAGTCATATCCAACCCCTCATGACCCCTTTTAAGCATTTCTTGGCAAAGATTCTGGAGTACTTTGCCATTTCCTTCTCCGACTCATTTTATAGATGAGGAAACTGAGGCAAACAGGGTTATGTGCTAAAACTGCTCTCTCCAAAATTATTAATAATCGCTTAGTTGCCAAATCCAGTGACCTTTCTCAGTCCTCATTCTCTTGCATCTCTCTTCAGCCTTTAACACTACTGATCACGCCCTCCTCCTTGTTACTCTCTTCTCTCTAGTTTTTTTGGTACACCGCTTTATCTCCTTCTTCCCACCTTTCTTACTGCTCCTTCTTTGTCTCTTTTGTTGGATCTTTCTCCAGATCACAATCTCTAACTATGAATGTCCTTCAAGGTTCTGTGTTGGGCTCTCTTCTCTTCTTCCTCTAGACTACTTCATTTGATGATCTCACCATCTTCCATGAATTTACTTAACTTCTTTATACGGATCATTCTCAAGTTTACCTTTCCTGCCCCAATCTCTCGGTGTTCCTCCAGTGTCACATCTCAAAACTGTCTTTCAGTTATCTTGAAATGGATGTCCAGTAGATATCTTGATCTCAACATGACCAAACTAGGACAGATTATCTTTCCCTTAAATACTCCTCTGTCCTACCTTCCCTGTTACTATAGAGAGTAATACTATCCTCTCAATCTCTCAGGTTCACAGCCAAGTCATCATCCAGGATTTCTCACTATTCTCTCCATATTCAAGCTGTTGACAAGACTTATTGATTTCACCTTTCAACATCTCTTGAATGCTGAATCTCCTGAATTTTCTTTTCTCTGATATTGTCATCACTCTAAAGCAGACTCTCATCATGTCATATATTGATTATAGCAATTCATAGAAGAATATAGCTGAGAACAAAGTAGTGAATTTTTATAATCTCTGTTGACAGTTTGCAAAGTATGATGAAAAACAGTCTACTTGAAATCTTGACACAATATCAGTAGGTACTGCTGAAACTTGTTGAATGGGGCAACTAGGTGATTCAAGTCACTCCTTATTTCACTCTATCCTCTCTTCCAGCCACTAAAATGATTTTTCTAAGATGCAGGTCTGATTATGACACATACATCCCCCCAAACCCCAATAAACTCCATTGGCTTCCTATAGCTTCCAGGAGCAAATACAAAATACTCTGCTTGGCATTTAAAGCCCTTCCTAACATAGTCTCCTCCTAACTTTTCAGTCTTACACCATATTCCTCAAAATGTACTTTTTGATTCAGTGACGTTGATGTCTTGGGTATTCCACAAAAAAAGATACACCTCTTAGCTCTGGGTATTCTCTCTGGCTGTTCTGCAAGCCTAGAATTAGCTCTCCCTCTTCCACTCCAAATACTGACCTTTTCATGACTTTCTTTAAGTCTCAACTAAAATTCCACTTTCTACAGGAGCTCTTTTGTGATCCCTCTTCCTTCTTGTGACTTTCCTCTGCTAATTATTTCCTATTTATTCTGTATATCATTTGCTTTGTAAATATTGGTTGCATGATATATTTTCAAATAGATTATAAACTCATTGAGGGCAGGCACTATCTATGCCTCTTTTTGTATTTGTGGCACTTAGCACAGTGCCTGGCACATAGAAGGCTCTTATTCAATGTTTATTGAAGGAATGAACTATTAAATGCTTGTTGAATTAAAACAGACTTAATTGAATTGGTAATCCTTGGTAGGCTCTGAGAAGAGCAGGTCGCAGGTTGGAGCAGGGTGTTAGAATTGATCATGTTTTTTTTTTAATTTAAACATTTATTGATATTCATTTTTAACATGGTTACATGATTCATGCTCCTACTTTCCCCTTCACCCCCCGCACTCCCCCCACCCATGGCTGACGCACATTTCCACTGGTTTTATCATGTGTCATTGATCAAGACCTATTTCCAAATTGTTGATAGTTGCATTGGTGTGGTAGTTTTGAGTCTACATCCCCAATCATGTCCACCCTGACCCATGCGATCAAGCAGTTGTTTTTCTTATATGTTTCCTCTCCTGCAGTCCTTCCTCTGAATGTGGGTAGCATTCTTTACCATAAATCCCTCAGAATTGTCCTGAGTCATTGCATTGCTGCTGGTACAGAAGTCCATTGCATTCAATTTTACCATAGTATATCAGTCTCTGTGTACAATGTTCTTCTGGCTCTGTTCCTTTCACTCTGTATCAGTTCCTGGAGGTCTTTCCAGTTCACCTGGAACTCCTCCAGTTTATTATTCCTTTTAGCACAATAGTATTCCATCACCAGCATATACCATAACTTGTTCAACCATTCCCCAGTTGAAGGGCATACCCTCCTTTTCCAGTTTTTTGCCACCACAAAAAGCGCAGCTATAAATATTTTCGTACAAGTCTGTTTATCTATGATGTCTTTGGGGTACAAACCCAACAATGGTATGGCTGGATCAAAGGGCAGGCATTCTTTTATAGCCCTTTGAGTGTAGTTCCAAATTGGCATCCAGAATGGTTGGATCAGTTCACAACTCCACCAGCAATGCATTAATGTCCCAATTTTGCCACATCCCCTCCAGCATTCATTACTCTCCCCTTCTTTCATTTTAGCCAGTCTGCTAGGTGTGAGGTGATACCTCAGAGTTGTTTTGATTTGCATTTCTCAAATTATTAGAGATTTAGAACACTTTCTCGTGTGCTTATTGATACTTTTAATTTCTTTACCTGAAAATTGCCTATTCATGTCTCTTGCCCATTTATCAATTGGGGAATGACTTGATTTTTTATCATGTTTTATATTAAAAGTAAAGTAAGGTGAAATGCTTCCATATCAAGATTTTCAAGTTCATCAAACAAGAATTCAGCAATTAATTTTCAAGAACTTTGAGGAGAGAAAAGACTTGCTTGACATAACAGAGGAAGAAATCATGTATCATTTTCCTCTAGTATAGAGCAGGGTTGTCTTATGATTGAAAAATAAAAATCCATTTTTATTAAGTTTTTGTGGTTTCCTGGCTCTACATATTTTAAGATGGAAATCTAAGGCTAAATCTAAGTGTAGTGAACCTTTTGTTAAATCTTAAAAACATTGTTTCCAAATGTAAAGAAAATAAGAATATTTAGTTCTCTTTTGGACAATAATATTTGCTTTTTGAGAGACTGAAATAACCTATAAAATTGAATAAACCATAAAAAAAGTAAAGTAAGAAAGAAATGATGAGTGAACATCTGGCTAAGCAGATGATTTTTGAAAGTAGGATTAAGGTACTGAAATGATGGGTATCTAGTGAGGGGCAAAGTGCCTCTCCCGAAGATTAGAAAATACATTTGGCAAGACTTGTCAATCTAATTAAGAGACGTTACTGAAATTTGAATTGAAGGAGAAAATGTTCATCTAGAATTATGCCTGGAGGCTATATAGGATTACCTATGTAATTGGGAAGATGAATACTAGTTGAAGAAGTTACCCAGTAATTCATAGAAGAATGTAGCTGAGAATAAAGTAATGAATGTTGATAATCTCTGTTGACATTTGACAGAGTATGATGATAGTCTACTTGAAATCTTGACACAAGGAGGTCAGTAGGTAGAAACCATAGAAACTTGGTGAAGGCAGGACTATGAGATAGATATCTCAGAGGGTTGAGAGCCAGGACCAGAGTTGGGAGGTCCTGAGTTCAAATCTGACCCCAGATACTTCCTAGCTGTATGATCCCGAACAAGACTCTTAACCCTCATTGTTTAGCCCTTACCACTCTTCTGTTTTGGGACAATATTGATTCTAAGATGGAAGGTATGGGTAAAAAGAAGAGAAATTTGGTGAGAGGAGACTCATACCAGAATAACATAACAACAAAGAGAGGACATGCCTTCTTCATGAAAAATATATCTGATAGAGGATACAATGCAAAGTGAAGAAGTGAAAGAAAATTTTGCAGAGGAATGATAAATTGGTAACCAGTGGGCTGGGATTCAAATGCTGACTTAGCTCCTTATAATTTGACATTGGGCAAATCATTCTGACTCACAAAGATAGTCATTATCTATTTTTTGAGAGGGTTAGACTAGATGAACTTCAAGGCACTTGCTAACTCAAAGCATGAGCCTTTGATCTTATTGCTCTAGTGGAGCAGCTAGGTAACACAGTGGATAGAGTGGGGAGGACCCAGTTTTATATCTAGCCTCAGACCTTGCTTTGTGATCCTGGGCTAGTCACTTAACCCAAATGTCTAGTTCTTATTGCTCTTTTGCCTTATAATCAATACTTAGTAGAAGGTAATGATTCTTTAAAAAATAATGCTCTAGCAAAATGGGTCTATCAAAAAGATAAATAACATGGAGAGAAATCTCATTCCACAAAAACTCTGAGCATCTGATAATTTTTTACTTTGCTTTATCTCACTATAGGTTTCATTTTTCAAAAGGCAATGAGGGGTACTATTACCCTGGATTTAACTTTGACCAAAAAAGGAAGAACTAAGTAGTGGTCTGTCAAACAAAAATCAACAAGCAAATATCAAGTGTTTATTATTTGCCAGTCCCTCTACTAAGTACTGGGAATACAAATATAAGCAAAAAGAGACATAGAAAGAGATGAGAGAGAGGGGGGGG